>NW_012116566.1:4759053-4826529 GCF_000951035.1 Colobus angolensis palliatus
GGGCTCTCAGTAGAGAAAGATTCCCCCCTAACCAGGGCTCTCAGTAGAGAAAGATTCCCCCCTAACCAGGGCTCTCAGTAGAGAAAGATTCCCCCTGACCAGGGCTCTCGGTCCCCCGATTCCTCTGACCAGGGCTCTCAGTAGAGAAAGATTCCTCCGACCAGGGCTCTCAGTAGAGAGAGATTCCCCCCGCCAGGGCTCTCGGTCCCCCACTCTTGTAGTAGATTTGTATAGGACAGGGTTTTGTGTCCTCATAATTTTTCAGCAGCAGCCCTTGGCTGTTTTCCCTGGCACGCACATCTGAGCACCTACTCACTGCACATGGGCATTTGCTTATTCCCCTGATGTCCGTAAGCGCCTTGTCTGTGCCGGGTACTCTCTCTACACGGTGGGGACACATTAGTGAGCAAAACAAAATCCCTCTTCTCACAGGGCAGGCATGCCGCTGGGAACAACACATGATAAGCACATGGACAGCTGAAGATAAGCTGTAGCAAGTAGACTTAGCAATGCTGCAAAGAAAGCACAGAAGGCAAGGGGCAGTGAGGGGTGTTTATCTCCTGAGAAAACCGCCCGTGAGGACAGCCTGATTGAATTTTTGTAACCACCGTTAATCGTAGCCAAGGCCCTCTGCAGCATGCATGTGGAAAAAGGAAATGAAGACAGATGCTAGGGTAGCTGCCCCAGGACACAGCTGTGCAGTCAGTGGCCTTGTGGGCCCACAAATGCATGCAGAAGCTCGCCAGGCAGGCTCTGGCAGCACCCAGATGCCTGAGCACTTCTGCTCCACTGTTAACTTGGGGTCGCCGTAAAGATGAATTTTCTGCTAAGGGGAACCAGAGTAGCATCTCTGTTGGACATGGCTTCAGGATGTATGGGCAAGCCTGAGGCTAAGGATCCTGCAAACTAGGCACGATCAAGAGTGTTTGGTGTGCTAGTCAGAATGTGGTTGGCTGTAGTTGCCCTGGCATTCTAGGTAGGACAACTGAAGAAAGAACACTGGAGAATAGGGGATGTCTTTGGTATTCCAAGAATTTGGCAAAACCTCTAACTAGATCACTTTGAATTTAGGTAACTCAGGAATAAAGAAGATTATAAATGACGTCTGTTGAGCATTCCTTTGTTGCAGTTTCAGAGTGATAATGAAATTTAGGGCAATTTTGGCCAATCTAAATTAAGAGAAGTAATTGCTGTTTACTTTTTGGGGGAACATCGTGGGAGGTAGGAAATGAAGGGGAGGGAAGCTAAGATGGTGGACTAGAAATACACATGTTCTGATATGGGAGCCTATTTTCAAAGATGCAGGTTGGGTATAAAGTTTGTTTGAATATAAGAACATGAATTCATTGCATTTATCTAACATTCCTACCTACAGAACAGCAGAGCGTGACCTCTGTAGCTAAGGTTAACTTTCAGCTATCCTTCAGTGGGAAGTGGACATGAGGGAATTGTTTTGACATTTTTGAAACCTACACTCTTTGTGGGAAAAGTGTTGTTGATACCCTGCAATATTAAATAAGTTCTGTGGGTTGAGAAAAAAACTAGGACAATTAACAACATGGATGTTGTCAGTTAACATGCTGTTTAATTAACATGAGAAAGTTGATACTTTGAACCTAAAAAAACACATAGAATTGTGATAGGTGGAAATATGACGAGTCTGTACTGATTGGGGAACAGCATCAATGTTCATTTTGAAAAAAGCAGAATAAATGATGTCACTGATGCTGGGAATGGTGCTGGCTGGCCCTCTCCCCCTCCCCTTTCCTCTCCACATCTCTCCCCCCCAGTTCACTCACACTTTGACACAAGGGTGCCACATGGGGGTATCTCTCCAGACGTTCTTCATGAGTTAGCCCCACAGCCCAGCCCCCTGCCCAGTGCTGTGGTCATGATCAAAAGTTGTATCTAAGGCAAGACATGTTTTTCATAGTGTGTGATTAATTTGAACCCAGGAGTTTGGTGATTATATCTGTTTACTTGAACTTACTGGAAGGTCAGGTTTTCTCAAGAACAATAACAAATCAGTAAAATCATCAATTAGTAGCACTGCTTTAATTTCTTAAACTCAGAATTGACTTGTCCATACATCTGTTTATATTTAATTTCCCTGAAGCTCTGAAAATAGGGCAAAATAACATAGTCTTGGTCCATGAGAGGTCTTCTTTGCTGTCTTTTTGGCCTATCCCTTGGGCTCAGTCTAAATCTTTCCCCCAGCATTTTAAGTAACTCCACACTTAAGGATTCTAAAAAGTAGCAGTGATAGCAGAAAACCTAATACAGACTAAAAATGAATGGGAAGTTCATATAAGTCAATAATAAACACATCAAATTCCCAATGGATTAAAAAGAAGATGAACAAATAATTATCAAAAGAAGAAATATTTGTAAACAAATATTAGTAAATAAATACAAAAAATAAAATTTCACTTTCTGATGTCCAGAAAAAAAAGTAAGTTACGACTGCCTTCATGTTCTTTTCTTTGCCTATTAATCATAGACAGTCAGCCTTCTGTGTCTGTGGGTTCCCCATCGAAGGATTCAACCCACGGCAGAGTCAACCAACTGTGAACTGAAAATATTCAGGAAAAAAATATGGATTATTGCCTCTGTACTGAACATGTACAGACTTTTTTTCTTGTCACTCTTCCCTAAACAATACAGGGTAACAGCTTTTTACATAGCATTTACATCTTATTAGGAACTGTAACTAACTGGAGATGATTTGAAGTATATGGGAGGATGTGTGGAGGTTATACACAAATACTACACTATTTTATATCAGGGACATGAGCATCTGTGGGACTGTGGTCTCCACGGGGTGCTGGAGCCACTCTCCCATGGATGCCAAGGGATGACTGCATAGATTGGATATCTCAATTTATACTCCCAGAAACACAGCAAAGTGCCTACAAACAGCACACCATTTTCATCCCTCCAACTCTGCTCCCTTTCCATCTTGTTACTAGGCTCTCCTAACTTGGATACAGAGTTGTCCAAGCCAGAACCAGGGAATCAACATGTATTTCTCCCTCTCCCCAGTCCCCCACATCCAAACCCTCAGAATGAAGTCAGGCCCTTTAGCATCAGGAGCAAGGCAGCAGGCCCCATCCCCACCACCCTGTCACGGCCGACTATCAGGGCTCCCTGCCTGGCACTCAGAACCAGCCAGTCTAAACATCAGGTCTCAGCTCGGAAGTCAGCCCCAGGAACGCTTTCCTGACAGCCCTGCCTTCATCAGGGTGTGCTGACCCCTGTGTGTTCCCACAGGCACCTGGGACTTCCCCTCTCATGACACTGTGGTTCCGTTGTGGGTGGTTCTCAGACTACAAGCTCCCCCAGGACCGTGGCCAGGTACTGTTGCCTGCCGTGTGCCAGCCACCCATTCTGACACATGGGCACATTGAGAGACCGTTCCCATGGACATCTCATGTTTCTGCACAGTCCAGGTCCTCTGAGCAAAGACGTTTATAGCCAAGTTAATAATGTTTGTATAAGGAGACATTTTAGGACAATACAGCTTATAGAAGTCTCCTTTCCGCTCCCCTGAAGCAGTTGCTTACTTTCCAGGATCAAGCTAAGTCTCTGTCTCTCCTGCTTGATAGTGGAGAGGGAAGGTCACCAGCAGCCCTGTACACAATCAGTGTTCCCTAATTCTGAGGTTTCTCTTCTGTGATGATTCCACTACATGCCTAGGTGACACCTGGCCCTCACCGTGTCACATCACTGTGGGGATTGGCACTTAGCAAACTAGGGCCAAGATGTTCTTGCTGCTCTCTCTGACTCAGAGGTCTTGCACCTTCTGTTATGAACACCCATACACAGGTGCACACACACACACACACACATACCCTTCCACACACATGCACACACAGTGGCAGGCTGACGTGTTAGCTGACAAGTGGGATAAAACCTCAGGCCCTTCACAGTTTTGGGTGTAACGAGGGTAAGCTTGGAGGGTGATGTGACTTGCCCATTGTCCGTCAGCTAAGCCGAAGTGGCAGGGGCTGAAGAGCAGTCAGAACCCAGCCTCCTGCGCCAGGGCCAGCACCTTCACTGTCACATGTCTTCCTCCGCTGTGTGACCAAGGAGCCTCCCAGACTTTAATGTGCTTGCAGATCACCTGAGAATCTGGTCAGAATGCAGATTCTGCCTCAGCAGGGTTAGGGTGGGACTGAGACTATTTCTCCTGAGCTCCCAGAGTTCGCGGTGCTGCTTGTTCCCCACCACACTGTGAGCAGCGCTCATCTGAGACGCGCAGCATCCCAGTCTCTGCAATGCAAGTGAAGCCTACACATTTCAGATATGTGTGAACACTGTGTTAAAGGAGGAAAATGGTTCATGAACAGCTTATTCTTTTACTGTGGGTGAGTAATGATAATTTCCTAATTGGCCACCATATTTATAAGGACTCCAGAGTATAAATGACAACTGTCCAACAGGCAGAATTGAACGTTTTTTTTTTTCCATGGGACTTGAATCTGTTTTGAAAGCATCTGTGATGTGTCCTGTTGAGTTTGTGATTATGTCTCATCTTAATCGGGCCTTGGAGAATGAGAAGTTTAGAAGATTGTCCCTGGTATGACTTAAGCAATTCAGCAACATTCAGGAAGTCTAATAGCCAAATAACAGCAAATACAGCTACCTTTAGACCAGGTGCTTTACATACTTAGTCTTATTTAGTCTTCACATCCTACAAGGTAAGTGGTGGGACTCTCTCTTATGGTCAAGGACATCTACTGAGAAAGACTAATGACATGCCTAAGGTCATTACCAAACTAACTGACAAATAAGATGCGAATCCAAACATGTCTGACTCCAAAGACTTCCAGTCTCCTGCCCACCGTTTCTGCTCTGTTAACTAGTCATCTTTTCCCAAAGAGTGTGGGGAAATTATTGAGAAGAAAGCCTAAAATCCTACTTCAAATGTTTAAGCTGAGAGTCATCTTTTCAGCACTAGGATTGTGTTATTAGGTACTGATTTCCATCAAGCTCATTTAAGACAGAGGATTTTCAGAAAATTTCAGTGATTTTCCTTCTACCCCAATTGTCAACTGAAGTTTTGGGGCTTTACAAGACACCCCGGCAGTGTTGGAGCAGCTCTGCAGTGGCACTGGCTTCTGCGGAGGCTCCCTGCCTCCACCGGAAGGTCAGCTGCTGCCCTGGTGAGTCTTCAGATCTTGCAGGCAGGAGCCTCAGAACCAGGAACACAATTGAACTCTCAGCAATCCCTGGCCCAGCGTGCAGGAGCCCACGCACCTCAGGACTAGAGACAGCCCAAGCTCAGGACCCGATATAACTGTCAGAGGCTAGCGATTGGAGACTTTCAAGGCAATGCAAAGAAAGGAAATTACACTGGAAAAGTACAAATAAGAGGAAGCTGGAGCCAGGGTAAAAACCAATGACTCATCTCTACCAAATTAGTGATGACTATAAGTGGAAAAAAAAATAAGCCTGAAATGGGAAGGGTGGTGCCAAATGGGCCCAAAACAAACAGGGCTGAAGAATGGAAGGTTTGTTTTCACTTTGCCAGGGATTCCAAATGTGATCAGAGGTAGAAACAAATGAGCCGTTTCCCAGCCTTAGTGAGGCCAAGCCCATGGGGTGTTGGGTCAGAGGGGAGCCTGAAGGGGAGAGGGAGGATCAAGAAGCTCAGGTCGGCACGCAGCTGTAGAACCCCCGCCTTCTCCTCCTGAGGGGAGGAGGGAGCTACACCCCCTTGCGGCTTTTGGGTTTTTGAGAGCTTGATTCTGTCCAGATGGCTGCGTACCCTGGTGAGAGGCCCGGGGGAGCACCAGCACTCTGCCCTCCAAGTCACTGGAGCCCTCATCCCTTAGGGACACAGAAACAGAAAGGAGGAATGTTTCCTCTGCGGCTTTAGTTTGACCCCACCCAGGCTGAGCCTTTGGTCTGTTAGTTCATGTGCTGGTTATAACTTTTTGAAAATCCTGGACCACATTTATGACTCCTAAATCAAGCAATTTAGGTACACATAGTCTGCAAGAGGCAGCCTCCCCTGGTCTATCTTGAAATGTGTGTAAAGCATTTAGTCTAGGAAATCCCTAAGCTGATGGGGTGCTGGCCCGTTGCTCCTGGGTGGCCCCTGGTAAATTGTGAACCTTTGGCACCTGTTTCCTCATCTGTAGCACAAGATTTATGCATGTGTCTGTTTCTCTTACGGGACTTTTATGGAGAAAAGAAAATGAGGGGAAAATAGGAATATCTGTAAGCTTTGAAAAGAACTAAAAGCACAGCATGAGTTAATAGCAGTCCCATATTCATGGGCTTCCTGTTATAGAGGTGGAACCTTGCTAGACTCTGGAGAAAAGAAAGTACAAGTCAGTCCTCAAAAACCTTCCAGAGATTGATTAATCCTCACTGAGGCCATCTGCATTCCTTTGGTGGCAGAGTAGTTCCTGGGTAGGTATTTATAAATCATTTCAGGCTTAAACAGGATTAGAGGTGCTGTGCTTTTAAATTGTTTTAATTTAGAGTTTTTACTGGAAACTATTGTATAACATTTTGAGGGTAGCACAAGGAAATGGATTGCCTTTGCTATATGGTGCCTTGAACACATCCCACAGGTTTACTTTTTTGCCATATGTTTTTTTCTGCGCCCAAACGATGCACCATTTGTATTTTGGCATTTACTTCAATAATCTTCCAAGTAGACACCTGGCAAGTACACTTGGATAGCACACAGCCCTCTAAGATGCAGAGCAAGTGTGCGAGTCTCCTTCTGTATCCTTAGGAGTTCTGTCAACATAGAAGGTGTCACGACTCAGCATTGTAATGAAGATGAAGATTATGGCATATAATAACATGTAGGACCGACTCATACCAGAGGTCTTTAATGAGGTAGGAGCTTGGTTTCACACGTTCTTTTGCTTTAGTATCTGGCCTGGAGCCTGTGATGGAATCTCTCCTCAGAAAGGGCTACGTGTTAATTAGTGGCTGTAGCATGCTGCCTTTTTTTTTTACTTAAAATGCTCAAGAACTGTTTTGTTTCTTGCCTGGGTCTTCTTAATGATTGTTTCTGTATGTGCCTCCATTCCTTCTCTGCTATTTCTTCCCCCGAAACCCCAATGAAATGAGCTTCACAGGAGTAGTTTTGCTCGGATGACCCAAAGGAGCTAAGTACTATTTCCAAAGTTTTGCAGCCACTGAATTGTTCTTACAAGGCATCATGCTACAAAACAAGGACTGGCCTAGAAGACCTGTGCTAACCACTGCACTAATAGCCAGCTGAGCAGCCCTGTGCACATCAAATTATATTTACAGGATAGACTATGTATAGGGAGTTGAATTAATTGCCATGGCTTTTACCATTCTTATCTTCTAATTTTTTTGACCTGATGGGCTATTAATACAGTATCTTCCCTCTCTATCAGTGTGAGTTTGTTATTGTAAGTGCTGTTTTACAGGGACTGAATATTTAGCTTTTCTTTTTTAATTGCTTACTCTTTTAGAGGAGACTGTGATGGCAAGAGGGAGGAGACATGGCAAAATACATAAGGCTTATCTGTCTATATTTCTTTGGCATTGACATTTCATCAAGGGACATGACTCTGAAAGATGGCTGTCCCTTCTAATGGCTGGACTTTGCGGCTGCCGTGGTCAGAAGCATAAAGACGTGTAAAGAGGATTTTTCGGTACATCGAACACTGAATGTCTTGCTATGCAGCTTCTGTGATTGATATTCGGTTCTGTGGGCTCCTTCCTTCCTAAGTGCAGTCTGTAAAGGATGGTGGGGAATAGTAATTTCAAGAAAGATTTGGCATGAGTATCAGTCGTTGGGTGGTGGGTGTGAGAAGGGCATTGCTGTTGGTGGGTAAAGTGTTGTCACTTAGATGTTGTCATTTTCCCCCATATAGTTTTCATTAAGGTGACATTCTTGTGGCATCTGGGTCCAGGCAGGGTATAGCAGCCAGCATCTGACCATCTGCAGTCGTGAATGTATATATATATATGTGTGTATATATATATATATGTGTGTGTGTGTGTGTATGTGTGTGTGTATATATATATATATATGGCGAGAGAGAGAGAGTGTTTATTAAGTATTAACTTACACAATCACAGGGTCCCACAGTAGGTTGTCTGCAAGCTTCAGGAGCAAGAAGAGCCAGGTCCGAGTCTCAAAACTGAAGAACTTGGAGTCCGATGTTCAAGGGCAGGAAGCGTCCAGCATGGGAGAAAGATGTAGGCCAGGAGGTGAGGCCAGTCTCTTGCTTCATATTTTTCTGCTTGCTTCATATTTGCTGATGGCTGATTAGATGGTGCCCACCAGATTAAGGGTGGATCTGCCTTCTCCAGCCCACTGACTCAAATGTTAATCTCCTTTGACAACACCCTCACAGATGCACCCAGGATCAACATTGCATCCTTCAATCCAATCAAGTCGACACTCATTATTAACCACCACAAGTCCATCCCTTGTCAGCTTGAACCCATACACATTTCCTGAGATCATACATCTTCAAATAAATACAGTAATAAGGTCATAATTACACCTAACATAATACAACTATCCTTTGTACAACCAGAAATGCACCGATCCCTAACCCAAATGCTATTACATAAGGTTAACAATACTTAAATGTTGATGAGGTCTGTAAATCTTATGTCACATGATAAAGGAAAAGGAAATAAAGATATTTTCTTAGTACAAGCATATACATGCACAAACATGTTTTTAGCAAAAGAAGGAGGAAATACTCATAACAATTACAGTCCCCATTTCTGGAGCCGGTCACATGGTCGTAGCTGGTATTGATGACTACCTTCTTCTACCCAGTCTGTATTCCCCTTGCCTTCAGCAAGCACCTCAGTAGGTCGTGGTTTTTACCCTGGTGGAGTGACCCAAACCTTCATTCTTGAGGGATCTGAGCCATTTGTAGTCCTGCCTGGGCTGTTGTAGTTTCCCATCGACCTTAATTACGGGGCATGGTAAGACTAAGAGATGCCCTAATAGATCTCCTGTATTCCATGCATACTCTTCCTAACCTCCGTTGTGGAGTAGTAGACTGATTTCATCTAGAGAGTCTGGGTCAGTCACCCCAGCCAGCACTGTAACTGTCTTCTTAGCCTGTTGGCTTAAGGTAAGAAGAGCCTAAAGTGTCCAGGCAGCAATCTTAACTTGGAATCATGGTTGTGTCTCCTGGTAGTTTAATGGAATCATGGTTGTGTCTCCTGGTAGCAGCGTTCCTCCCTTTGGAACTAAGACCTCTAGGCTAGCAGAACGTAATGTTGTGGGAACAGGAAGCAAAAATTTTGCCAGTGGATCATTACGGGTAATGGTGAATGGTGCCACTCCTACTTCCACCCCTTAATTACTGGACCCGTGAATCCTGGCTATGGGAGAAACAGTACCATATATTGGGGGCTGATTGAGAGCATACACAGCCTTCTGGAGAACTTTGCCCCAGCCCTACAAAGTATTGTCACCTAGTTGGTGTTGTAATTGTGACTTCAAAAGGCCATGGTGCCCACCCAATTAAGGGTGGGTCTGCCTTCTCCAGCCCACTGACTCAAATGTTAATCTCTTTTGGCAACACCCTCACAGACAGACACACCAGGATCCATATTGCATCCTTCAATCCAATCAAGTTGACACTCAGTACTAACTGTCACAGTTAGTATGGGGCCTGCCCACAGATATGTAGACTTCAAAAGGGTGTACTTTGCACGATAGGTTCATTGTAAAGCACGATTTCTCTTAGTTGCATTTTATCTTCTTACCAACAGTTTCAGGGCTTATCCAGCTTCATTCTGCCCACTCTTTCTTCACCAGTGGAGCTCAGTTTCTGTGTCCCCTGTCACGTTCTCATCACTTTGAAAATGGTAAATAATTGGCAGGCAACCCTAGGACACCACACTTCTAAAATTGACCACAGCTATCAGCTAAAGGGAGCAATGCCAATATGAGGTGGGCCCACACTGAGTGAGATGGACATTGATGAAAGCAGCCCTGGGTTGATACTCATCCTCTGCTGGAGAAACTAACAGCAGTGTTTATCTCTGCTAAATCTGGGCATGGTGTATCATTGCGAGGTTTCCTGTCAGGTCCAATTTGGGATCTCAAATTAATTGTTACATGTGACAAGCTGACACGCAAAGAAAGCGATAAATACCTCAGTGCCTTGTTGGAATTCCATGGTGAGTTCCTAGGGCCAGGGGCATGAACGATAAACGAGGCTGATGGTCTCCCTGCCTACAGCAGCCTGTCCATTCTCTCCGTGGCATCGGAAAACTCACCCCTGTTTTCCTTGAGACCTTAGTTAACTCACTCACTTCCTAACAATTGTGTTAATTCTTCTTAGCGTTTTTCTTTTCCTTCCGAGAGGTGCTATGTACCTAGAAATGACCCAGCAGCTTCTTCAAAAGTACCTTGCTGGGTCCTCAGGAACTGCCTGGTAATTGACCCACAAGACATTGCCAGTGTGCCTGCGTTTCTCAAGCTCAGAAGATTTTGCTGTAGGAACCCACTGGCAGCTCAGGCTTCTACTCCATGTCCCCAAGGGTGGAATGGTGCAAAGTGTGGCCAGGAGCTGTTTAGACCTGGAGTGAGTGGCACCTGGAGGTGGGTGGGGCTTCAGCCTGATGGTTAGGAAGTTGCTCCTGTTGCTGTCCTGGGCCCTGTAATATGGCTGCCATGCCTATTACTTCACAAATACTCCCTAGTGCAGGTACAGCAGCATCCTCCCAAGGACCAAACCCAAGGGACATCAGGCTACTGTGTCTTTAACTTCTTCAACATTTTATGTTTGGGGCCTCCTCCTCTCCTCCAAAAACAGGAACTCAGCAACTGTCCACATAACTCCCTGCATTTTGGGCACAAGCAAATTTAAGTCAATTCGTGGCACAACTCTTGTAGACACGGAGACCCTTATGGCCTGCATATTTGTATATTCATATGTGTTAATCCATTTTTGCACTATAGCAGTGCAGATACCTGGGAAATACCTGAGACTGGGTAATTTATAAGAAAAGAGGTTGAATTGGCTCATGGTTCTGCAGGCTGAACAGGAAACTTGGCAGCTTGTGCTTCTGTGGAGACCTCAGGGAGCTTCCAATCATGGCAGAAGGCAAAGGGAGAGCAGGCGTCTCACATGGTGCGAGTAGGAGCAAGAGAGAACGAGAGGGGAAGTATTGCACACATTTAAACACCGAGGTCTCACGAGAGCTCACTCACAACCCTGAGGACAGTACCAGGGGGATGGTGCTAAACCGTTCATGAGAAATCCACCCCCATGATCCAGTTGCCTCCCACCAGACCCAACCTCCAACCTTAGGGATTACGATTCGACATGAGATTTGGTAGGAACACAGATCCCCATATCGCTGTGTATCTGAATATCTGTGCTCCCTCACTTTTCAAATCCTTTTGAATTTTTTTCTTTATATTTTTCCTGACTTTGTTTTTATTTGTATTACCTGTTTTCTTGCCGGAAGAAGTATGAAGTACAAATATCAAAATATTACTTTAAATTGTAATTTTTTTAAGATTTAATAACAAGGTCTTCTGATAGGTCTGATCACTGTCATCACTTTAGAGTAGTGATGAATGTCAACAGTATTTCTAGGTATCTGCAACAACAAGAATGTGATATAATACTATTAATATCTGTGATTTCTGTTGGTGAAAAAGTTACAGGCACTGCTGATACTGCTGAGTTCACCCTGAGAAGACATGCTAAATATCAGCCAGATGTCAGTGGAGATAAAGATGGAGGGTTGGTTGGTTGGTTGGTTGGTTTTTCCCCAGCCTAGTTCATGGGTGTTCTGAATTTTATTTCTTGACCCATTAAATTAAGAATCTTTACCTTATACCTCCTAGATCTGTGTTATGTCAAAACATATATGTCTACTCCAATTTTTTATTACATCAGACAACTTTCCAAAGGTGTAGGTCTCAGTGTGACTCTCACGGTTCTACACCCCATATGCCCTTTCCATGTGGAAAGAACCCGCAGCCTAGTTTAAGTGATTCCATTGCAAGCCTGCATTGCTGTGAGTCCTAATCACCCTTTTCGCTGTCAAATATTAAGAGGAAATACATGGGCAGCCTGATGGGATCTTGACTGCTCCCTGATGTTCAGTTCTCAGACCTCTCTGCTTTCTTCTGTTCACCGTCCATTAGAGAACTTGCATGTTCCCTCCTTTGTCATCACCCGAATGAGGAATAAACGCAGCAGCACTTGCCCAGCCCTGCTTCCCCACCAGAGCACACCAGGCGTGCCTGCTGGCTGGAGGGATGACTCCTTCCTGGTCCAGCTTCACCTCAGCCTCTGGTGGATGGAGTGCACAGGGCTTGGGGCAGGAGACTTGGGTTTGAGTCCCAGCTTTGGGACCTGCTGCCTGTGTGATTGTGGAAAACACTTCAACTCTCGGGGCCTGGTCTCTTAGCTGGAAAATGGGGGGTAAAACAGTAACCCCTCTCAGATGAAAAGATGCCAGCCTTGAGCAAGATAAAGCACGTTATGAATGGCTGTTCGTGGCGGTTCTCTGTTTCACTCTTCTGCCTCCCTCATTCCCTGCTCCTCCTGGGCTTGAAAATCATTCATTGTGATCTCCTCCTCTGCTGCCCAGCCCAGTCCTGCTGTCATGCCTAGAACATAACTCCCACAAGGAAATGCTCTGACTGCCACAGATCCTAGGCTTGGTTTGCCGCAGAACCTCTTACTGGTCATCTTGTCTCAGTCTCGCCCCAGTCCAGTTGACCTTTGATTCCGACGTTAGGTTGTCTTGCCTGGGATTCCAGTGTCCCCAGCCCGTAGCCTTGACTCCCTAGGAATCAATTATGTAGCCTTTGGCTTGGGAAAGTTGCCTGCAGAGTTCATCCTGAGAGGGCATGCTAAATACTAGTCAGATGTCAACAGAGATAAAGATGTAAGGCAAATTGGTTGGCTGGTTGGTCGGCTGGTTGACTGCTTTTCCCTCAGCCTAGTTCATGGGTGCATGTGTCGTATGGAGGCCTGCACTAATGAATGGATGCCTTGGAGTCCACCTCAGGCTTCTCCCTCCCCCACTTCAATAGGAGCCCCACCTAGATCCATTTGATATCTTGAGGTTCATTCAGATTTGATGTTTTAAAACAGGATCTACTGCTACAGAAGAAGTTGATAACCACTGAAAGAGTTCAACATCGTCATTTTGCAATTGAATAACAGTAGCCCTGAGAAGCTAAGGGCATTCCCGCCAACTTCAAGGCTAATGTATAGCCCCACGGGGCTTCCCTTGCCCTGGTCTAGAACTCTGTCCCCTGTGCCATGTTGTTCTTATGGGCTCCGGCCCTTTGTAACCTGTCACTTAAGACCCTGCCCAGTCTCCCCCACCCCATCCAGCCCGCCTCACAGACATCACTGCCTACCTTTTCCATGAATCAGGACCTCAGAGGCCAAAATCTACTCAGCAGAATACACTCAGTCCTCAGTCCTCCTCCACACCTCTGCTGCCCTTCCTATGTGGAGGGGTCTCCCAATCCCCCCATACCCTGAATTGCACCAGTCCTTCCAGGCCCCACTGAAGTGGCTTTTTCACAGCCTTCCCTTATGACCCCAGCCCACAGGAGCTTCTCCCATCTGAATTCTTTCTGCACATGCTGTGTGTGTCACTGTGTTAGTTTCCCAGGGTTGCCTTAACAAAGTGCCACAGACTGGGCGGATGAAGCGGCATAAGTTTGCTGTCTCACAGTTCTGGAGATTGGAAGTCCAAGACCAAGGTGTCAGCAGGGTTGGTTCCTTCTGAGGCCTCTTTCATTGGCTTGTAGATGGCCGTCTTCTCCCTGTGTCCTCAAATGGTCTTCCCTCTGGGCCTGTCTGTGTCCTGCTCTCCCCTTATAGGGACACCAGTCATACTGGGTGAAGGTCCACCCTAATGACCTCATTTTAACTTAATCACCTCTTTAAAGGCCCTGTCCCCAAGAAGAGTCATACTCAGAGATTCTGGGAGTTAGGACTTCAACATATGATTATGTTGCTGGGAAGGACGGGGTGAAATTCAGCCAGAACAGCCTCTCACTTGGCACATAGTGGTTGCCTGCCTCAAGTCTTTCCTGCCCTGCCTGGTCCTGTTTTTAAGGAAGGATTGTGTAGTATATTACTTTGTACCCATGCAGTGCTTGCAAATGCTAGACACACATCATTTTTCATTGAAGAACTAACTTACTCTTGAGTCCCAAACTTGGGTTTAATGAAGTCAGCGAATCAGCAATTCTTGAGGCTCTATTCAGAGCTCTGTGTGAGAAAGAGTAAACAGACGTCCCACCCAGAGTGAGGTGGCTGAGGTCTCATCAGGAAGATGGGGATAGACAGTTGGAGGGCAGGGTGGTGAGAAGCACCAACTCCAGGAAATAGAGGAAGTACTGTCAGAGTTCAGAGGATTTTTAATGCCAATAGAGTAAGAGAGCGTAGAAGTCATAACTCTCACAGAGCATCAACGCTGGAGGAGGCAGGTGCGCGGGTGTCCTCAGAGGACCAGTGTGGGGGCAGTCATAAGGAGAATCCTTCCTCAAACCAGGGTAGTTAGAGACCACCTTTGTCTCTAGTTCCTCCCTGTCCGAGGTTGGCCTTCATAGAGGGTGAATGCAGACATGGATCGCTTGGCATCAGGGCAAAGTTGGAATGAAATTCTGATGAAGGTAAAAGCTCCAGGCCACCCCGGGTGGGTAACTTTCAGCCGCCAGCTGGGAGCCATGCACTACTCTTGGCCCTGCTGATCCCAGGGTCTGCTCATACCGACCTTCCCCTTGCTGTGTCCAGAAGAGCAAAACACGTTTCTCTCCCTTCATTTCAAAACATGGAAGTGTGGACCCCATGGCCAGATTTATTTCAAGTTGACAACTTCAGATGTTTCACGAGTTCAAGTCTTAGATTCACTGGTATTTAGTTAAAGACCTCAGTTGTTATTTATTAGCTGCACTGCCTTTTCTCTTTGTCTCTTCTGTCCTCACACAGTACACTCCGGGGTAAATTCATTTCAGCCAGTTTCTCACACCATGCTTCCGCGGATAACCTCTGAGCCCTCACCGCTTCGCCTGGTTCAGCTTGGTGGTGTAACTGGGCAGCTTGATGCAGATGCCCCAGATCCCTTCAGTTGCCCCAAACAATTCCATTTGCCCCTCCCTTTTGTACCTGCTTCTCATTGACTCCACAGTGTCCCTTAACACCTGGTGATTGGGACTCAGGCACAGGTGCAGGGCTGAAGGACACTCCCAGCCTGCTTGCTCTGTCACCCACAGAAGCCAGGGCATGTTCTGCCATCAGGGCACCTTCTCCGGCCACCTTCCCAGGCACTATGCTTCCCACCAGCCCCTCCATCGGTGTGGACCCCCATCCCTTCCTCTGCACCCTCCAGAGCACACCCATCATCCCACCACCCTTCAAGGCCCGATGCCAGAGGCCTCCTGACCTCACTCAGAGCGCTCTGTGGCCCCTAAGCCCCATGAAAGGTTTCTGTGGCCCCATCATGGTTCTATCTGTGTTGGGGTCTCACTCAGAGCACTCTGTGGCCCCCTCATGGTTCTATCTGTGTTGGGGCTGTGGACACGTTTCCCAGGAAGCCTCTCAGTGCAGTGGGGTGAACACAGGGAGAACAGCAGCCAAACCTGCCTCAGCCAGGGTCGTTCTGTGGTTTGGGTCAGATAACTGCGACTCCCTGAGTCTCAGCTTCTCATCTCGGAGATGGGCCTGTGATACCCGTTTACAGGACTTTTCAGGGGATTTGGTGCGATTGAGGCTGTGAAGGCTTCCATATGGCCCCTTGCCAAGAGCAGGCCCTCAGAAGGGCCCTAGCCACCTCTCCCTGAGGCTTTGGGGCTGGATTGTTTTGGAGCCGAGGGAAGGGGAGGGGTCGTTTGCTGAGGAAGTGATTTTTCCCTGATTTGTTTCTGAAGGTGGAGGTGAGGGAAACTCCCAGGCAGCCTCTTTATGTGGGCACTGCTGCCTCATCACAGAGCCTGGCAGTCAGCCTTGAGCGGCGCCATCATCACCTGGGGCTGGTTACACACAGATCGCTGGGCCCCTGTGTTTGAGGAAGGCTTATGTCGTATATAGAAATGTGCGTTCTGACCAGTCCCAGGGGAATCCGTGCCGATGCCCTGGGTCCCAGGACTCCACTTGGAACCGTTGCCCTGAAGAATACAAGAGGGGCTACAGTGCTCACCACTCTTCCCTTTGAAGGTATACCCTGGGACATGTTACGGGTGGGTGTCAGCCTCTGGTCCATTGCCCACATTTTAATGCCCTTGTGGAGGGTGGGAGCCCTGCTGTGCAGCAGAGTTCCACGCCTGCTCCTTGGCTTCCTGTCGTGTGGTCGGAGGCAAGCAGCCTCTAGGATTCTCTCCTGGTATTCATTATGCACCTTAGCTTGTGACCTGGCCTGGAGACCATGCCTTGGAGAAAGCCACACAGCCCTGTTTAACCATTTGCCAAACCCATCTGACCAGGAGGCAACCCTCTGGGCAGCGCGGTGGGATGTTTTGAACACGCCCGAGCAATGAGGTTGGATTTGAAAATCCTTTCCAAGCTCTCCCCAGTGGTAGGGTTGACGTACTGGGCTCCCTTACCTACCTCGTTCCTCTGGGAGTGTCCTACGTTTGGGTCTGGCACACCACACCACGCAGTAGTCACACTGTGTGAGCGCCACAGCTGCAGCATCACATAGTCAGACTTTTATTCATCTTTCCCCAGTAACTCGCCTGGGTTTTTATAGGAATGCATGTATACATCCTGAATAGCAAACCTAAAAACAGTTATAACACATACCTCATACCCTCATACAGTAGAACTTCAGCTATTTGTGTTAATTATAGTGAATGGTAGTCAGATGTGCTTTTTAGAAATCCAGGTTATTAAATATTTATAAAAAAATGTGGTGGTGTTACTTTCATGATCAAGCCATAGCATAGACTTGTCTATTCCAGAGGTGCCAAGTGAGTTCCTTGTAGAGGAGATGTGACTGAAAGCACAAGGGAGGATAACTTGTAATGAACGTATCAATTATTTGTAGATTTAGGGTCTTTTGGTTTTAATATTCTTTCTACTATCTTGTCTATGTTGCCTATAACCTTTGACCCAATGAACATGAACTTCAAATTAGTGAAATCCAACGAAATAAGGTTTTACTCTGTCAGAAAAGTCACTCACCCGACAACAGGCACAGCTGTGCTCCTGTGCTCTCGCACCCTAGTTAGAGGTGCCAAGAATGTTTCACAGCGTCCAGAGCCTTATCTGTTGACCCCAAACCCATTCCTATATGGGCCTGCAGCGTAGGAGTCCACCTGCACAACCGCACAAGAACTCTCCCTCATTGCTTACGATGACAGAGAAAAGTGAAAGCGCAGAAACTGTTGTCATTAATGACATGGTTTCAGAGGCACTCTGCTTTTCACACTGTATGCTATAGCCCACTGGTGGGTCGTGAAGTCGGTTTAGTGGATGGAGATCGGCAGGGCTGGGACCATGCAGAAAATATTAGTGCATCCCAGGATACAAGGGGCAGAATTGTTTGTTTAGGGAGATTGTGTGTGTGTGTGTGTGTGTGTGTGTGTCTGATATGTGTGTATGTGTATGCATGTGTGCGTGTCTGTGTGTGTCTGCATGTGTCTATATGTGTGTGTGTGTGCATGTGTGTCTGTGTATGTGTGTGTGTGTGTCTATGTGTGTGTCTCTGTGTATGTGTGTATCTGTGTATGTGTGTGTGTGCACTTGTGCCCACTGCGTCACACTGTAAAATGATCCAGGTTTTTATTGCAGGTGATGCTGAAAATATAGGAAAGCCATTTGATAGAAAATCTTTTAAGCAATTACAGAGTAGAGAAGAATTAATAATTTGGTTTTAAAAGTTTTGTCCTCAAGGTGATCATTTGAGTTTATATTCTCCCAAGTTATTTCTCTGCTCTGACAGCATATGCCCTTTATAATCTGCCTGTTGGTATATCTGCCTGGAGTTGTAACAATGCTCAAGTTCGTATTGCCCATGGAATTCCTTTGTGCTTAATGTTAAAGGATGATTCAACTCTTCAGTGCAGCATCCAACTCTTAAGAATTTCAAGCCTAAATAAGAATTAGAGCCACTTGGAGGTAGTGACAGCATGGGGTGAGGCACCAAATTAAGGTGATTCATGGAGAATTTAATCTAAAAGAGAACTGGATAATGAGCAGAGCCAATGCTCATCCAGTACCACCCATCCATCACACCACCCTTGCACCACAGCACCTGTGCATCAATATGCCACGCCACCTGTGTGCCATACCACCCACACGCCACACCACCCATGCATCACACCACCCACACACCACACCACCCATGCATCACACCACCTGTGCATCACACCGTCTGTGCACCATACTGCTCACAAATCACACCACCCATGCATCACAACCATGCATCACAGCACCCGTGCATCACACCACCTGCACATCACATCACACCGCCTGTGCACCGCACTGTCCGTAGACTGATTGCAAATCACAACCACCCATGCATCACAACACCCGTGCATCACAACACCCGTGCATCACACCACCTGCACATCACACCACCTGTGCACCGCACTGTCCGTGCACTGATTGCAACTCACCCCACCCATGCATCACAGCACCCGTGCATCACACCACCTGCACATCACACTGCCTGTGCACCACATAGTTTATGTACCATGTCACCTATGTATCACACCACCAGCTTTCCTGTCCTCAGCTCAGTGCTGGGGCCACATTGTTAAGGGGTTTTGAATATGAGTCTTTAAATTACTCAAGTTTATGCTGCTGTTGAGAAAAGGCAGAATCCACCCTTGGGCAGTTCTCCCATTCCCGAGCCCAGCCACGTGTCTGCCTCTCAACATTTGCTCAGCTGACTAAGCTACACCTTTCAGATATCAGCTGAAATCTCACTGGCCCTCCAAACCAGTGTAAACCCCTGCCCTATGCTCCTCTAGCACCTTGGCCTTCCCCTTCATAGCACTTGGCTTAAATGTAAATGCCCAGCTGATTTTTCATTATTCATTCAACATTGAGCCCCAGCCTCCTCAGACATTGCAAACTGGCCGACTGACTTGGGGACAGACCCATGGCTTCTTTTTAAAGCCAGTCCCCTCTGACTTCTCCGTGTGGGTTTTGAACTTAGCCTGCCATCCTTCCCTCTTATAGTTGTGGGAATTCAGATCAAGAAAGGAGAAAGCACGTGACCAGGTTACCTAATTACGGGAGGACACAGGAGGTTCGTGTTGTTCATGAAGGTGGACCTGAAGCATGCCGTGTGCATCAGGTTTTTCTGGGCTTTTCTGGAATGCTGAGCCCTTTTCTCCAGGGCAGTGCTCCCACCTACAGCATAGGATCAGGTGCACACATCTGTTGGCCTCTTCATTAGGTACAATTTAATGTATTAAATTTGGATACTGTTTTTAGGTTAGTGCAAGCATGTCCTTATCAAATCCCATCATCATTTTTGTCTCATAAACAAGAGACAAGAAATTCTTCCAGGTAAAATGTTTCTCAATTGCCTCGTCGCTGATTAGTAAAATGAGTTTGTCTTAACAAGTCTGTCTCTGTCCGATTTTCTGACAAACCAAGTAACATTTGAATAAATTCTCAAGATTGTGCCCAAGCCATATAAGGCGTTAATGCATTTGAGGTTTGGATTTGAAAGCATCAGCTGCCGTTAGGAGCCCAGGCTTTGGTGTCACACTTGTGAGTTTGGTTCCTAGCTTCTCCTCTTACTCACTGTGTAACCTTAGGCAGGTTATTCAACCTTTCTGTGCAGGTGTCCTTATCTGTAAGCTGATTATTAATAATACTTACCTAAGCTGACTGTTGTGAAGATTACATGAGTTAATGTGTCTCCAGTATATAAAATAGTTCTGGGCCCAGAGTCAGAAAGAAATACTAGCTATTATTAGTAGTATGTTCATTAGTACTTGATGTACTAATCTCCATCATTTTATAGTCAAGCACCTGGAACTAAAAGTAATCCTAACACCCTGTAAGTGGATGGCTCTGGTTAATACAGAATATTTAGGCAAAATGTGTTTATGAAGACACTTCTGCCTGTTTTTGTTGTGTGCTGCTTTCCGTGTGGTGCTGTTGGATGCAAATGCTGATGTGAACTGAGCTCTCTGCAGTCCAGAGGGTGGAGGTGACTCTTCTTTCTCATCTACCTAAAATGATGCATGTTTGAGAAATGCTTTGTTTCTAGGGCTCTCACATGATTCAGGGGCAGTAAATCCCCAAAGGAATGTCACTTTTGTACGGCTCATGGAACTAATGTCTCACCAAGCACACTTGGTCCAGCATACCCACCTAACCAAGGATTTCATAATTTCTGGAATTTCCCAACACATAGATATATCAAATCATAACAAAAGAAAATCAGCACTCAAAGGTGTGACCGTACCTTACATTTAAATCTGCTTCTCTCCCCGTGAAAGATGACACTGAGTAGGAAAGGAAAACTGCAGGAGGACAGAGAGCATCTTAGACCAAAGTTGAGTTCTCCTTTCTCCATGAAAAATGCCCGTTGTCTGACAGGTTTTGCCCAGATAGTACATACCGTGGGGGCACGCTGCGTGGAACTGCTTCTGTTTCATCACAAATGACAAGGCAACTGAAAGGCTGGGGCCAAATGCACAGCCTTGTCCTCACACAGCAGTGGAGAGAGCCCAGGCTTCCACCACACAGATTTGTCCTTCCAGTGACCAAATAGCACATGGCCCAATGGTGGAGAAAAAGAGGATGGAGAAATGGATTCCCTAGCCCGGGGCCTCTGCTGGATCACTGTGGCCCCTCTTTAGCCTCCGAGGTAAAACTCTTTCCAAAATGTGTAAGCCGTCTTTACCTCTACATAAAATATGGAACACAGTTGAAACTCTGCCTTTAATACCTGTCTCGCTGCCCTCTGTAGTGTGGGCCACAGTGGGTTGATGCTAATGGAAGTTCTGCCCAAAAGGCTTCCTTATTCAGACACACTCAGGAAATGGGTGAAATGAAGTTAATCTGGTTTCCTTAAGATGGCTCAGAGCCCCAGTTCACTAAGGGGCATTTCATTCTCTCAGAGGAGGATGCAGGAAGTAGTGCTTCCAGAATTTAGTTGACCACAGGTCACTCAAATTGCATTGCGGGACAAGAGCCAGGCAGAATGTATTTTGGGCCACAATTCTAAGATTGTGCATCTGACAGGTGTAAGAAGACCAGAGCTTGCCAGAGAATTTGAGGACCCAGGTGCTTGTCCTGGCTCCACTTCCTCCCATTCCTGTGACTACAGGGACTGTCTGCCTCTAAGCTGCTTCCTCACCTGTATGAAAAGGAGGTCAGTGATGCTTGTGGGCTCCTGGCCCTGTACACTGCACAGGAAAGACTGAGGGACCACAGGCAGTGGGCTCTGAAATCAGTGAAAGGCCACACAAACAGAAGACAGGTGTTGGTGCTCAGTTCTGTTGACCCAGAAAAGGCCAAGATACAATTTGGGGGAAATTCCCTGATTGCATTTGTTCTGTTCTGCTTTGCCAAGGGTTTCACTTAATTGGATGAATTCAATTTTACTCTATACAGATAAGTGTATAGAGCTGACCATGGCATCTCCATGTAATCCAGGAGTAATCTTTTTACCTCCTGACAGTTTTACTATCTTATCTGTTTCTAATCCATTTCCCTTTCTTGGCAGCAGACTGGGCGACAGCACAGAGACGCATAGGAAGTGGTGAGCGGAAAGTGCCCATGTATCCAGGTCTAGCAAATACAGATTCCAGAGCCCTCGGAAAACTGCAGAGGGCTTTGTGTTTTCACACTGAAACCCACAGTGGCAAAACTTGAACTGATGTGAGGCTATTTATGGTCCCTAAGTCCTACTTAGTGTAATATCCGTACATTTTGCTGTAGAGAAATGAATGGATTTGAATATGGGGTGCTGCCCAAGCCCCTCCAGAGCTGTTCACTATATATGATTTTTATGACATACTACCTTTATAAAACTTGAAAAATCCCCAATTCTGAAATCTATGTAGCCCCAAGGGCTCCAGGTAGAAGAGATCGGGGACTGTGAAGGAAACTAGGGTACAAAGGCACCTGTGGAGATGAAGGTCACCAGGCTGGCCTGGTATTTGACAGGCAGGACCCCCTATTCCCAGGTTCAGGCAAGAGGTTGCCCAGCCCTCGGGATGCTGCTCTTGGTCACAGCGTGGTGCTGTGAATTCTCCCCATCCTCACCGCTGCTGCATTTGTTGTGAAGCCACAGAGACAAGCCAGTGCCTGGCCTCCAGCCAGGCTGGAAAGGCAGTGAAGGCACATGCCCCCAGCGAGGCCCTGTGCTCTCCTCTATGGGGGGGTCCCTGGGCGGGCAACCAGCCAGGGGAGGCTCCCTGTGCCCCCCACCCCCAGGCTGCTGGGTAAAGAAGCAATTGGCATGCACGCCAGGACACTAGCTACTGCCAAAGCCAGCAGTATTTTATGAGCCTTAAAAAATCTTGTTATACCAGTCTGTTATGAATTATTGAATTAACACTGCATATTTATAGCAACTTCTTAATAGTTTAATAATTTATTCATCCCTTATGGATCCTTTGGTATATTTCTTTTAATTGTTAGAGAAAATAGTTTTTTTAGAGCTAACTTCACTGGACTGCTTCCTCAGTGATGCTTCCGGAATACTAAAATAGAACTCTACACAGTTGTTCCAAAGCTGAAAGCACCTGATGCGCAGCAAACAGACCTGCCCACACGGGAGTCGGTGACAGCCCCCTGCCTGTGCACAGGGCTGCAGCTACTCTGTAGAAGCCCACAGCCAGCCAAGCCCAGCTCTCAGCCCCAAGGCTAGCACACTAGCATTTCACAGCCTACACTCGGATCGCGTGTCTTCTGAGACAGTTTAGGGACCATATTGTGTGCATCATCCATATTGTTTCTAAAGGGAAAAACATCTTTCTGTGTCCCAACAAGTAAGCTCCCTATTTTGGGAGCACCCCTTGAGGCCTTTGTAAGGTGTGTCCTCCTTCCCAGAGTGAGTCATTCCTCACAGAGCCTGCAGCTGGCTCCTGCTCCCAGGTGCTTGGTGATAAGGGGAAATCAACAGAAACTGGCTGTTTCCCAACACTCACTTGCCGATGACTAAACCCAGAAATTTGGGGGTAGCCTTAGGTAAGGAGACAAAAGTTGAAAACTTAAGACCCGGATCCTTCAGGCATTTGAGACTGGCTGAGGAGGCAAGGCATGCCAGATCGTCTCTGCTCAGGGTAAGGGTGCACATCTGTCTGCATGTGACTGTCCCTTTTGCATGGGTATTTTTGGTCATGAGTGGCATCGCACTTTATTAAAAAGACATGTTTTCTTTACAAGATGAGCTACCTTTGATCCTTAGCCTTTCTCTGGTTTAGGCAAGAGTCTTGCAAAGGCATCCAGCTGTTGTTGGCAGCTGCCAGGAGTTGCCGTAAAGAAGGTAGATGGGCTTTTTCCTGTTAAATTTGTTAATTCAGGCTCGTGAATGTGTTCTTTGATAACACCCCATTCCTCTTTTCCGTACTGCCTCTAGCTTACTGTTTTTATCATTTAAGCTTCAACTCATGGTTCTATCACCATTCTCAAGTTTGACTTGAAAAGATCTGAAGTACCTGTTAGCCAGAGCTGCCTCTAAAGAGGGAGAAAAGCTAATCTTCCAGGTCAGTCTGGCGAAAGCTGGAGGAAGAGCCCGTTTGCCTGGGGACTCCAGATATCACCCCATAGCCAGCAGATCCAGCGCAACCAGATTGTCAGGTCACAAAAATAAATCCACTATCTCTAATCACTCTTTTGCAAGCCTTTGAGGCGAGCGGGGCATGAGAGTTACTTATTCCTAAGAAATGAGCAACAAACAGTCCCAGCTAAGCAACATGGTTCATTCACTGCCTGGCCACGACCACAAACTTGTGCTAAGCTGAGGATCACTGACCGGTGATGTCATTTGGTGCTCAGAGCATTTGTTGAGTATGTGTGTGCACCAGACCATGTGCCAGGCGCTGGGCACACAACAAATTCCACCATGGTCCTTGACCTTGAAGGGGAGTCACGCGTGCAAAAGCTTAAAGCCGTGTTGTGATAAGTGGGAAGTTCTTGTGGAAACACAGCTGGGAAAGTATAAGTCCTGCCCTTGGGGGGCAGGAAAGTGATGGAAAGAGAACATGAACCAGCCTTGAAGTTGCTGTTTATCAGCTGGCTCAAGTATCAAGGTGGAACCAAGCACAGGCAATCCGAGCATTTCTTCCATGAAAAATGAAACTTAAGTGCCCCGGAAAAGTTGAGGATCGTACCAGAATTCTGTGTCCCAGCTTGGAGTGACCATGCAGCATATTTAGTCTGACATGCTTTGACAGTGAAAGAAAGCACTACTAGTAATAACACAGGACGGATGCCTGAACCCAGACTGTCCCAGGGAATCAGGGATGTAACCACCATCCTAGGGATAACTTGAGGCCTAATTTGCAGCCCTGAATGAAGTTCATTCTCCCTCTACTGGTCAGAGAGGAGATGGCAGAGGATTGGTTACACCGCGCCCCCCCCAACCCGACCTTTTAATTTATTTATTTATTTTAAGAAAATGATAGAAGACAAATACAATGTCATCTGACATTGCAATCATTATTGGAAACTACAGTGCACAGTATGTTTGTACTTCTATCCTTGAAAACCATTTTAGGACTCGCTCTCAGCCCCGTTACTGAACCATAAAGATGCTGGGTTTAAAAATATTCAAATTGGTTCCTTATTGAGGCAAATGCTGAGGAAAAGCAGCAGATTGCATCTTGAGCTTGAAAAGAACTCCTCTTTGACTTGCATTCTCCGCGATACAGCTGACTTCTTTTACATCAGTGTTCTGAGTTAGTGCTCCCGTTCCATCTTCACCTGCCTTTATTGAACAAGCAACACAGAGGCAGATGACTTCTCCGGGTGCTTTATGCATGTATCTCACTTTAAACACTGTATATTTTGTTTCCTTGGGAAATAAACCCTCAGAGCCAATGGTTGCTTCAGGTCTTGACCAAGTACCCACATGCCCCAGCCAGATGCCATGGTTTGCCTCCTGGGTGTTCACCTCTATGTGGGCTTCTGCCCTCAGGTTTCGAAGGTGACAGCTTGTTTGTCAGATGCATGGAACAGCACAGACACAGGCATTTCACACCCGGCTACTCAGAGCAGGGGCCACATGGCCCAGATTTTCTGGGAAAGGTCTGGTTTCACACATTCTCTCTTGTGCTGGTCAGCCAGCGTGTTCTGGTTTGAGATAACAAAATGTAAAACCATAGGGCCATCTTACCTATAGCACGTGACCCAGAGAAACAAGGGCCCTGGGTTAGTTTGCAAAGCAGTTCAAGTCAGCCTTGAGTCCTGTAATGCTGCAGAGAGCCCAGCACCCTCATGCCCCAGCAGGGCTGGCCCCATCTGGGTGGTTGCTCCTGGGTCTCCAGCACCTAGCACTGGGCAGGCACTGGGTGGTTGCTCAGTGAATATTTTACCTGATAGAAGCACCCAGGCACAGTGATGGTGAGCACAGATCCCTGCACGCTGACTGCCATGCCCCACACATCCACGCTGCCCCTGGGGCTCCACAGTGCCAGCGAGAGCTCCCCACCAGAACCTGTGCCTCAACTGAAAATGTCCTTCCCTTCTTCCATCCCTAACAAGACTCCCCTTTCTACAGGTCCCAGCAGGTGTGAAAAGGAGAACAAAGAGCCTCCAGTTCCTCCTTTGGCCCCAACCTTAGTTTGCATTCTAATTCATTAACATTTGCAGGGCTGTCCTTAGAGATGGTGGTGGCAGTTCTCCTGAAATGCACCTGTGTGGTTCTTGCACTTTCTGTCACTTCTCCAGTGGGTCTCAGAAGTCAGATGGGTGGACTTATCTGCCCAGCCATGTGGAAGAAGACATGTAGATGTCTACTCATGCATACCACCTCAAAATGAGGATTATGCACTACAAATCAGTTCCCCTCTGACGTCTTAGTGGAAAGTTTCCATTGAAACTTCCTAATAGAAGCATGTCACATCTTGCCCATGGAGGGGCCCACCCAGAGCCCCATTCTGGTTACCCTTTTCGTGCTGGAGGCCATGCCCTCCAGGTGCATCTCAGCTCGGAGAGGAGTTCTCCAGGTCGCAGCTTGCTCTGTCCATCATCCAGCATCTGCCTCCTCACTTTGTAAATAACAAGGCATATGGATGTCTTCACTGGTGAGATTTGCTGGTGGTAAAGCATGTTATCTGGCTGCCCCATGGAAAGCAAAGGAAGCTGCCTCAACCCCCCCCCCCCCAGGAACCTTTGGGAGAAACAGGTGGGAGTGAGAGCTGTGGGCCTGAGGCCTAGTGCAGCACACTGGACATTCCCCTTACTTCCTGACCCTGCCCTTTCATTCCTCTCTGGAAAGGCTCATTCGCCAAGTTCACAGAGATTCTGTGGTTCCCTGTATGTCCTCAGGAACAGCTGTGGGGAGCTCTCATCCCTGATGAGGATCAGTCTTGTGGAAGTCCTTCCTGTCAGTAAGGACATACTTAGTTTTCATGTGGTTGCCATGGAGACCAGCCACATCAAAACAGAGACAACCCACGTTTCCAGAAACCCATGGTGACCTGCTTTCGCATTAGCTTCTGGGAAACCTCACAGGTGTGGCCTTGGCCTGACGGCCTTTT
The DNA here is from genome assembly GCF_000951035.1 of Colobus angolensis palliatus. Classification (NCBI taxonomy): domain Eukaryota; kingdom Metazoa; phylum Chordata; class Mammalia; order Primates; family Cercopithecidae; genus Colobus; species Colobus angolensis. The sequence goes on from NW_012116566.1 coordinate 4,785,698, forward strand.
GCTATTTAGGGAGCCCTCTGGGACCAATCCTCACCTCAGTCCCTAACCCAGCATCCCATACAGCTTGTGAACACCAAATGCCTGTTAGTAGAGAGGAGGAAGAAGGTGACAGTGATAAGAAGCAGAGACAAGCTCTTATGTCCCTCTAGCAACTGGACAGGCAGGAAAAGTAGGAAATGCTCTAGAGATTGTGCAAATGCTTCCTTATTTTCAGGCATGCTTGATACTTATAAACACCATAGACAGACAGGTAAGTAGGTAGGTAAGTAGGTAGGTAGGTAGGTAGGTAGGTAGGTAGATGTGAACAAATGTGAACCTGGAAGGGCCAGTCTTCCAATATAGATCCTTAGTGGCTCACTGGGTCCAGATTTTAGATAGAGCCAAGTGGCCGTTTGCTGACTAGGAGTCATACAGGTACTCTGAATTTCCCCCAAAACCTGCACCTTTTAATCTTTGGGACTTTTAGAGCTCACCTGAACCAAACAACCAGGGCTCAGCTGTATCAGCCAATCAGAACTAAGCAAATTTCTTTTTTTTTCTTTTCTTTTTTTTTTTTTTTTTTTGAGACAGAGTCTCGCTCTGTCACCCAGGCTGGAGTGCAGTGGCACGATCTCAACTCACTGCAAGCTCCGCCTCCCGGGTTCACGCCATTCTCCTGCCTCAGCCTCCCAAGTAGCTGGGACTACAGGCACCTGCCACCACGCCTGGCTAATTTTTTGTATTTTTTGTAGAGATGGGGTTTCACTGTGTTAGCCAGGATGGTCTCGATCTCCTGACCTCGTGATCTGCCCACCTCAGCCTGCCAAAGTGCTGGGATTACAGACGTGAGCCACCGCGCCTGGCCCCATTTTTTAAATGTGAATTAACAGACCTGATTGAGAACCTGGGTAGGAACTTTTGCTCTAAAACCCAAGCCTCCCTTTGTTCTTTGGAACATACCTTCATTTTATACTGGAGGCTGTGTCTTCCTGGTTTGCAAACTGTTCACTGGAATAAAGTCTCTTTCCTCCAAATTCCTTTTTCAGAGAACTTTTGTTGACAGATAGATGATTGATTGATTGATAGAATGACATCTACATATGTATATATATAGTATGTGTGTGAATAAATGAATGAAACCAACTAATAAATAAACCACAATAAACCTTAGGGCTCTGAATATTAATTTACCAGGAGAGACACAGTCACTAGAGATCAGGGCATCATGGATAGTCACTATCAGGGAGTGAGTGAAGACTCTAATTAGTGGCTCACAGTGCATTTTCTTGAAACCCAAACTTTAGGGGACTTTGATGCTGGTCTGTACCACAGCCTGCCCTACTGTGCTCCCAGGCTATTCTAATGCTCTGCAGTGTTTGCTGTAAACGTGGGTGAAGGTAGGGCTGTTGGTTTGAATGTAAGTTGTCCTAACTCACTAGCTGGTTTTGAAAAGTAAACAGAATTGGTTGTGGGCTTAGTTTTCTGCCTATTTGACCCTGCTCTTTTTTTTTTTTTTTTTTTTTTTTTTTTTGGCTAAGTCTGGAAAAGGCCCAAGTGCTTGGTATGATCTGAGGAGGGGCCTTAGGAGGGCTTGCACAGCTGGCATTTCCAATCAGGTAGCAGCTGAATTTGCAGATCCAGAGACTACTGAGGACACTTACTGTGTCAGCCTGGCTGGCTGGCTGGCGAGTAGCTGTGCTCTCAGCTCACCAACTCCCTCCCTTGCTGTATGGGAAAGGTGGATTAAGGACATAATTCCTGGTGAATCCAGCCACAGAGGAATCAGAAAGCCCTCCTCCATCATGCAGTGTCCCTGACTTGAGCCCACACTGTGCGTGGTTCTCCCAGGCCATGCTTTGACTCTTGCTAGATGCATAGCTCCATGACTAAGAGGTACCTGGCTGGACAGTGTCCTCATTACAAGTTAACTCTGGCATCTCTCTGATTGTGTTGCTGGTTCTGCATGAAAACATCCTAGTGACAGCTGATTCCATTGAAGGTCAGCCGCCTGTGCTTCCGGAGATGGAAGTAGACTCAGACCAGATGAGTTTTCTGGTATTGGATTAGTGTGTGCTTCCTTCTAATAGGAATTCCATTGACAGTTGTCTTGTTGATTTTTTCTACCTACATGATCATTTTCGTTTTTAGAGCCATCATAGTTTTATCCTATTTAAAATATGTACTTTGTACTTTGAACCATGGACACCCACCTCCCAAAAATGATACCATTTATAATATGACCCTTGAGCCTGAAGATTGCATTTCAAAATATAGACAATTAATAGAGTGATTTTTAAAGCACCTGTCTAATCAGCATTAAGCAGTCACCAGCACCTCCCCATAATTGAAATTCCCAAGAATGACTCTAAAGCATGGACGTGTTCGGAATCAGAGATGGAACTGTTTTTAAGGTAAATGTTACATACTGAAATCAAGCAACATGTAAAGTTTTTAATACATAGATGATCATTATACAGACTAATCATCATACCAATTGTCCTCAGACCCTACTGGACAGCCACGCGTCTCTCCGTTGTAACCAGCTAACCATGTAATAAAGCACGGTGAGCAGGCACTTCCTAGGGCAGTGCCAGGAGCCTTTCTGAATCCTGCAAAGGACTGTGTCCGACGCCTGATCTAGCGTCTTTAGAGGTGGCCCACCTACAGCCAAGGTCTCCCAATGGTGTAGCTTTGGAGCTACGCCTAGGTGGGCTTCCCCCCAGTATCTTCCACGTTGCCGTGGAGTTAAACATGCATACTTTTTTAAAAATTTGCCTCTTGCCTTTAACGATAACCTACATTCTTCCTAAAAGTTATCTTCTCTGGAACATTTCATTAAGTAAAGGAAGCAGCCATTTTTGCTGCTTTATAGTGTTTGAATTGTTCAGGAGTGGAGGTGGGAGTGGAGGTGGACAGGGATTCCCACTCTTTGGTGCTGGGGGAACCTTTTCTCATAGTAATGTCCTCAAACCCTGCCCCATGGCACCGTGCAATGCTTAGAACAAAGGAGTGAGGAAACTCAAGGTGGGCACGCTGCCATTCTTCAAAGAAGCCCTGAGAAACTCTGAAATTCCCCAGACTTGAAAGAAATGAGAGAGAGAGAAAGGATGTGTTATGCTTTAGAGGACAAAAAGCAATGACTAGACTGTCTTTACATAGGAAACTAATTCATTACTTATCGCCACTAAACATGAGCTTGTCAGTGGAGGTCTGTTCCAAACACAGTGAATACACTATTTTATTTAAACTCCCTATTCTACAAAGTAGGAATCATTCCCATCTTACAGATGGACACTGAGGCTTTGAGAGGCTGCTCATCTGAACTGAGATTTGACCCCAGAACCATCTGTTTTCTAAGCCCAAGCCCTCAAACGTGCCATGACACTGCTTTTGTCTGTGGTTCTGAATTGCCTCTGACTCCTGTAGAGATGGCAGCAGAATGTCTGGGATTTCTACACCAGGCTGAGGCCTCCCCCTACCCCCTACTCCCTCCCTCACTGTCAGGAAGCGGTGCCTGGGCTGTGCCCCTCAGATGTGGTTGCTCCTGTATATGTAATGAATGTTGAGGCTCTCAGTGGCGCAGGACCATCAGTACATATTAAATCCATAAGGTGTAAGAAGGGTAATTAACACTTCCTGTCATTGTTTCCCCTTCTTTGCATCCGGGGAAAGAGGTAGAATAAGGAAGAGCAGGAGGAGGGGGAGGGAAGAGCCACACGCCAGACGCTGAGGTGGTCTGGGGCGGGAAGAGTGCTGGGCCCACAGGAGCTTTCTGGAGCTGTGTCTAGAGGGAAAATGAAGGTTCCCACCTGTTTAAACTAGACGCGCAGTCTGTGGCTTTCACACTGCATGCAGAGTGTGGAACACGTCATCTACTGATGAGCCCTGTTCACCCGACACACTCAGAACTTGGGGTTTTAGCCTTTCCTAACTAAAAAGAATCTCTGTGAAGTTTTGACATCTGGATCAACAATTAGCCAACTATCTGTGGGTGGAATGCTACCTGGAGGGAAATATTTCAGAACCCCCAAATGACAGCATCCTTCCCACACAGACCCAGACCTGGCCCAGACCCAGAAGAACAGGTTGGGGTGAGGTTTTGTCCTGAAATCACAGTGTCCTGGAAGCAGTAGGTCTGAGGAAGGGGCAGATTGCTGTCCCAGCCTCTTCACTGAAAGATTTGAAGACTCTGATTCCAGTCGTGTGAAACCACCATCTCACTGCAAAGAAGGTGCTGTCAGACCAGTGCGGACTCAAGTATTCTCCCCTAGAAGAGCACCTCTGGCTGTGCCCTTTTGAAACATACTATAAATTTCATATATCAAATTTAGAAGGAATTAGGTTCCAGGTTATTTTCTCTCGGGTTTAGAATTGTGTTTGCAGCGCTGGAGTTGAGTTTTATACACCTTTGGTCGGACTCGTGTGACAATTAGCCACTCCTGGGGAGAAGAGGCACCTCGTGTCCAGGTGCCAGCAGCCCTTGCCCGCAGTGCCCGACTGGGTTCCATTTCTCCTCGCAGTGGCCGAGCTGGCCGGAGCCTTCACGGGCTGAGAGGACCAGCAGTGCCATCTTGTGGGAATGTTGTCAGTGCTGAAGCCAGGCTGAAGGAGGGAGACGGCTTCAACTGTCACACTCTGAAGAAGGACGTTACCCAGAAATGCCTGGGTGCAGTCGAGTGAGACGTTTCCCTCTGCTCACCAGCCATGCTAATTATTATTTTGCTGTCCAGAAAATTAATAGCCCAAACAAATTAAGACCAAGCCAAGAAGGTATTTCAAGAACTAAAAATGGCAGGAATGGATTTGTTTTCCATCGACTTACTAGGAAATGTTTAAAAAGTCACCCCAGGTGGGAATATATTTTCCATAAACTCTGGAAGCGCAAAGCTACAGATTCTGAGCAGAGTCAAAACAAGACTTTTGGAATTTGTTTCTAGGCTGCCCTTCAGGCCCCGTGCTTTCCTGAGGAGAGTGGACGAGGAGACTGCTTTTCCCAGTCAATGAGCGCGTGTGCTGGGCCGCAACCTAAGTCACCCCTTCATCCGTGCATGAGAAAGGCCCCGGCCCTATTCACTTTGTGCGGGCAGAAGCTGCGAGGGTGCCCCGTCCTCCCACTGCAGGGCTCTAGCGTCGTGTCCTCTCTGTTACACACATGCTAAGCGCACACTGTGACTACCTTTCATCAGCACACAGTGGGCGAGGACCAGGGGCCTCTTCTTCTGCACTGACAGAGGGTTGGATTTGAGGTACAGCCCAGTTCTCAAGGTCATTACCCTAGAAAAGCAGTCTCTTTGCCTTCCCTCCTCAGGAAAGCACAGAGCCCACCAGGCAGCCTAGAAGCAAATTCTGAAACTCTATTTTGACCCTGTTTCGAATCTGTTGCTTTCTGCTGTGTGTGTGTGTGTGTGTGTGTGTGTGTGTGTGTGTGTGTGTATGTACACATGTATACAGTCACCTAAGGAGGTAGGATCTGTTACTGTCCAGTTTTGTAGACAAGGAAACTTAAGCCTCAGAAAAGCCAAACACTAGCTCACCAGCTTGTCCCTGGCAGAGTCAGGATTTTAACCCAGATCATCCAACACCAGAGCCCACACTCATGGTGTCCATTTGCCACTGTCCCTCCTTTCTGTGGTTCTGAATTGTCTCTGGAACTGTCGGCTGCCTCCAGATCTGTTGGATGGTTTGAAGCCTCCCCTGCATTTTGTTCCCGAGACTGAGGAATAGAGTCGTCTGAAATGGTGGAGATCTCAGCAACCCAGCCGAAGAGCACAGCCCTTGCACTTCCTTCTGGGCTCTGCCCCCAGGACCCCAAGCAAGATTCCAGCCTCTCTGAAGCACCATTTCTTCCTGCATGAAATAGAACATCGCCTGCTGAAGGAACTCAGATGAGCGAATGATTTATGTGGAAGTGCTTTGTGTGATAGTTAAATGCTAGAGACATAAGTGATCATTTTTCAGGAAAAAAAAAATCCACTATCAAGTCAGAAAGGAAATCTTTAGGTAGATTTGAATATATTGTACTGTCTGGTTGAATAAAGGACTCTCAGGTTACATTTAGATTGTTTAGCTTAAAACTCTGCGTCTCTAAATCATACACAGAAGACAAGCTAAAACTTGAAGCTGCTAAGCCCTTTAAAATGAGGGAACTGGGCTTGGGGCCAAGATTACATGCCCCGTACGGCCCTCGTTCCCAGTCTGGTTCCCAGCACTTATCACTGTGCAACCCTCAGGCAAATGACCGGCCCTTTCTGATTTACCATTCTAATCTGTGAAATGGACAGCTCCTGCCTCCCAGGACCAAGAGAGTTAGATACAGCACTTCTAAGGGGAGCGCCTAACTCAGCAGCTGGTCCATAGTACATAGTGGTGATTGGTAAACAGTAACTTCTATCACCTGAGATCATTTCTATCCTTTAGGGAAAATAGAGCCCCAGTGGCTTATTAAAGGCCATGTGTCCCTGCCTTGTGTGTACACACTTCCCACTGATAGAGTACATTTACATGAAGAGGAGACAGCATTTGCAGAGGATAACTTCAGTAGACTTCCATGAACCCAGGTCAAAACTAACATGAAAATGATTCTGTTACATACAACTCTCCATTAATGCCTTTGCTGCCATTTTGATTACTTAGAGCGGGATCAGAGACTTGACCAGATTCCCAGTTTCACTGCTACTCCACACACAGGTGTGTGTGTGTGTGCGCGCGCGCGCGTGCACACGCATGTTTCTCCCCATCCCAGAATGCTCCCACATGGTAACTAAGCTGACCCTAATCCCTACCAGGATGCTTGGGAAGGAAGAGGCTGACCAGTCGCTGTTGCACAGAATCCTATTTTGCGGTGAAGAAGGGCACTGCATTTTTCCAAGAGTGCAGAAGCTCCCCCAGGGTTAAGGGAAGAAGGGTAAGGACCCCACAAAACTAGCTATGGTGAGCCAGGCTGGAGCAGGGCAGCAGATACAAATTACTTTGTCCACAGGTTGCCTATCAGTAGCGATCCTGTTTGAAGATTATTAACGATCGGTCCTTTTGGGACACCCGGATTCATTTTCTGGCTGACCTGCTCTCTGTAGCCCAGGAGAAAGTATTATTGCAATATCGGTGTCCTGTGGGGACTGAGTAGGTACATGTGGGGTGTCACGTACAGTTCTAAGCAAAACTCTAGAAACCACACCGGAACGCAGTTGGGAAAATAGCTGAGAGAGTGAAGGAATTTGAAATCATGCCTTTGAGTCTGGGAAAGGGATGTTCTGGGGGCTTGTGGCAACCTTCTTCAAATATCAAAGGGTTGTCCTGTGGAAGAGTCGTTAGACTTGGGATAGGCGCTGGACTAAGTGCAAAAAGACAGAATCCGGGCCCCTGGGAGACATCCAGGCGGCCCCCACTGAAGGCCCTCCAGCTGTCGACTGCAAAAGGATGAAGGTGTAGATTGCAGCAGCCGTCTGTCTGGTAGGGAACCTCCCGTCCAGCCCTGACTCACAGAGCGCGTCGCTTTACCCCTCTCAGAACTGGCGCAGAAACCACGCTGTCAGAGCCCCGCGATGGCGAGGGAGGGGAATGAACGTTAAGTCTTCTCAATTTTTATATGAGTTACATGTTGGGATGGCAGTAATTTGAATATATTGAGTTAAATAGTTGCTGTATGGGAGTTTAGGGAAGTTTTAAAACTATGAATTTGGGTTTCTCCACCCTTTCCACATGCCTTTAAAGATGAGACCATCAAGCTCAGTCTTGATGAGATCTGCATTCGGCAGGGTTGCTCCCTCACTGAGCGTCTTTGGCACTTCATCCTGCCCGTCTGCAGTTTCCACAGAGTGCCAATACGGTGTAAATCTTCTTCATTAAGAAAATTTAGAAAATAGGAAATAGTGAACTTCTGTTAAGGACAAAGGGTCCTTTTCAGAGTTTGATGTGGTCCTTACCAGATGGACAGGAGAGACCCACGTGCACGTACAGCAGGTGGCTGCTTAGTCTGGGTGTGAAGAAGCTGCAGTTTCTGCTAGTGTATAGGAAGTGCTATCTGGATTCTAATCCTGGCTAATTCTGCCTGGCTTGCAGTTCCTTTACATTTAAATAAGTGTGAGTTTTAAAGTCTGGAAAGGCCTGAGGACACAGGGCGGGCAGGGTTGATAGTTTTCACTCTCTGTTTCCTGAGAGAAAATAATGTTGCATCTTCAAAACAGCATCTGTCAGAATGATTTTCATCAGATCAAATAAATCCTCAAAGCAGCTATCATACTTTATAGACTTGAGAAATGCAGGTTATACTTTGCATGGAAGCCTAATGGCATTTAAAATAGGCATGTTTTGCCTGTACAGCCTTACACCCAGACTCTTGACCGGGGTTTCTTGCTTGTGAGATTTTGTTCAAGCTACCATATCTCAAAGAGTTTAGTAACTGTTTTTACTATATGAACATCATAAATAATTATTTGCCAATTTAACTTACTGTTGACTATAGTTGGAAAAAACGATTGGGCCCTGAAGCCTTTGGGCCAAACTTGATGGAAACCTTCAGCAGCATACGCTGCGTCATGGGGCGGGTGACGCGAAGATACATATCGCCGCTAGACATCTTGGAAGAGGCCTGCCTTTTGCCATCTTTTTATGGGCAGCTGCCATATGTCCTTACAGCCAATTATGGCCTTTTCAGTTTTAGAGGAGGGCTTTTGGTTCATAAAGACCTTTAATGATGAATGATCAATACAGATTGATACTTATTATTCTGCAACAGGGAAGCTTATTCTTAAAAATGAGTTGCTAAATCTAAACCACAGTACAATACCTCTTCACACCCATTAGAATAGAGCCTTTATCCAAAAAATAAAATAAAACAGAAAACAAGTGTTGGCAGGGATATGGGGAAATAGGAACCTGTGTCCGTTGCTGGTGGGAATGTAAAATGGAACAGCCACTGTGGAAAACGGTGGTGATTCCTCAAAAAGTTAAACACAGAATTACCATATAACCAGCAATTCCACTTCTGAGTTACACACAAAATAATTGGAAGTAGAAACTCGAGCACATATTTATGCACCCACATCCATAGCTGCACCATTCGCAGCAGTCCAGGTGTCCATCAGCAGACAAATGGATAAGTAGAATGTGGTCTGTCCGTACAGCGGAATGTTATTCAGCCTCAAAACGGAATTCCCACACATGCTGCCACATAAATGAACCCTGACAATACTATACTAGATGGAATAAACCAGACACAAAAAGACAAGTACTGTATAATTCCACTTAACCTGAGATCCCTAAGATAGTTAAATGCATGGTGATGGCCAAGGGCTGGGAGGAGGAGAGAATGGGGAGCTAATGTTTAACAGGGACAGACTTTCTGTTGGGAATGATGAAAAAGTTCTGGAAATAGATAAAGGTGATGATAGCATAATATGAATATACTTAATGCCACTGAGCTGTATACTTAAAAATGGCTAAAATGGTAATAATTTGTTTGTAATTAGTTGCTGAGCTGGCTGGGGTTTCCAAACGAAGTTAGAAGGGAGGGAGAGCTTGGACTGTCTTTAGGAATAACGTTTGCCTGGAGCAGACCAGAGCTAAAGGAGACCCCTCATTCTGGTATCCTGTCACTTCCCACCGAGTCGCCTCTTGGGGCTCGATAAGACTTTCTCACGAAATACAATTCTTGAATATTGTGTAAAAAGTGCAGTCTTAAAGCAAGGACCTCACCTGCGAAGTGCTGGATATACAAGGTTCTTTCTTTCAGTGCCTTATTTCTTACCGGCACCGAACAGATGGGGGCGCTGAAGAACAGCAATGCAGGATGAAGTCCCAGGTCTTCATGTTGCTCTTCCCCAGGTTAACTGGGTGGAATGCACACTGTTATGGTTGTGCCCCAAAAGACTGCTCTGACCTAAGCTCTGACCTAAGCCACTGAGTGACTTTCCCTGTTCCTGCTCCTCAGCTCGGAGTCAGCCCTCAAGGTGTGCACGAGGGCAAGTTCATGGCCTTTCCGTCCTGAGTCCCTGTGACTGCAGCGCCAGACCCTCAGTCTTGCCATCACTCAGCCAAGTCGCCAGCACCACATCCAGCAGAATGACTAGCCACTTTGTATAGGATGTAGCACAAAGCACACCAACCCCTGGCTCATCGCCGCACCCGGCAGGCCTCACCTCACCCCCCACCACCCGATGGCTGGCAGAGGCACATTTCTTATCCTGAGCCTAGCATGATTTTCACTGACATGCCCTGTCTTTATGAGCAGAATCCAGCAAGCCGCTCAAGCTCAGCAGATTCAGTCATGGCTCACTACAAAGGATCTATCTCCGTAAATTTGGGGTTTTGCAAGGACAGCGACATCTGTGAATGCCTCCCGTGGACTCTTAGAATCTGCAACCTGCAACCACGGCCCTGGACGCTCCTGGAATGAGCTGGGACTGTGGAGGGAGGGTCATTCTTACTCCTGGGGGTCTCCTTTAGCCCCCAGGGTCTCCATGGCCATTCAGCAGTTGTGATGGGACAGTGTCCTTGAGCAGCTCATGTGGGAGTGAGGTGCTAAATGTGGGTTTAGGAAAGGAAACAGCGTGAACTGGGAGTCAGAGGCTGGGTTCTAGGCCTCGGCTTCCATGTGTGTTTTCCAGCACTCAGACTAGAGCAGAGTGGTCATGATCTCGTATCATCACTGTTCGTACACATTTCCCCTGGGGCATACTCGAGGCATAGAACCCCACCCTTGTCGTGATCAATGCAGGAGACGCCCAGAGGACATCATCTCTGAGGAGCATCGAGGGCAGGGAGGAAGGGTGGGACTGTGGCAGGTCCCTGGGTTCCAGACATCCATCATCAGTGCACACAGGGGACTAGTGCTGGAAATAGACTCCTGATAGCCAGGTCCCCAGAGAGCCTCACGTGGTAGCTACTACATAATGGTTCTGGGCTCAACCAAGGAGCCTGTCAGGAACACCCACCATAGAGGCCTCTCCAGGCTGGCACCCTGCTGCTGGACAGCCCCTCTGCGTCCTAGAGTTCCATCCACCTCTGCAAAGGGTGGCCTACTCACAGCGTAGACCACCCTCATTGCTGGGGGTCTTCTTTAGCCCCCAGAGTCTCCATGGCCATTCAGCAGTTGTGACGGGACAGTAATTCTGTGCTTGTGTCAGTCTTTATAAATACACACATACAGTAATACAGAATTACAAGTGATTTTAACTTTTTCTGCTTGTCTGCTTTTCAATAATGAATATGTACAGGCAGAACTCAGAGATATTGCAGGGTCTGCTCCAGACCACCATAATAAAGCAAATATTGCGATAAAGTGAGTCCCACAAACTTTTTGGTTTCACAGTGCACATAAAAGTTTTGTTTACACTCCATTGTAGCCTATTAAGTGTACAGTAGCATTACGTCTAGCATTACATCTAAAAAACAATGTGCATACCTTAATTTAAAATTAAAAAACAATTTAAAATTCTGTATGCTGATGATCATCTGAGCCTTCAGTGAGGCTCAGTCTTTTTGCTGGTAGAGGGTCTTGCCTCAGTGTTGATGGCTGCTGACTGATTGGGCTCGTGGTTACTGAAGGTTGAAGTGGCTGTGGCAGTTTCTTAAAATAAGACAACAGGCCGGGTGTGGTGGCTCACGCCTGCAATCCTAGCACTTTGGGAGGTCGAGGCGGGTAGATTACTTGAGGCCAGGAGTTCAAGACCAGCCTGGCAAACATGGCGAAACCCCATCTCTACTAAAAATATAAAAATTAGCCAGCCATGGTGGTGTGCGCCTGTAATCCCAGCTACTCTGGAGGCTGAGGCATGAGAATCTTTTGAACCTGGGAGGTGGAGGTTGCATTGAGCAGACATCGCACCACTGTACTCCAGCCTGGGCAACAGAGTGAGACTCTCTCCCTCTCTCAAAATAAAATGACAACAATGAAGTTTGTGACATAGATCAACTCTTCCTTTCAGGAAAGATTTCTCTGCAGCATACGATGCTGTTTGATAGCATTTTACCCGTGGTAGAACTTCTTTCAAAAATGGAGTCAGTCATCTCAAACCCTGCCACTGCTTTATCAGTTAAATTTATGTAATATTCTATATCCTTTGTTGTTATTTCAACAGTGTTTACAGCATCTTCCCCAGGTGTAGATTCCAGCTCAAGAAACCACTTTCTTTGCTCATCCATGAGAAGCAACTCCTCATCCTTGAGGAGTTTAATCACTAGATTGCAGCCATTCAGTTCCATCTTCAGGCTCCACTTCTAATCCTAGTTCTCTTGCTGTTTTCACCACATCTGCAGTTACTTCCTCCAGTGAAGTCTTGAACCCCTTCAAAGTCACCCATGAGGGTTGGAATCAGCTTCTTCCAAACTCCTGTTAATATTGATATTTTGACCTCCTCCCATGAATCATGAGTGTTCTTAGTGGCATCTAAATTCTTTCCAGAAGGTTTTCAATTTACTTTGCCCAAATCCACCAGTGGAATTACTTATTTCTTAAATAATAAGACTTGAAAGTCGAAATTACTTCTTGATCCATGGGTTGCAGAATGAATGTTGTCTTAACAGATATGAAAACAACATTAATCTCCTTGTATGCTTGGTCTTGGGTGGCCAGGAGCATTATAAATCAGCAGTAATACTTTGAAAGGAATCTTTTTTTTGAGCACTAGGTCTCAACAGTGGGCTTAAAATAAGCAGTAAACCTTGATGTAAACCGATGTGCTGCCATCCAGGCTCTGTCATCCCATGTATAGAGCACACACACAGAGTAGATTTTATGTAATTCCCAAGGGCCCTAGGATGTTTGGAATGGTAAATGAGCATTGGCTTCAAATTAAAGTCATCAGCTGCATTAGTTCCTAATAGGAGTCAGCTGTCCTTGGAAGCTTTGAAACCAGTCATTGACTTCCCCTCTCTAGCTATGAAAGTCCTAGATTACATCTTTTTCCAATAAAAGGCTGTTTTGTCAACACTGAAAATCTGTTGTTTAGTGTAGCCACTTTCATCAATGATCTTAGCTAGATCTTCTAGAGAACTTGCTGCGCTTCTTCATCAGTAGTTGCTGCTTCACCTTGCACTTTTGTCTTCTAGAGATGGCTTCTTTCCTTAAACTTCATGAACCAATCTCTGCTAGTTTCCAGCTTTTCTTCTGCAGCTTCCTCATCTCTCTTAGCCTTCACAGAACTGAAGGAGTTAGGGCCTCGCTCTAGATTAGACTTTGGCTTAAGGGAATGTTGTGGCTTGTCTTCTATTCAGTTCACTCGAACTTTCTCCGTATTAACAATAATGCTCTTTTACTTCCTTGTCACTCACGCCAGTGCTCACTGGAGTAGCATTTTTAATTTTCTCCAAGAACTCTTCCTTTGCATTCACAACTTGGCTGTTTGGTAGAAGAGACCAGCCTGTCTGAGCTTCTGACTTGTCTTCCTCACTAAGCTTGGTCATTTCTAGCTTTTGATTGAAAGTGACAGACATGCGACTCTTCCTTTCACTTGAACACTTCTAGGCCATTGTAGACAATTGTAGAGTTGCTAGTTGCCCTAATTTCAATATTGCTATGTCTCAGGGAGTAGGAAGGCCTGAAGAGAAGGAGAGAGACAGGGAATGGCTGGTCAGTAGAACTGTCAGAACACATGCGACAAGTGTTGATTAAGTTTACCATCTTATATGGGCACAGTTCATGGTGCCCCAAAATAATTACAATAGTAACATCAAAGATCGATGACCGCAGATCACCATAACAGACATAATAATAACGAAGATGGATGCCCATAGACTTGCTTATGCAGACTTGCCACAAACCTTCAATTCCTAAAGAAACACATTACCTGTGAACTGCAATAAGCTGATGCCATAAAACAAGGTACGTGTGTGTATGTGTGTGTGTGTGTGTGTGTGTGTGTGTGTGTGTGTGTGTAGAGGGGAGGGTGTTTACCTATATGTGTACATAATTACTGAAGCTTCCTCAGCCACCTTTTAGGGCTCAGTTTGATGGGGAAGCTAATTCCCTTTATTATGCATGTATTCTTACTAGATTGACTCTCTATGGATGACATTTTTATCAAGTTTCTGGAGTGGGGTGATCTCCTGTATTTCCGCCTTTCAGAGCCTCGACAGATTAAAAAGCAAGTAAGACACGGAGACAGTGAAAGCCACTGTGCACTCCTGCTGTGGAAAGACGGCTGTGCCTTGTTGAAGATGATAGTATATGAGTTGCTGCCAGAGTGGGGCCGTCCCTGCTTCAGGCTGTTCATAGATGTTTAAAAGAACATTCCAAAGGACTTCAAGAAACTTTGTGCTGCCATTTCTGTATTCCTTTCCAAATCTTTTATAAAATGTTAGAATTCAGACCACGGTTCCTGAGCTTTGATGCAAAACTCCTTGGCCTGAATCCCTGGAAGCCCTCCCCTGTGGGTGGCATCAGGCACCACAGCAGGGTGTGCTTTAAGAATCGAAATGAATTCAGTTACACCACGTGGCGGGGCTCAAACTTGAGCTGAGCTTACTCATCTCTGGCCGGCTATTAATCCTATAGCTAAATCATACACGTAAAGGAAAGGGAAGAAAATCCACCCTTGGTAACCATACAACAAACACTAAATAAAACCAAGGTCATGTGTGGGGTATCTCTGTGCTGCTTCGTAAAACTTGAAATTTCTTAATCTCACGAAGTAACAGAAATTACTTGGGGGAATTTCAGGTGTTTTTGGTAAACTCTTTGGGGAAGTAAATAGTCAGTGAACTTTCTGAATGCTGGGACTTTTGCCTGCAGCAAAACAAAGCTAAGACAAGTGGATTCCTTAAAAAGACTACCAGCAGCAGAGGAGAAGTAGAGCTGGGAAGAGACAGGCTGGGGAGCTCAAGGGATAAATTCTACCCCCTCTGCCCAGCAGGGCTGGCCTTAAGAAAAAACTGAGCCAAGAGGGAGATGCTTCCTCTCCACCCACCTCCATGAGTGTTCCAGATCGATCGTGCTGTCCCAGCTGGGCTGACCTTGTGTTCACCTCCTGTTCTTGGGTGCCTGTACCTAAGAGTGGAGGCATTTTGGGTGCCTGTACCTAAGAGTGGTGCCTGTACCTTGGTGGAGGCATTTTGGAAGTGCACACACCTTGTCCACCACCTTAAACTGTGTCCTGATGTTTTTAAATTACGGCACACGTAGCCATCAAAAATAAATGTACAGAAGAGTATATAATTACATGGAGAGATGCTTACCATAGTCTTAGTTCAGAAGGCAGATTACAAAACAGTATGACTATTTTTGTAAGAAAAAAGTTAATAAGAAGACAAGCACGTACATCTATCCATAGAAGGAAAGGAAGGATAGGGCCGTGTTAACAGCGCGTGTTTTCAGGTGGTAGACCTGCTGGTGATTTGAGCCTGTTTGGGCTTGTCTGTTTTTTCACACTGAGCTGTATTGCTTTGGTACTGTATCCATTTCCCTCAATACTCCACAGTTTGGGTGAGCTCAGTGTGAGTTAACATGTCAAGAGGTAACAAGTTTCCCAAGGACCTTATATTTGTAATGCTCGGGGATTGATGGGGGACGGGAGGTTTGTGTTGGCTCTGGAATCTCCCCTGTGAGGATACTGGAAGGGGAAGCCCAGGGTTGAGGAGGCAGTGAGAAAGTCTGCAAGTCCACGCCATGTAAAGCTACTTCTCCCCTGCTTTAGCGAAGCGCCTGTTTCATGATCTCATTAAATCAAAAGAATTGGGCTTGCCCACAGTTAAAATGTGTTGATTTAACCAAAAAACAAAAATACGCTGGGCACGGTGGCTCATGCCTGTAATCCCAGCACATTGGGAGGCCAAGGTGGAAGGTTGGCTTGAGACCAGGAGTTCAAGACTAGTTTGGGCAACATAGCAAGACCCTGCCTCCACAAAGATAAAACAATGAGCCGGGTGTGATGATGCACACCTGTTGTCCCAGCTACTCGGGAGACTGAGGCAGGAGGATCACTTGAGTCTAGGAGTGGAGGCTGCTGTGAGCTATGATCTTGGCTCTGCATTTCAGCCTGGGTGACAGAGACCCTGTCTCTAAAAAAAGCACAAATAGAAAGTGCTTGTAGGCAATTCACTTGCAGTTGGCTGCAGTCTCTTTCTCTCTCGTACTGGGAGTTGAACTAGCCTCAGGAGAAGAAGTCTCCCGAGCCCTGTAGTGTGGTCATTACAACAAATAATGCAGAGAAAGAGGTTCGCTCCCCATTCCGCCTCCACGCCCTCCAGCCTGGCTCTGCCACTGTGTCCCCTTTTTTGGACTGTTTTGTTAAATCTGCCTTTTCCCTTCTTGTTTTCCAGTCCACCTAAACCCACTGTGTTCATCTCTGGGGTCATTGCCCGGGTAAGTCTCGGAGCGTCTGCAGTGGGTTTGAGGCCTTTGCATGGCAGCATGGAGTCTCCCGGTTCCTTCTGGTTTTATTAAACTCTACCTGGAATAACCCAGCACCACTGCTCATCTCATCTGTGGCCATGGCTCTCTTGGTTGCCGCATTTCCCCAGAGGGTGCTTCTGCAGACCCCAGGCCAGACTCACAGTTTGGGTCACATCCTTTACCTTTCCAGAGCCGCCCTTTGGTGAGACCCAACATTGTGACTTAAGCACAGGCCTCCCACCAGTAAACCCATCAGCGAACCCCCGCCCACGAACCCTAGCCAGCGAACCCCCACAGTATTGCCATCCACAGGGCTGCTGTTCTCAGGACATTCACTTTCTTATCAGAGGATGCCTGAAGAAAGTGCCAGTGTTGGGGACAGCCCACTGTTGGTGGAACTGTGACCACAGCCAGCCAACCTGCCAGCCAGAGAAATGTGGCTCCAGCCTGCTCGTGTGGGCCCCACTCTGGCCACACCCACAGTTGGCACAGAAGCCCATTGATCCCTCTGGAAAATAGTGCGTCCCTCATGAGACTGGGCAGGCCGAACCTGGCTCTGTCTCGTAGGCGCCCTGTACATTTCCTTTCCGGCCAGCGCCCCAGGCCTGGCTCACAGCTGTGGTGGCACATCTGAACTTCAGATCCTGGATTTGGTTCTGTCCTGCCCCCAATGTTAATAGTCACAAATACAAATGTAGCAGAAGAAAGCCTCCAGCATCCAAGTCAGTTCTGTGGGAGTCGCGTGTTCCTGTGTCTCACGGCATGGGGCAGAGCCAGTAAGCATTCTTGCTGTCCTGCCAGTGTGTGGGCCTCAGTGCCACCTGCCATTCCCCGGTTCTGATGGCCTGGGCCCCCCACCACCCACAGGGGACAGGCTTCCACCTTCCTTTACCCATTCACAGTCCGTGCCCTCCCTGCACGGACACTGGTGGGTGCTGGCCTGGTGCTTCCTCACATACAAACCCCATGCTTCCTGCAAGGTCGTTGGTGGGTGCTGGCCTGAGGCTTCCTCACACATGAATCCCATGCTTCCTGCAGAGATGCTGTTGGGTGCTGGCCTGAGGCTTCCTCACACATGAATCCCATGCTTCCTGCAGAGATGCTGTTGGGTGCTGGCCTGGTGCTTCCTCACATACAGACTCCCTGCTTCCCGCAGGGACGCTGGTGGGCGCTGACCTGGGGCTTCCTCACATACAAACCCACTGCTTCCTGCAGAGATGCTGTTGGGTGCTGGCCTGGGGACCGCCTCACCCATGAACCCCATGCATCCTGCAGAAACGCTGGTGGGCACTGGCCTGGGGCTTCCTCATCCACGAACCCCATGCTTCTTGTTGATCAACCTGAGCTTTCTGTGTATCCTGACAGGGTGACAAAGATTTCCCCCCGGCGGCCGCGCAGGTGGCTCACCAGAAGCCACATGCCTCCATGGACAAGCATCCTTCCCCAAGAACCCAGCACATCCAGCAGCCACGCAAGTGAGCCTGGGCCCCACCAGCCTCCCCCATAGCCCTGGCTCTACTGTACTTGGTATTTCCCTGGCAGAGAAAACCAGCACTTTCTCCCAAATGCTGCTCTGCTGGGAAATCTAAGGCAAAACCAAGTGCTCTGTACTTTGCCTTACATTTCCATATTTAAAACTAGAAACCGCTCCTGCCCAAACCGTGTTTATGGTGAGTCCGGTTGGATGTCGTTTGAGGAGGATTGCGCCCCTAGAGGTGCCATTAGCAGAATTTGCCAAGATCTGAGAAAAACTTTTAGCTTTAGTTCTATTTCAGCAGTCGCCTGACGTCCTTGTCTGTGGTCTTAAAAAAAAGAAGGCACACATTTGAGAGGATGAGATTAAGGTTAGGGGAAAAGCTCAGCCATTGCATGCTTTTTAGTATTGGGACAATAAAATCTTAACACCTGCGGGAAAGTAAGAAATAAGGGAATGAGTTTGGGCGGCCCCTCAGAAAGACCCTTAGAGGCAGGGAAGAGCAACACCAAATTTCCCTCCCTTGTGAGATGGGGGATCCTGTGCAGGCTGATGAGGCACCCATGAGAAAAGCCAAAAAAGCAGAGCGAGACTCCGTCTCAAAAAGAAAAAAAAAAAGCATGCATCTTAGAAATAGCCCCTCAATTCCAAGAGTCAACATGCCAAAAAATGAGGCTGGAGGCAGGTAGCTCCGAGGGAGGACTTCTGGTATGAGATCTCGGCATGGCAAGCCCAGCATCGCCTCAGCCCAGACAGGCTCCACCAGGAGATCAAGCAAAGCTGGCCTTAAGGAATCACCTCCTGAGCCACTTGAGAGTTCTGGAAGTGACCACGGAGCAGGGTGGAAGAATAGACTTCTGCTTCATTCTGGGACACTTGAACCACAGAGTTGAAAGCTTGGAAAGACCAGATAAGAAACCTGCCCCTTGTCTCCCTAGGGACGTGAGACACCACATTCCATTTGTGCTAGAAAAACCTGTCCACTGATGGGTCTAACTGCTCCAAACGCCTCCCACCCCGTGTGCACAGCTGCCTGGGTCCATCGTCACTTGGGTGCGTCAGGTTGTCCTCCGATTTTTAGATGAATTTCCTGTCTAGAGATGTCCTAGTCTGCTTGCTGGCTGGTGGCAATAGAGTACCCTGCATCTCCGAAAAGCCAGAGGGTTCGCCTAGTCAGACGAAACTCCAGAACAGTGCTTGTGGAGGTCCTGACTGTCCTGCTCACCCACAGCCGATCTGCTGCAGGTCAGCAACCATGCCATGAGCAGCTGCCAACCACCAGCCTTTCTGGTACTGTTCAGTTCACGTCTGCCTGCTGGTGAGGGCAAAGGCAGACCTGGTCAGACCCAGCGCCCATCCTCCCTGAGGGAGTACAGCACAGACTCACACTTGAAAGGCAGTGTTTGGTTTCCCATCTAATCAACTTAAGGGAAGCCGGCGTGTACCCTTCAAGACCCTGTTGCCACCTGTTTCCTCATCAGTTTGGTATAAACTGAGGGTGGCTTTTAGAGACCCAAGCTTGGTCAGCAGCGCTGCCGTGGAACACCCCAGCAAGCACCTCCCAGCCTGCCTTTCGGAGTAGCACCCAGGAGGGGATGCCACGCTCCAGCACCACCAGGTCAGGCCCGTGCAGACCCCTGCCCCTGCTGTTGCAGAAATCCAGAAGCATGCTGAATGCTTCTCAGTCTTCAGCCGGAGGGAGGGCTGTGGTTTCCAGAGGTGTGCTTTTTATGTACTTTTAGCTAGATCTGGCATGCATCTGTGGGCTTTAGATCATTAAATCCAAACTGTTTGCCTAAATGAGTCTATCAGTTGTTAACTTCAAGAATATTGATGATTTATAATAAAGCTCCTGCATTTCTCTCCAGCTTTGTTTTTTCTTGTAGATCAAAGATTCCCTTTTATATTTTACCAGGGTTGCCAGATGGTTTCAATAGAAACACAAATACCCATACATGTGTACATGATGGGTGTTTTCAAAACGTAGTTTCCAGATACGAAAGTTGAACTCTTGGACACCTGGTGAGTTGAGTCTAATTATCTACTTAAAATGTCATAACATGGAAAAGCTTAATACCATTGATTAAAGCATATTACTTGGGCCCAGCAGCTGGCCTGTGCCAGGTAGGCCCTTTGGGAACAGATGTAAGAGAGAATGATTAATAGTAAGCCCAGGGGTGACGGTGAGCAGCTTTTGATGTACAAGACGTTTGCCTTAATCAGAAGGTGTCCTGTAACCCTTGTGAGAAAATAATCACAACTATTACACTGGTGATCCAGAATCAAATCGGAATTTGAGTGGGAGGGGCCTGAGGTTTTCTCACCCAGGGCTGTATTTGTCAGGGAGCAGCAGAGGGAGCACCAGGGGCCGCATTCACAGCCCCAGCTTGGGTGTAGCTGGAGTCTACACCTCTAACAACCCTGGCCTTGTCTGGTGTTGCCTCTGAAGCTGCTGCTTGTATTCCTGCCTCCTGTCTCCCGTGCTAAGCTGAGGACAGGAACCAGGGGCATACTCATTTTCTGTCACTGGACAGAGTCCATTCTCAGTAAATACATGGTGGTGGCCAGAAATGCCAAGCATCCAACAAGCATGGAACAGAACCACCCCCAGGGCTCTCCACATCATTCCTGAACATCATTATCCTGTGTCAGTTTTCTATTGCTACCTTAACAAAGTCACAAATTAAGCCACAAACTATGTGGCTTAAAACAACAGGCATGTGTTCTGTCACAGTTTTGGAGAGGTTTGAAATCAGTGTATTGGCCAGGCCACACTCCCTCTGCAGGTCCAGTGGGACTTCCTGGCCTCTCCCAGCTCCTGGTGGCTGTGGCCATCCTTGGTGTCCCTTGGCTTGTGGGCAGCATCACTCCAGTCTCTGACTCCACCGTCACATGGCCATCCCCTGTCTGTGTGTCTGTCTCCAAATCTCCCTTGTTTTCTGAGGACACCGGTCATTAGATGAATGCCCACCCTATTCCAGTATGATCTAATCTTCACTAATTACATCTGCAGAGACTCTGTTTCCAATTAAGGTCACATTCAGAGGCACTGGGATTTAGGACTTCGGCATATCTTTTGGGGGAACATCGTTCACCCAGGAACATCACCCATGTGCCGAAAAGGCAGAAACCTCACTCCCAGCTCACGCCATTTGAAGAACAGTTCACTTAGTGCATTGCTTTTCTGCAAAAACTGCTGGGAGAACCTTTACCTGCTGCAGGTTTCCTGATACAGCATCTCTGGCCATGCAGCAGCCCAAGCCTGGCTGCAGGAAGTACAGAGAAAAGACTGGAAGCAGAGACATAAAGGGACAGGACCCTTGGCTGCAGAGGCTGCCTGTTTCTGGGTCCATGGCTGTGGGATCACTTGCTGTCACATGTGTCCTCAGCCCAGAGAGTCACAGTGTTGCTACTGTGCTCCATGGACGGTGGTTATACCATTTTACAGGAGGAAAGACTGAAGCTCAGGGTCCAGTGTCAAAGCCACTGTTAGTAGATGGCCAGTAAGCACATCAAAAGATGCTCAACGTCTTTAGTCACCAGGGAGATGCAGATCAAAGCCACAATGAAATACCACTTCACCAAGATGGCTAGAACCAGAAAGTCAATGACACAAGCGTACTGACAGGAATGCAGAGAAATTGGAACTCGTACAATACTGTTGGGAGTGCAAACTGTGCAGCCACTTGGGAAAAGAGTCCCATGTGAAAAAACAGTGAGAAAAACAGTTCCTCATACAATTAAACATAGAGTTATATGACCCAGCAATCCACTCCTAGGTATATACACCCAAGAAAAATGAAATGACATGTCCATGCAAAATCGTGTAAACAAATGATTATAGCAGCATTATTCATAATAGCCAGAAGGAAGAAACAACACAAATGTCCATCCACGGAAGAATGAATGAACAAAATGTAGAGCCACATAGTGGAGTACTACTCAGCCATGAAAAGGAGTGAAGGACTGATAACACAACAACAACAAAGATAAACTTTGGAAACATCATGCTAAGTGAAAGAAGCCAGTCACCGAAGATCACATGTGTGATGTCATTCATATGAAATGTCCAGAACAGAGAAATCTATAGAGACAGTGCTTGCTTAGGGCTGGTGTTGGGGCAGGGGGAGTAGGAAAGTGATGGCCAAAGGGTACAGAGTCTCTTCTTGAGGTGATGAAAATATTCTAAAATCAACCATGTGAATACTTGCACATACCATTGAACTGTACACTTTAGGCGAATTGTGTAGTATGGGAAATATATCTCAATAAAGATGTTTCTTTAAAAGTCATTGTTAGCAAATGGCAGAGCTGAGGCTTGAATCCAGATCATTCTGATCCCACAACACATCATGCCTCACCCAACCACGGTCTTGGGACTAAATAACAGAAAACACAGAATGTGGTTTGACGTGAAGGGCAAGGGGGTCAAGAGCATGCTGCGGTTTCAAGGCTAGATGGCCAGGATATTGGGGAAAGTGTTAAGAAAAGCCAGCATGAATGGAGGAGGAATTAATGTGGGAAGCAAGAGACCATTCCATGCAGAGTCCAGTGTGCCCACGTGGCCTCCAAGCAGAGCTACTGTGCAGGGCTTTGACAACATGAGACCGAAGCTTGGAGGGATGCCAGGACTGGAAAGTCATCTGGGATCCGTCTGCATGGAGATGCTAATAAAGGCAGGGACTCAGTGATGGAGAGGCCATGGAGACACACCGAAGGCATGAGTGCAGAGGTGCCAGGTGAGGGAAGGTTGGAGAGGCACACCAGCACACACAAGGTCATGAGTGCCAGGGGCTCTGGCAGATGGGACACGGGGAGCTGCAGACAGGTGACTGCATTCCGTCACCCTGTGGCCCTAGAGCAGGGGCTTCTGGTAGGTGGAGAGATGGAAGTCAGATTTCACAAAATTAGGAGTGGAAAAGTTTGCCTATAACGGGAAGCTGTAGGTAAGACCCTCACTGGAGGAGAGGGTAGTTTTGAAGAAGAAAGGTTGTTTTTAGCCTGAGCTAAAGGAAGACTTGAACATGCTTGTGGGGAAAGGCTCCAGAGTGATTTAAGGCTTAAGAAAGAGAACAACTGCACGATATTCATTGACAGCAGAGGTCCTGGGGCCTCACAGAGGTCATGAGCCAGAGCAGGAAGGTCACCTTTGAGGGGAGGCGAGAGGGACAGTAGTCAATGTGGACACAGGAAAGGCACACTGAAGTTGGGAAGAGGACAGCAGAGAGCAACCACTGCAAATGCACAGCCAGCCTTCTCAGCAAACCTATGAGAAAGCTTCTGCAGGATAGGGTGCTGAGAAGATCGGGATGTTTGAGACGCAAGGCCACTAACAAATGATTCAAAAGATTACTGAGCCTGGAAAGACTGAGCTAAGACAGAGGAGAGTGGATCTGTAGTGGAATTGATGCATCCAGTCTTAGGACTTTCTGTAACCATGACGGGGAAGCTTGGAAGAGGTAGAGACTCCCTGCAGTCAAGTGTGGGGATTAGCATGGGGCCAGAGCATGGCCATGGGCCAGAAGATCAAGAGTGCTTCCCACAGTGCCCGGAATCACCGAGCCTAGGGCCCAGCCTAGGGGACAGGGATTGCTGACTCACACCAGGTGCTCTTTCTGTGCAGGTGTGCGTTACTGTGCTGAGCCGTAGACATGCACCATCTGCCCCAGGAGATGGATCCCCATATCGTCATAACCATTTACAAGGTGAGGAAACTGAGGCTTGGAAGACTTGGGACTTGCGCACAGGCAGTGTCACTCTAAAGGCTTATATTCAATTACCAAACAAACCTTACCACCTGCTAGCCCAGAAGGGCTAGATAACCATGGAGAGGGCAGCTTGGGGTTCTGAGGGAGGGAAGAGAGACTGGCAGTCAGAAACTCAGGGGAGCTAGTCAGCAGGACAGCAAGGAGCCATTTGAGGAAAGTCGAAGAAATGAGAAGACCTGGAAGGGTCAGTGTGGATGCTGAGACCCCAGAGACTATGAAACTGGTACTGAAATCCTCAGGGAAGCAGCACATCCCAGGGGTGATTAGATGATAGCAGTCAGGACCAGGAAAGGGTGAGCTTAAACAGAAGGCACAAAACATGGAGAAAGGAGACCTGTGAGGAGGACAAATGCTGACCTAAAAACCCCCACCGGGAGCAAGAAGCTCTGCTTAGCTGCTGCCCCTGGATTAGGGACACAGTGTGGGGGACAAGCTGTCCTTTGCTGTGCAGAGACAGGGAAGACAGGGTCATGAGCACCTATGTGCCTTAATGGCCAGGTGGTGAATGGCAGGCTTGAGGAAGGGCGAGGGGGGATGGCACTGCACCGGGGCAAGCACAGGCTCTAGAGTCACCCCTGCGCAGGCTCAAACTTCAGCCCTGCTGGAGCGAGAGGCTCCTCCATCAGCGTCTCTGGACCCCACCTACCCAATTGCAACTGCACTCGCAGAGCTTTGTGAGCATGAAAAGAAGTCATACACGCTAACCTCTTGGTGAATACAGATGCTCAGTAAATGAGAGGCATTACTGGGATCACGAGGACTGGGGTCCCAGCATGGACAAAGGGTGCTAGAGGGATACAGAGGTTTGCAGCTGGCAAGAAGATTCCAGAAAGGGATGGTTGGATCGATGCCATTCAAGATTGTGTTCAGGAACAATGAGATGGAGAGGAGGCCAGGGGCCCAGGTGAGTGCTGACGGAGCAGGGATGGGCAGAAGGGTGCTGGGCCCTAAGAACCCTGCAGGGGCCACCTGTCACCCAGAGGTCAGTGGCGCATGCGTGCCTCTGGTTCCTGCATGCCATCCACCGCAGTCTTCGTTTGGGCTCAGGTGGCCCCAGCACAAAGCGCAGCCCTTTGAATGTTTTCACTGAGAAATTTCTTCATAATGTTTATAAGTGTCACTGGAATGATCCAAGACTGGAGGGGTTACCAAGAGGAGCACATCGTTTTCCAGTGCCCCTGACTCATTCATCTGCTGCCTGGTGGACCACAAGTCCTGAGCTCTCCCCTGCGACCATCCGAGAAGCAAGCAGCCCCTCCCCACGCCTGCAATGTGCCCCTGGGACACCCCTGTTGCCCTGCCCTGACCCAGAGGCCAGGTCCCTGGGGCTGCCCCCTGTCTCAGCAGGCCCCTCCTAGAGGGAGAGGATCCCTGGGATATTTCCTTTCTGGGTCCAGGGAGGAAGGAGAACTGGGACCCTATTCAAATGTGTCCTGGAGTTGTGACATTTTGACGCCATTTCAAAGAAATTCTTTAGCTCCAGTTCAAACTAGAACCAGCCCCTGATGGAGCCAGTGCCTGGACCGCAGAACCCAGAAGCTCAGGCGGGGCTAGGGTTCAGGTGCCTCCTGCCACTTACTAGGTTTGGGCACCAGGTGAACCCCCGTGTGCGTATCAGGAAGCTACAGGGTGTGATGTGCCCATGGCTTGGACAGGAACCTGGCCAAGGAGACCGTGGAATGACCACCAGCCAAGTGGAGGGCGCTGGCCTGGATGAGCGCCACGCAGGCAGCCTGAGAAAAGGCAGGAATTGGGGGCGAGAGAGCAGAGCCATGGGGAGATATGGCCAGACCCAGCGGGTTTGTAATTCGTTGGTTATTGTTAAAGCATCTGCCACTGCCTCGGCAGCCCGTGCTATTCTGCAGTTCTGCGGCTTTTCTTATCTTCACAGCTGCTGTGCTGGTTAAATACTTCTTTTTACAAATCCAAAAGTAAACTTCTCTTTCCCTAAGACTTGGCATCCTGCTGGCCTCTGCAGTATAAAAACAAAAACAAAACAAAACAAAAAAAAAAACAGGCATTTTGTTAACCCTCCCAGGAGGCGCCGGCAGCCATATGCGCCTGACGAACGGGGAGGGAAGGAGTGGGTGGTGGTGGTGAACTTGAGACATCCTCATCACAGTTGTATTCACCAGGTCCTCCAGAGAAATAGAACCAGTGGGGGTGTGTGTGTGTGCACGTGTTTATCCATGTGTACACACACATGCACACTTATAGGAAGAGACTTATTTTAAGGAACTGGCTCAGGAGATTATGAGCCTATCAAATCCCCTATCTTCAGGGATGGCAGGAAGCTAGAGGCCCGGGAAGAGCTGGTGCTGCTGTTCAAGTCCGAAAGCTCTGCTGGCAGAAGTCCTTCTTGCTTCAGGGAAGGTTGGTCTTCTGTTCTATTCAGGCCTTCAACTGATTGGATG
This sequence comes from Colobus angolensis palliatus, assembly GCF_000951035.1. NCBI lineage: Eukaryota > Metazoa > Chordata > Mammalia > Primates > Cercopithecidae > Colobus > Colobus angolensis. The sequence continues at coordinate 4,811,660 of NW_012116566.1, forward strand.
CGGCCCACCCACATAATGGAGTACAGTCCGCTTGACTCAGAAAGTCTACTGATTTAAATGTTAATCTCATCCCAAACCGCCTTTACAGAACCATCTAAGATAATGTTTAACCACATATCTGGGTGTCATGACCCAGCCGAGTTGACACATAAAATTAGCTCATGTAAGTATTCATTGTGGCTGATTTTTCTCTTGTAGCAGGACAAGCCACAGATAAAACCTCTCAGACACCGAGTTGTAGAAGGAAGAAGGGCTTTATTCAGCTGGGAGCTTTGGCAAGCTACTGCCTTAAAATCCGAGCTCCCCGAGTGCACAATTTCTGTCCCTTTTAAGGACTCACAACACTAAAGATTTCATATGAAAGGGTTGTGATTGATTGAGCAGTCCAGGGGATACGTGACAGGGGTTTCATGCACTGATAGAAACAGAACAGGGCAGGGAGTTTCACAGTGTTCATCTATACAATGTCTGGAATTTATGATTAACATTGGTTTCTAAGTTACCAGTTGATTTTTAACTACTGGGTTTAGGCCAGGCAGACCCAGGCCTGATTTTGAGCCTGGCACCGGGCTGCTGTCTTTGGTTTTACTTCCTTGTTTGTTTATTAAAACAGCTACTGAGTATAAAACAATATAAAAAAATGTGAGAGGGTCTTTTTCTTTCCTCACTGAGTCATTAAAGCATCTTGGATATGTTTTTACTTCGACCTATCTGCAAATCTTTACAACCTTCTATCTAGCATTTGCCTTGCTCTTCTAAACAGAGCTTCTAAAATTCAATTAAGGGCATTCATGACAAGAGAAAATTATTTTCCCTCATCCTCCCCTTTAATCCTAACTATTTTCATAAATCCAACTGCCATGCTTTCAAAAAAATCTAATTTGTCAACTGGAAAAGCCCCAGCATGGTCTGCTATAATGAACTAGTAATCTGGAGGATTTGGAACTCTACCCAGAAGCCTGGAATGAGCTTTTGATTACATTTCGACATCACCATTCTGCACTGCCAAGGGTCACTTAAAAGAAAGACTCCAACATTTTGTAGCATAAGGACTCAGTTTCCTGTGCAAGTAACCAGAAACCCACTTGTGTTACTCTTTAAATAGGGATGTATTGAGAACATGGAATGTGCTTAGAGAGCTAATAATGATCTTCATTATTTCTAGGGCAATGATTTTCACCTGGGGGTGATGTTGCCCCCCAGGGAACATTTGACAGTGTCTGGAGGTTGCTAGTGGGTGGAGGCCAGAGATGCCACTAAAAATCTATAATAATGCAATTAAACAATCAAAAGCCAATTTCCCTCAACCTGGAATCCTGAAAAAAATATATATATATATACATGCGTTTCAGTGATGACAGCACGTTGCAGTGATGACAGCACGTTTTGTGGAAGCAACTAAAGTAGCTCAGGCTTGTTTGTGTTTTCCAGTTCCTGGAGCAGAAAATAGTAAATTGCTGTGATGCAGATTTGCTCCTGGACGCAGTGGAAAATTTTAGATAAAGCAAATCTTTGCCTTCAGGGAGAGCGTTCAGTTGCTCTCCAGCTAAATGGTGGTTTTCTCAGTCACTGATACAAAAAAGAGCCAAGATCAATGCCCTCGGTGGCTTCCCAGCACACCCACCTAGGGCAGGAAGGACAGTCACACTGGCTTTTGGCTCAGCTATTTAAATATTCTCAAAAACAGGTCTAGAAACCTCTTTGCAAACAATGGCAGCTGCTTTCCAAAATGAACTATGTGTGCCTCAGGCTGATGAACCTCCCAGTTATCAGTGTGCATGGCAAAGGGATGAATAGCTGAGAGGAAAATGTGTGTGTCTGCGGAACAGCAGCATGAAAAGAAGCTGGTGTAGGTAAAGATCTCCTTCAGGGCAGGGACTTTGGCCTTGTCCTGTGTCCCTGTCTGCTAGCAGAATTCCTACCTATCGCAGCCCCTCAACAAATCCCTGTTTCTCTCACAGGAGTGAAGGCTAGATGTGGGGAATGTGGTCATTTCTTACTGTACCTGGCACTTACCCAAGCCTCCAAACTAACTGGACGATAGACCAGGAATGCTGGCACCCACCATTTCCGTCAGACTGTGAAAATGTTCAATTAGTTGGTTCCGCTTTTAGCTGCAACATGTGCAACTAGATTGCGTCACGCATACATAAAAGACAAATTTCAGAGCACCGTCCAAAACCAAACTTTTCAAAAGATGCAAGTTTCATCACAAATCCCCTGCCTTCTATAGCAATGATGCCTCCATCCTCACCCAATGGGACCAGTGGCCAATGCAAGAAACCCACATCCTAAGACTTACCCCATCACAGATAAGGCTGTGCCTAAGAAGACAGACTGGAGTACAAAGCATCTCTAAACAAAAACAACCACAGCCGTAATTAATACATGCATAAAAACAACACCTAAGAAACGGTGTTTGGGGTAATTATGAATCATTTCCATCTTGCATACTAAGGAAATCATCCCAAATTACTTTGTAATGTCACATCACATATATTTAACAGCCCTAACATGATGCTGAGGACTTCATATATGTAATGTTTAGTTTCACAGCTAAAGGATTTTCCCTGCCTTAATACAGTTTTTTTTTTTTCAGCCTAATAATTATTCGGCCATCCTCATAGATGCTCTTAGTATATCAAAAAGATCCCAAAGAAAGTTATCCTAGGAAACAAAATGAAACCAAAAGATTATTACTTTTCAGGTGCAACACTATTGCAGTGTCCAAGAAAGAGCATTAGATCACTAAACCAGCATTTTCTTCAAGGACAATTAAGTAACCTGAACACAATAAGACAATGACAAATGGGCATTTATTAATTAATGCTTTGTTTAACCCATATACATTTAGCCAGAGTTATACTATTTCTTTCATTAATCACAAAAGTTTTGAAGTAGACGGATTTCCCACTGAAGGAGATTCTGGTTCTAAATCACCATCATCATGATCCCCATCACCATCATCACCACCATCATCACCAGCACCATGATCGCCATCATTACCATCATTGTCATTACTATTACCATAATTACCATCATCATCATCATTACCCTCATCATCATCACCATCATCCCCACCATCATCACCAGCACCATTACCATAATTACCATCACCATCATCATTACCATTATCATCACTATCATCACCATCACCACCTTCATCATCACTATCACCATTACCACCATCACCAGCACCATGATCACCATCATTACCATCATTGTCATTACTATTACCATAATTACCATCATCATCATTACCCTCATCATCACCATCATCCCCACCATCGTCACCATCACCATTACCATAATTACCATCACCATCATCATTACCATTATCATCACCATCACCACCTTCATCATCACTATCACCATCATCACCAGCACCATGATCACCATCATTACCATCATTGTCATTACTATTACCATAATTACCATCATCATCACCCTCATCATCATCACTATCATCTGCACCATCATCACCATCACCATTACCATAATTACCATCACCATCATCATTACCATTATCATCACTATCATCACCATCACCACCTTCATCATCACTATCACCATCATTACCACCATTGCTGTTATCACCATCGTTACCACCACCATCATTTGTTATCACTATCACCACCACCACCATGATCATAACCATCACCACCACCATCACTACCACTACCATCATGATCATCATTATCATCCTCCTCCTCACATTTATTGAACACTTACTATGTGCTAGATGCTCATAACAATCCTACTGGTAGACATTTTCATCGTTGCTGTTTTACAGATAAGGAAACTGAGGCTTAGTGTGGTAAAAAAATGTACTTCAATCACATAGCTAGTAGGTGGCAAAGCTAACATCAATATGACAGCTATGATTTCTACCACAGACTTTTAAAGAGCAGGAAGCTCCACTGTCATTTTCACACATTTTTAATTGATTGAACCAATCAATCGATCATTCAGGTGAAAGTAAGACCCCAAGAGTTAGAGGAACAGCTAGATCCTCCAGTTGTCAACCATTTAGGTCAATAATTGGGGCCTCACAGGTGTCTAGATCCTGTTCCCAGGATGGTAACACTGTAAGTCTAAAACCTATTAATCTTGAAGAAATGTCATCATTGTCAATGATAACAATCACAATGACAGTGGGCCATATCATGAAAAGGAGGAAATCTTTAAAGACCAGACTTAAGTCCTGCTTTCACTGTGCAGAAATCCAACTCTACACTCTAGACCCTGTCTCTCTCAGTACCAAATAGGACCCCCTATGCACACATTGCAAGGCTGGTCTTCAGGGGTCCTGGAACAGGGAACTGTAAGAGAAAGTCCTATGGGGCAAGCAGGTCTAGAATGGTGAAGAGCTCCAAAAATCAGAAAAAAGGATAGGGCCGCCTCCCTCTTGCCCCACAGGAGACGTTTCAGGGAAGAAAACACAATTAACAAACTGATTTTCTTGGCTTTGCTGCCAGGTTGCTTCCCAGTGTCCATTCTTCCCTCTGTCTTTGGACTGGAGCCCCGTTATATACATGCCAGCAATTGGCCCAGTTCTACTGCTCCATTTTCCAACCTAGCAGGTAAGTGTGGCTCATGACTGAATTCTAATCAATAGGCTATGTAAGAGGATGGTATCTTAAAAGGAGTTGACTCATCCAGAAGATTTGCCTGTTTTTCCCCCTCACTTCTTCCTCCTGCCTGGAAAACAGGTGTGATGGCTTGTCCTCCAGCAGCTACTTTGGATCATGAGGCAATGAGTTAATGCCAGCTCCTTCCAAGGATGACTGAACAGAAGGAGCCTGGGTCCCTGATGACAGTGGCACCACCATGATCACCCCAGTCTGCCTCTCTGGACTTTGCTTATGGGGACACAAACCCTTAAGTATTTAAGCCACTATTTTCTTGGTTGTAACAGAAAAGTTCAGAGTACAGATTTTGAGGCTGAACACCCTGGGTTATATCTCAGCACCTTCACTCACTAGCATCAAGACCTTGGATAGGTTACTTGACCTCTCTGTATCTGTTTCTCCATCTGTAAAACGAACATGAAATGGTCTCTATGTTACAGCGTTCTTACATGACTGGCAATCAGAGGACCTAGCTGTTCCTCTAACTCTTGGGGTCCTACTATGGTAGGCACTTTTATAAGTATAGGCCATGATCATGATGATGATGACAGTGACAGTGACAATGATGATTACTGGATTTTCTGTGATATGCAGGTAAACCTGACCTAGTACCTATGCTCACAATGGCCAAGCCAGAATGGGTTTTCCCTTGAGCAAAGGAAGAGACACTACTCTTCAATACCTTTCAGTAGCTTCCCTGTGAAGCTATGAGCTCAGAAGAGCAGAGGCCGACCAGACGTGATGGCTCACACCTGTAATCCTAGCACTTTGGGAGGCCAAGGTGGGAGGATCAGTTGAGCCCAGACATTCAAGACCAGCCTGGAAAACATGATGAAACCCCATCTCTACAAAAAATACAAAAACTAGCCAGGCATGGTAGCACACACCCGTAGTCTCAGCTACTTGGGTAGCTGAGATGGGAGGATCACTTGAGCCTGGGAGGTTGAGGCTGCAGTGAGCCAAGATCCCCAACACTGCACTCCAGCCTGAGTGACAGAGCCAGACCGTGTCTCCAAAAAAATAGAGCAGAGCCCACTTTCAAGACAGAGCACACTGGAGCAACAGAAAATAACCCACTTAGCCAACTACTGGTTCAATTGTGCTAAGTCAACATTCAAGTTGTGGACAATAGAAAGGATCTCCAAGGACCTGTGGGGAAAAGGAGGGAAGAAAACATACAGAGACTAAAGGTCAAGGTTGAGTCCCCAGAGGGAGCATGGGTGCCCAGCAGGGGAGTTGGTGAAGTTGTCCCCTTGGGTGGGGCCTGTTGTGACTGACTCATCCTTCACCTTCTCTTTAACCTTCGTTGGGTAAGCTCTGCATCACTGGCTGTGGAAGCCAGGCTCCTGATTGTCTTTGAGGTTCTGCCATTTTCTCTGTGTCTGTTCTCACGGCATGACTCTGTGATACAATCAGACCCAGTATCAAGTATGTCTGCATGGATGTCAGTGGGCCTCTTGGGATTTGTTACCAGTGCAGCCCGCAGCCAGGTACATAGGAAAAAATGTGGCCTTGCCCATAGAGAGGTCTGGCCATTTCCCTCAGCTCTAGGAGGTGACTGATGGCATACCTGATAGGAGTGTCTTTGTTGGTGGCAAAGGCTGGCCACATGGAACCTTAGCATAGAGTCAGCCACATCTGACAGTCTCAGGATAAGAGCTGGCCATGGAGGAAAGACCAATCATGGTGGCTTTGAGTTACACAATATATAGGTGGCCTTGGTGCCTGATTTCAATTATGTATGTGATCAATCAATCATTTTTTCATGCTTGTGTAGTGAGGCCCCAATAAAAATTCTGCACACTGAAGCTCTGGCAATCTTCCTTGGTTGACAATACTCCATGCATTTGCCACGCATCATTGGCAGGAGGCTGACGCATCCTTAGGACAGTGGAAGTTTCACATTTCAGACCCTCCCTGAGTGCCCCATGCTTCTCTGCCTTTGGCTCCTTTCTGTTGGTGCCCTTGCCCTGTATTCAATGACTATAATAGCTTTCACTGAGTTCTGTGAATCCTTTTAGCAAACTCTTAAAGTGGGAGGTAGCTTGGGGAACCCTCCAAGCTTGCAGTTGCTGTCAGAAGTGAGGGCAGACTTGGAAACTGTGTCCTGAAACCTTACAGTCTGGGTGCGTGGTGCACCCATAACCTTTTTGGGAAACAGATACAGACACAGACATCAGATGGCTCTGTAGCCACCTCAGCCCCATTTCTTTATGCAGCTGCCTCTGGCCAAGGCCCTTCTCTTGGGGGAGCAGTTGCTGCCCAAGGGTCAGGGGCACGCCACGCTCTGTGCTCAGTCTGGGCAGAGAGTCTCGAATAAGACCCCCTTGCATACTGTTTCATTGGTCAGAAATACAGGAGCAGTGCATTGTATCTGAGCAGGCTGTCACGTGCCTTTCTCAGCCCTGATTTTCTGAAGCTTCCCATGTGTCCATAATTTCTTTATAAAAGCGGCATGATTTTTCCTCGCTTGGAGATGAGAAAACAAGCTGGACATGATGAAATCCTTCATCTATTGGCTGCGTTCTGCAATCTAGAGGCAGCAGCAGGCCGTGCTTGCTGGAGCTCTAGCCATTAGGATGCCAGCATGGGCTGCAGTTGGGTGCCACCTGCAGGGTGAAGGGGCCGAGAGGAGAGGCTCCACCATTTCACAGAAGGCCCACGTTTTCCTGTTGCCCTAGCTTTTCTCCTCGTTCCAAGTGGCTGGACGGTGGGAGAGCCGATTAGGGACACCATCCACCCCGGAGGGGTCCCCTCCTCTCAGAAGGCCCCAGGCCAGGCCTCCTCACCACATCTTACTCTAGGCTCTGGGAGAAGCAGGGGGCTTCTCCTGGGGGCTGCCCGCCTATTCTTACCAGCATTGGAAAGATTTGGGCCCAGATGGTCTGGGACGCTGTTGCAGGTACTGAGGACACCACGGGGTTTTCCAGACCATGATGACAGCATGGCCCTAGGGGCAAGGAGCGGGAGCGTTTCTTCACCTGCTGGAAGGCCGTGCACGGTGTAAGGCAGTGCACCAGAGCCAGGGCTCACACAGGGCCTGGGGCAAAGAGCTGTGGCCTGATTCTCCTGGAGACCTATAATGGAAGGCGTGATCATTCAGAAGGATTTTAAACAGCAGTCCCCAACCTTTTCAACACCAGGAACTGGTTTCGTGAAAGACAATTTTTCCAATGACTGGGAGGGGGTGGGTGGCCAGAGAGGGGGCAGCAGATGGTTTCAGAATGAAACTGTTCCCCCTCAGATCATGAGGCAGGTACTAGAGTCTCATAAGGAGTGTGAGCCCTAGATCTCTCGCATGCGCAGTTCACAAAAGGGTTCACTCTCCTATGAGAATCTAATGCCACCGCTGATCTGACAGGAGGCGGAGCCCAGGCGTTAATGCTTACCCACCCGCTGCTCACCTCCTGCTGTGTGGCCTTGGTCCACAGGTTGGGGCCCCTGCTTTAAAACACACCCCACTGCAGGCTGTATTATGCTGATCTACCTCCCATCAAGAATTGCTGGGGGGTGGGGGAGTTTGGGGAACTGTTCCTGATCACTGGGAGAGTGTGGAGGCAGAGAAGAGATAGAGAACCCCTGAGGACTGTCAGTCAAGGTGATGGGCACAGAGTCTATGCTCAGAGTGGCCCCAGCATCGTTCTGTCCAGGACTGGCCCAGGCAGGGTGTGCAGTGAATTCAGAAATTTGCTCTTCTCTAGGACGTAACACCCTGTCAGAGTCACACAGAGTATGCATCCAAGGCTGGAGAAACTGTGTAGCCAGGGCTGGAACCCCGTCTCTGCCCTAAAGCCCCCTCCCCACACAGCCTAGAATACGCGGACTGCTGCTGGGTTTCATTAAGCTGGCGCAGTGCCTTCGTCCAGTCTGCTTTTCTGGGAGGAGAGCCAAGCCGAGACTAATGGAGCAGGTACTTTCCACGTTGCTGTCTCCTGGAGGGCTGATTTCGCTGGTTTCCATTGTCATTTAATATGTCCCTAGTCAAACAACGCCCACATTGAAGCAGGCTAATCAGCAATGTCCTGCCGCATTTGGGAGGACAGCCACCTCCCACAGGCCAATGGGCAGCCCCCGGTGGCAGGTCACTTTTCTGACCCCTGGGCACAAGGGGTGAAGAGGTGGACCACTGCCCTGAACCTCGCTTCTGGCTTCCTGCAGCTCCTGTTCCTCTCCCAGGAAGGCAGCTCTGTCCCTGGGAATGAGTCACTGCCAGAGATGCAGAGGGGAACAGGTGCCAACGGGGGAGCCGGAAAGCCCAGCTGGGCCCTGGGCCCTGGAGCACGGAGTGACTGGAGGCCCTCTCTCCGCTCCTGCCTCTCTGTGGGGTGCAGGGGGCTTTCATCTGGGGTCACTGGGTGGGTTTGGTGCAGGTTCCAGCTGTGAACATTCTTTTAGTCTCAGGAATTTGGAAAAGCCCAGGCAGCCGCGGCTGTGGGCCCCGCACAGTCAAGAAACTTAGAGCTGATGGAAAGTAAGCCGGTGGGCGTGGGAGACGGGTTGGGGGAGGGTTAAAACTCCCCTCCCTCACCTGCAGCCTCAGTGACTGACCCTTGGGCAGATGACCCTGGGTGGTCCTGGGTTTTGTAGCCATTTGTTATTTAGTTTGAAGCAGGACAGAGGAAGGCAGGAAACCAGCTTTCAGTGACCTCCACCTCTGCAGCAGCCTCGTTAAAGATCTGAGTAGAATTTCTGTCATGTAATTAAATTCTTATGCAAACCCTACAATCCCCACTTTACAAATGAGGACCCTGGGAATGGGAAATTAAATAACATGCCCACGCCACAGCCGACACGGGCAGGGTTGACCCACAGGCCATGCCGTGACTCCGAGGTCCAGGCTGCCGCCGCGGGGGTGAAGAGCTGGGCTCTGCTCATGGCCCCTGCTCAGTCGCGAGGCCCAAATCAAAAAGTGGCCCCGGCTCTCCTGTCAGCTCACAAATACCAGGTAGCAACTCCCGTGGGCCAAGCCCAGTTTAGGTGCTGAGACGGACGCATCATGGGGAATGGACTCCAGGCAGAAGAGTATAGAAAATGCCATAAAGGAAAGAGGAGAGTGACGGGGGGCAGTGCACTTCAAGGGGAGCTAAATTTAGCTGGGGGCCCGGCAAGGACCTGAGCAATGACACTGGGCTGAAGGCTGAGCAGGGAAAGCAGGAAGAGGAACAAGCAGGTAGGCCACACCCCATGGGCCTCCAGGCCATGGAGCAGGGGCTGGGTGGTTTTTCTAGGCGCAACCAAAGACTGCTGGCAGGTTTTGAGCAGGACAGCGGCAGGATCCCATCCATACCCTCAACAGATCCTCTGCCCATTGGGGGAAGGATGGATTTGCGGGGAACGAACGTAGAATGAGGCCGTTGTCAGAGAGGTGCTCAGGCTAGGCTGGTAGCAGAGAACAGGTGAAGGATTAGAGGTCTATTTTTACAAGCAATACCATATAAAGCCTGAAATTAAAATTCCAGATGTTTTGCTCCTGACACTGGGTGAACCCAGGAGAGAACAGAGTGGTCCAACCATGCGCTGTGCTCCCTGCTCTGCTGCCGTAGGTACGGCCCCCAGCCAACCTGCCCTCCTGTTGCAGGACCAGATGCAGTCCTGTACTGCTCTGCTGCTATGGATATGGCCCCCAGCCAACCTGCCCTCCTGTCACCGGACCAGATGCAGTCCTGCTACCCCTGCAGAGCGGCTTCCATGGCCCACCAGCCCCTGCAATGTTCCTACCAAGCCGATTGTATCTTCCTGTGGAGATGGGGTGGGGGCACCCCACCTCCTCGATACCACAGAGCCTGCCTCACCAGGCCCTGGTTGTTCACGCTGTTCCCCCTGTGGTCTGACAGGCAGTGGCCTCCTCCCGGGCTGTGAGCGCATGTGATAAATACACCACTGTTGATTGAGTGTGTCCAGTGTCGGGTGTTGGGGGTGCAGCCATTCTGATGCCCCGGGGTGGAAATCTCTCCCTCACACAGATGGAGAAGTTGCCATCAGATTTGCAGCTGGCCGGGGTGGTGGGGCGAGGGCCCTCCCAGGCTCTCAGCATCCTGATTCAATAGTCTGTGGTAGTGGTGTGGGTTTAATTGTGTCTCCCCCAAAATATGTTCAAGTTCTAACCCATGTCCCTGTGAACGTGACCTTATTTGGAAATAGGGTCTCTGTACATACAAGCAAGTTAAGATGAGGTTGCACTGGATGAGGGTAGCGATGAGCCAATGGCTGGTGGTCTTATAGAAAGAGGAACATTTGGACACACACACACAGAAGATGGCCTCGTGATGACAGAGACTAGAGCGATGCTGCCACAAGCCAAGGAATACCAAGGGTCGCCAGCAGCCGCCAGAGGCTGGAGGAGGTGAGAGGGAATTCCCCCAGAGCCTTCAGGGAGAGCGCGGCCCTGACAACATCGCGTGACCTTGAACTTCTGGCCTCCAAGGCTTTGAGAGAATACTTTGTTTCAAGCTATCCACATTTGTGGTAATTGGCTAAGGCAACTCGAAGAAAGGCATACAGGTGGGGCTGGAAAACCTGCATTTCTACAATTTTCCAGGTGATGCTGATGTTACTGGTCCAGGGACCACCCACAGAGATCCACATTTGTGGTAATTGGCTAAGGCAACTGGAAGAAAGGCATACAGGTGGGGCTGGAGAGCCTGCATTGCTACAATTTTCCAGGTGATGCTGATGTTACTGACCCGGAGACCGCCCACAGAGAGCCACGGTGCAGGTAACTGCGGTTCATCACTGAGAAGATGAGAGTTGCTGCAACGTCTCACCTGGCCCTGAGTCCATGATGAGAACCAGCGTGTGGAGTTAGAGGAACACAGCCTGGGGCTGAGCACGTGGAGGAGACCCTCAGGGGCAGAACCTGCAAAGCAGGGGAAGGAAGCGCAGGTGGCCGTGGTTCTACCACCCCTACCTGCCCCCTCTCACCCTCCAACAGACATTGTGGGCTTAAATCAAGCCAGGAGAAGCTCGTGTGCACCTGGGAGGCCCTTTCAGATGGGGCTTGGCGAGGCAGGACTTCTCATCCCTTCAAATGGTCACCCTGGACTACGAGCAGGTAAGGGCCCCCGTCAAGGGGTGAAGGGGCATTGGGGTGCTCAGGGCTGACACCAAGGCAGGCCCTTTTTGCAGGACACAGACCAGTCATCTTTAGCCCAGGCTGGAGGGCGGCTTCCCCGAGTACCCCCTTGCACTGGGAGTGAGGACATTCCACAGCCTTTTTCAGTACAGGGCACTGGCTTCCCCGCACAGTTCGTGCACCTGAACCCTCCTGTCTCCCGTGGCCCAGAGAGGGGCCTCCTGGTCTAGCTTCTCACCTAGGCTGTGGGGATTCATAAGGCTTCTTTCTTACATAAGAGCTGACAAAAAGGTGAAGACTTTTCCTTGCAGGTGACCGATTTCTTGATTTCTTGTTTTAAAAATACTGCTTTTGGAATATCAAGGTGCTCTTGAGTTGGATTGATGTATTTTAATTACTTTTACCCAAAAGAACCTATTAACCTTTTGCTAGGTTTCTGTTGGTTTTTTAAGGGAGAGCAGTAAAGGGCTTAGGCAGCATAAGGCTGGAAGTGCAGGCGATGTGAGAGGTATGGCAGTGGTGGCCGTCCTGCCCGGGGGCTGTCACCCCTTCCCCACTCTTGCCCAGGCCACACTGCTGGGGGAACAGTGACCCCTCAGGACTGGGAAGCCCCTGGCTGGCAAGCTGACAATTTCTGCCTGAGCAATTTGCACATCAAAGTTGTCATCAGACTGGAAGCTTTGGGGCCACCTTTCATGTCCCTGGATGGAAACCAGCCTGGACATCATCAAGGAAAATGGCAGGCATGACCTGCTGGGAGCAAAGACCACGTAAAGGGTCTTGGTGAAGGAGGAGCACAAGGGGCTATGTGCAAAATCCTCAGCGGACATTCTTGACCGCTTCAGCCCAGCGTGGGCAGACACAGCCGCGAGGCAGCTGGACTGGGTGAGCTCCCTGGGAAGGTGCTCCTGTCTTCCATAGGAAAGAACTTAGCACACGTGCCCCAGTATCTCCAGTCAGGAAGATGAAGGAGACAAGACCACCTTTCTCCTAGCCCTCCCCAACCCCATTTCCCTTTTCCCATCCCAGTTCTCTGGATTTCCTATGGGGATCCTCCCTTGTGTGTTACCTTCCTTTTCAATCATATTTCACCCAACACCCAGGCACATTGGCTCTTTCACAAATGAGCACAAATAGTCTCCCATAACAATCTCCCCCTAGGACAAAGGTTCATATATAACATTTTATTCCCTACTTAGACCCTTCCTTAATAATCACGTAGGATTATGATATTTAATGATTGAGACTTCCAATTTCCTACATTCAAAATGGAGCTTCCCAAATAAATAGGGGCTAGTTGTTTTCAGTCCCATCAGATATAACCTAAATGAGTTGTGTATACATGTACGTGTCTTTCAGCTAAAGGGAAACAAAGTAACTATATGTCATTAGGAGAAACTATAGAAGAAAAAGATTGTTCATTGGGGGTAGGAAAGGCCTTTAAAAAAAAAAACAAAACAGGATGCAAATACTAAAACAAACAAAAGTTGGTCAAATTTGACTAAATTATAATTTAAATCTTCTACATTACAGAAGATACCTTAAGTGATAAAACAAGAGAAAATGCACGCCACATGAATGAAATATGATCCCAAATATGTATCAACCTCCAGCAAAAATGACACCAAAAAGTGAAATAAAAACCAAATGAGGGGCCAGGTGTGGTGGCTCACGCCGGTAATCCTAGCACTTTGGGAGGCGGAGGCGGGCAGATCACTTGAGATCAGCAGTTCGAGACAAGCCTGGCCAACATGGCAAAACCCATCTCTACTAAAAATACAAAAATGAGTGCCTGTAATCCCAGCTACTCGGGAGGCTGAGGCGGGAGAATCGCTTGAACCCAGGAGGCAGAGGTTGAAGTGAGCCAAGATTATGCCACTGCACTCCAGCCTGGGAGACAGAGCGAGAATCCGTCTCAAAAATAAAAAAGTAAAATAAAATTCCACCCACCACTCCCATCCTTAGAAAGGAAAAAAAAAAAATCAAATGAGACATGGATATAATGGTAAAAATAGGAAATTAAAATGGCTGAAAAACAGGTGAAAAGATGTTCAGCCTCATCAACAACTGGGAACATGAAAATTAAAACGAGATACAATTTTCTAACTGTTGGGAAAGGACCTCTCTTGCCCCCTGCTGGTGGTTGCGCACACCGCAGAGCTTTGAAAAGGCCGCCATGGCAGTGACTATGGCAATTAAAACACATATTCTTTAAACCCCGGCAGATCTCACTTCTGCACTCCTATCTTAAAAGACATCCATTTGTGTATATAATTGGGTAGGTACAAGGATTTTCATTACTAGCAAATCGTAACAACCGGGACCATTTGAATAGCTCACCCATGAGAAAATGGTTAAATGAACCATGGTGCACTGCTGCTAAGGAATACTACACAGCAGTGAAAAAGAACAAAGTGGGGACCAACACGCCCTTCTCAAAACACGGTGAGTGAATGGGACTCTATGTCCCATGGGGTCCTGTTTGCACAGCACAGAGGGAAGAAGGCATTAAAAAGATATTTCTAGAAGGATGTACAAATACCTGGTCTGAGGGACTGCCCTGGGGGAAGGTAAAGTCACTTTCATCTGAGAACTTTGTAAAATGTTTAGATTTTTTTCCCCTCATATTTGTGTATTACTTTTTTAGCTATCAAAAGAAAATTAATATTTAAATTCTTTAAAAATCTCTCTAGGGACATAGTTTAAGTAAAGAAACTGATGGACAACCTGTACAGTATACCATTTAGGCAAAAGAACACACAGAAACTGAACTATGTTCTTGTTTTTATGTATGTACATAAATTCATGGCAACAGCCCTGAAGGATGCCCACCTGCCAGTGGGTTCTTCTGAGAAGAGGCGGATTTTTTTTTGTTTTTTTTTTTCTATTTTTTTTATTATTATACTTTAAGTTCTAGGGTACATGTGCATAACATGCAGGTTTGTTACATACGTATACCTGTGCAATGTTGGTGTGCTGCACCCATCAACTCGTCAGCACCCATCAACTCATCATTTACATAAGGTATAAGTCCCAGTGCAATCCCTTACCCCCCCCCCACCTCCCCGTGATAGGCCCCCGGTGTGTGATGTTCCCCTTCCCGGGCCCAAGTGATCTCATTGTTCAGTTCCCACCTATGAGTGAGAACATGCGGTGTTTGGTTTTCT
>NW_012116567.1:0-1247 GCF_000951035.1 Colobus angolensis palliatus
TGGCCTGTGCTGTGGGCTTTAGGGGACCAGAGATGGGTCCCTCTGCTCTTCTTCCCAGGTTCAAGCCTAAGATCCTGCCCTGGCAGAGAACCCTTCAGCCCTCACGTGGGTCAGGCTAAAACACAAATGCTCCCAGGAAAGGAATTGGGTAACTGAGCTTCACATTCAAATGCAAGAGCTGAGAGCAAAGGCTTTGCTGAGGGCAGGCTGCCTAACGGGGAGATGTGGCATCAGGAAAGGCCGTGGGTGGGGAAGGCAGGATAGAGACAGTGGAGGAAGAGGGAGAACAGGAGGGCTTGGGCAGCTGTAAAAACCATCCGGCCTGGGGCCCACAAGTCCAGGCCCCAGGGTCTCCAAGGCTCTGCGTGTGCTACGGGAACCACCCCACCCGAGTCTACCCTCTCCCCTTCCTCCTGACCCCACCTGGATGAGCTCCTGCTGGTCTAGGTCCCACTTCTTGATGCCATTATCTCGGGAGCCACTGAACAGGATGTCTCCCTGGATGGCGAGACACTCGATGCCGTCGTAGTGCGGGGGCTCAAAGTTGTGAGTGGGGCCAATGGTGCCCGTCACACACTCACCCAGCTCGAACATCTGCGGGAAGAGGGGCCAGTAGGGAGAGGCCAAGTGGGAGGAGGGAAGGCAGGGCCTGCAGCACTGGGGACCCAGGGGCCTGAAGACACAGGAGTCTGGCTAGGGTGAGAGCCACTGCCCTCTGGGGAGAGGAGCTTCCCAGCAGGTGAAGGTTCCTGGAGGTGGGGCTGCTCCTTCCAAGGGCCTGGGAACACTGACGGTTCAGGTCTTGACCCTTCCCGTGGACACTGGGGCAGGGGTGGGAGGAGACCAACTCAAGTAAAGCAGGGGTGAATCAGCTCATCACGCCGAGACCCCACAGCTCAACGGGCAGCTGCTAAGGAGAAAGGCGGGTTTGGGGTGTGAGCCTCCCTCTAGAATTCTTTTGTTTTTTACTAAATATTCACCATAATCCCACCACCCCTGAAAACCCTGCTTCCTTCCAGTTTCTTTTTCGTTAGAGACTGAGTCTCACTCTGTTGCCCAGGCTGGAGTACGGTGGCTCAAACTCAGCTCACTGCAACCTCTGCCTCCCAGGTTCAAGCGATTCTCCTGCCTCAACCTCCCGAGTAGCTGGGACTACAGGCACCCGACACCATGCCTGGCTAATGTTTTGTATTTTTAGTACAGACAGGGTTTCACCATGTTGGCCAGGCTGGTCTCAAACTCCTGAC
>NW_012116567.1:6552-6875 GCF_000951035.1 Colobus angolensis palliatus
GCCCCTGCCCCCACACAGGCACAGTCTCCCCTGTCACCAACCAGAAAGCTACCTGGGTTTTCATTATGAACCCATGTTGACGTGTTGTTATTGCCCGAGTCCACAGTTCACGTTCGGGTTCACTCTTGGTGTTGTACATTCTAAGGGTGTGAACGAATGTATAATGGCATGCATCTACCATTACAGCATCGTACAGAATCATTTCACTGCCCTAAAAACCCTCTGTTTACTTTATTTATTCATTATTATTATTTTTTGAGACAGGGTTTGCTCTATTGGCCAGATTGGAGTGCAATGGCACAAACATGGCTCACTGCAGCCTC
>NW_012116567.1:14460-16325 GCF_000951035.1 Colobus angolensis palliatus
AACAGGACCAGGGTGGGCCCAGCAACGCTGGGGAGCCCAGGGCAGCACATGGAGGATAGGGTCCCTCCCGTTCCCGAGGCACAGCAGGCAGGGGCTGGAAGTCCCAGGCTCTGAGTGCAATTCTGCCACTTTCCAGGTGAACATCCCTGGCTCCCTCTTTGAGTTTCATTTCCTCTTATGTGAAACAGGGAAGACAGTTCTTGTGGTTGTTTTACCGCCTAATGAAATCACATATATGAAAGCAGGTTGTAAAGCACAGGGAGAAAGCCTTCTGAATGCAGGGGAGGCTGTTAACATAAACCACACCGTTAGTCATTAGAGTCTTGCATCAGGAGCTGTGCATATAGGTGGACCTGAACCTGCCTAAAGAAGGCAATTTGGGGGTCTGGTCTCTTTCTGCTGGGAGAATACACAGAGTGGAGTGGCTGACGCTGAAGGAAGGGGCTTCAAGCAGACTCAAAGCAGCAGCAGAGGTGGATTAAAGGGCAGCTCTGGAGAGCCCTCGGACACCTGCCCCATGCAACCAGCCCGCCTGACTGCCCGGCCCCAATCCCTGTGGCCTCCTTCTTGCCCTCTCCTGAGGGCCTGGCATGCTCAGGTGAGAAGAAGGGCCCATGGTCAGTACAGGAAGGAGAGAAATGCCAGGAGAGGGCATCAGGGCGTCAGCTCTTGTGGGGGCTGGAACTTCAGGCTGGGGTTGGCTTGGCCGCCTGAGCCCTCCTCCAGCAAGGACCGTCCACAGGCTCCCCATTGCCACCTCGGTGCCCTCCCCACCTTGCTCCTCAGCCCTGCTTACTTGTCCAGCGCTGACCCCTGGCTCTGATTACTGGTGAGACGAGAGAAGACATTTCGGTCATTGCGGGGCCGAGTGGGAGGGGATGATGGGGGTGTGAATCCCACATCTGTGGACCTGGTGAGTCGGGACACAGGGCAGCCTGTTAGTGACCACCCCTGCCCACAGGCCCCCACTTGGTGCCAGGCTTCCACCTTCTGCCTTGGCTGTGAGGCCCGCAGGGCAGGGCCTGCTGTGCAGTATTCTCAGAGCTCAACACCCAATTAAACTCCTGGATGCTGTCTTTAAACATCAGTCTTCATCATTTGCAGATTCCATATTTGGGAATTCACCTATTTATTAAAATGTATGTGTGGTCAGGTGCGATGGCTCATGCCTGTAATCCCAGTAAATTGAAAGGCTGAGGTGGGAGGATTGCTTGAACTTAGGAGTTTGAGACCAGCCTGGGCAATGTGGAGAGACCTCACCTCTACAAAAAGTAAAAAAAATTAGACGGGCATGGTGGTGCATGCCTGTAGTCCCAGCTACTTGAGAGGCTAAGGCAGGAGGATCGCCTGAGCCTGGGAGGTGCAGACTGCAGCGAACCCTGATCATGCCACTGTACTCCAGCCTGGGTGATAGAGTAAGACCCTATCTCTAAAAAGAAAAAAATCCTCCTGCCTCCCACCAAGGCAGGTGGCAAGAGGCCATCTTGAGCCCCTGCTTTCCCACTATTTAGCTGTGTGCCACCAAACCTCTTAATTAAGTGCATGGACGAGAAAACCCTGAAAGTCATCCTTCGATTTACAGAAGCTCTGTGGGCCTGGCCCACATGTGGGTGACCAGCTGGCACTTCCCTGCCATTCTGCATTGATCTCTTTTTCCTTTGAATTTCCTTCCTTCCTTCCTTCCTTCCCTCCCCCCTTCTTCCTTCCCTCACCCCTTCTTCCTTCCTTCCTCCTTCCTCCCTCCCTCCTTCCCTCCCCCCTTCTTCCTTCCTTTCTCCTTCCTTCCTTCCTCCCTCCCTCCCTCCTTTCCTCTCCCCCTTTCTTCCTTCCTTCCTTCCTCCCTTCTTTTCTTCTTTCCTTCCTTT
>NW_012116568.1:0-794 GCF_000951035.1 Colobus angolensis palliatus
CCTCCTGAGTAGCTGGGATTACAGGCACCCACCACCACACCCGGCTAATTTTTTTACATTTTTAGTAGAGACGGGGTTTTACCTTGTTGGCCAGGCTGGTCTCGAACTTCTGACCTCCGGTGACCCACCTGCCTCGGCCTCCCAAAGTGCTGGGATTACAGACATGAGCCACCGTGCCCCGTCTCAGAAAATTCTAAAAAGTTGGGTTGTTCGTTTTCTTATTGTTTTGGGAATTCTTTATATCTTTTGAACACTGTTTTTATGGATACGTGATTTGCAGGTGTTTTCTCCCAATGTATGGCTGGTCTTTTCATTCTCTTAACAGTATGTTTTGCAGAGCAAAACTTCTTACCTTCTTTTTTTCTGACAGAGACTCTCTGTGTTGCCCAGGCTGGAATGCAGTGGCGCAATCTCGGCTCACTGCAACCTCTGCCTCCCAGGTTCAAGCAATTCTCCTGCCTCAGCCTCCTGAGTGGCTGGGATTACAGGCACCCGCCACTATGCCCAGCTAACTTTTGTATTTTTAGTAGAGATGGGGTTTCTCCATGTTGGTCAGGCTTGTCTCAAACTCCTGACTCAGATGATCCCCCTGCCTTGGCCTCCCAAAGTATTGGGATTACAGGCGTGAGCCACTGTGCCCCACCAGAGTATACTTTTGAAGTTCTATCTGAGAGCTCTTTCCCTAGCCCAATTTTCCTCAGACATTTCATAGTTTTACTTTGCATTCAAGTCTCCTTGAATACGCTTGCATACGCTTTTTGCTTTTTTTTGTTGCTGTCTTGCTCTGTCACCCA
>NW_012116568.1:6089-6425 GCF_000951035.1 Colobus angolensis palliatus
TCGAAGCTGCCCTGAAAGCAAAGGAAGCAATGATTGCCGAGAGAAATTTGGAAATTGACGCATTGAACCAGCGGAAGGTGGCCCACTCTGCCGAGCTGGAGGCCGTCCTGTTGGCCTTGGCCCACATCCGCCGCGCGCTGGAGCAGCAGCCCCTGGCAGCTGGGGCGGAGCCTCCCGAGCTGCAGCAGCTCCGAGCACAGTGTGCCCGCCTCAGCCGCCAGTTGCAGGTGCTGCACCAGCGGTTCCTGAGGTGCCAGGTGGAGCTGGACAGGCGGCAGGCCTGCAGAACCACAGCTCACACATGGGTGCCTGGGGCCCACCCACAGCCTCGCGTGG
>NW_012116569.1:0-1390 GCF_000951035.1 Colobus angolensis palliatus
TTTTAGTAGAGACGGGGTTTCACCGTGTTAGCCAGGATGGTCTCGATCTCCTAACCTCGTGATCCGCCCGTCTCGGCCTCCCAAAGTGCTGGGATCACAGGCTTGAGCCACCGCGCCCGGCCGGTAATTTCTTAAAGGTTGGTTGCAGCCAGGCACAGTGGTACGGGCTTATAGTACCAGCTACTCAGGAGGCTGAGGTGGGAGGATTAATTCAGTCTAGGAGTTTGAGTCCAGCCTGGGCAACATAGTGAGACCTGATGTCTTTAAAGAAAAAAAAAAAAAAGTTAGTTGCAATGTAGAATCTGAAACCTTATTACAGGAACTTTTTGTCCTCTGTTTCATTAAAATCGATTGGGACTGGGTATGGCGGCTCACACCTATAATCCCAGCACTTTGGGAGGCCAAGGCGGGCAGATCACCTGAGGTCAGGAGTTCAAGACCAGCCTGGGCAATGTGGTAAAACCCCCACCTCTACTAAAAAAAAATACAAAACTTAGCTGGGCATGGTGGTGAGCACCTGTAATCCCAGCTACTCGGGAGGCTGAGGCAGGAGAATTGCTTGAATCCGGGAGGCGGAGGTTGCAGTGAGCTGAGACCTCGCCATTGCACTCCAGCCTGGGCAACAAGAACAAAAGTCCATCTCAAAATAAATAAATAAATAAAATAAAATAAAATAAAATCCACTGGTCTATCTTTCTCTTTGAATGGATCATTTACCCATGCATGATGTAATACATGCACTAGTCATTTGAAAAATACTAGTTCCCTGAGGTATGCATATCTTCCAAATGTTGCACACAT
Source organism: Colobus angolensis palliatus (assembly GCF_000951035.1). Lineage (NCBI taxonomy): Eukaryota > Metazoa > Chordata > Mammalia > Primates > Cercopithecidae > Colobus > Colobus angolensis. The sequence goes on from NW_012116569.1 coordinate 802, forward strand.
TTTATTATATGATGCCCCCCCTGCAAAAAAAAAACACATTTATTATCATCAGGAAAATCTTTAAGTATTGGGACACTGTCAAGCTCATAGTAGTAGATATAAGTTTTCAAAATTCTAAATTTTGGTTGAAAACTCAAATTTTGTCATTGTCAAGAAACAATATCAGTTTATCAGTTATTTTTCTTGACATGCAAGCTCACGTTCTTCATTTTGGGGAAATTTCAGATAAATACCCAAGTTTTGATAGCCATAGTTTGTCTGTTAGTCAGTTTTTCAAGTAAAAATAGTGGTCAGTGAAAAAGGTTAGCTCATAACTCAATGAATTAGAGAGCCAGTTTTTCTCAAGATGATCACCAATCATTCTTTGATATGCAACAGAAGTGCTTCATGCACACTTATCTTGTCATACCAAGTAATTAAAAACGTGTTCTGAGGGATCTAATAAAACCAATATGTTTTTTCTGTTTCATCAAGGATATTCTTTTTTTTTTTTTTTTTAAGACAGAGTTTTGTTCTTGTCACCCAGGTTAAAGTGCAATGGCGCAATCTCAGCTCACTGCAATCTCAGCTCACTGCAACCTCCACCTCG
>NW_012116569.1:1969-3473 GCF_000951035.1 Colobus angolensis palliatus
GTGATCCGCCCGTCTCGGCCTCCCAAAGTGCTGGGATTACAGGCTTGAGCCACTGCGCCCGGCCGCATGGACATTTTTAAGACAGAGGTTGCAGTGAACTGACATGGTGCCATTGCACTCCAGCCTGGGCAACAGAGTGAGACTCTGCCTCAAAAAAAAAAAAAAAAGAAAAGTCCATGCTCATGCTCCCCTAGACTAATTAAGTCAGAACATCTAGGGTCCTTGGCATTGGTATTTGTAACAGCTCCCTAGGTAATTGTAATGTGCAGTTGAACTTGAGAACTACTATTCTAGAATTTTTTCCAGGAACATGTATCTACTCATGGACAGGACATCAGAAAATGGAGGACCGCCCCCCACCACTGTGAAAAATTAAATATAAAGAAAGAGAACTGACAAGTCCTCCAAGTAAGAATAGAAAAAGAGTTATTGGTGGCTTTAAAATCTTTATATTCTTTAACCTAGTAATTCTGCTTTGGAAAATTTATCCTAAGAAAAATAATTGTAACAGGAGAAGGAAAAAATGTATTTGTGAAGATGCATTATCTTTATAATAGTGAAAACAGGTTTTTAAGAAAGGGTGTTAAATAGTAATAACTATTTCTCAGATGGGTGTGATGATTAAATTAGATGATACATGCAAATTACTTGTTGTTCTGCAAATCACAAAGTATGTGCTTAATAAAAGGTGGCTGGCTGGACCAGATGCAGTGGCTCATGCTTGTAATCCCAGGACTTTGGGAGGCCAGGGTAAACAAATCACTTGAACACAGGAGTTCAAGGCCAGCCTGGGTAACATGAAGAAACCCTGTCTCTACAAAAAAAAATTAGCCAGTTGTGGTAACATGTACCTGTAGTCTCAGCTACTTGGGAGGCTAAGGTAGGAAGATTTTAACTTAGGAATTTGAGGCTGCAATGAGCTATGATTTTACCATTGCACTTCAGTGTGGGCAACGAGAGTCTGTCTTAAAACAAACAAACAAACAACAACAACAAAAAAAAAAAAAAACGCTGGCTGGCCAATCTAGACTGGTACTCACACCTATGGTCAGCAACATAGTGAGATCTCATCTGTACAAAAAATTTAAAAATTAGGCCAGGTGTGGTGGCTCATGCCTGTAATTTCAGCACTTTGGGAGTCTGAGGTGGGCAGATTTCTTGAGTTTAGGAGTTAGAGACCAGTCTGGCCAACATGGTGAAACTCTTTCTTTATGAAAAAAATACAAAAATTAGCCAGGTGTGGTGGTATGTGCCTATAGTCTCAGTTACTCAGGAGGCTGAGGTGGGAGGATTGCTTGAATCCAGGAGTCGGAGGTTGCAGTGAGCCGAGATAACGCCCCTGTACTCTAGCCTGGGTGACAGAGCCAGTCCCTGTCTCAAAAATAATAAATTAAATTAAATTAAATTAAATTGAATTAAAATTAAAATAAAATAAGAATTAAAAATTTTAAAGTTAGGCCGGGCGCGGTGGTTCATGCCTGTAATCCCAGCACTTTGGGAGGCC
>NW_012116569.1:9188-9489 GCF_000951035.1 Colobus angolensis palliatus
GGATGGTCTCGAACTCCTGACCTCGTGATCCGCCCGTCTCGGCCTCCCAAAGTGCTGGGATTACAGGCTTGAGCCACCGCGCCCGGTCCCTATATCACATTTTTAAAAACCACTTTTTACTTCTTCATTTCCAGTTTTTGCATAAAACAAGCATAGTACTACATGGGAAGTCAGAGATTCATTTTGTATCTGTCTTAGCAAATATGAAACAGTATTTTAATGTACCACTTAAAACATCTGTGTTTAGGCCGGGCGCGGTGGCTCAAGCCTGTAATCCCAGCACTTTGGGAGGCCGAGACGG
>NW_012116570.1:0-301 GCF_000951035.1 Colobus angolensis palliatus
AAAAAAAAAAAAAAAAAGTCAATACTTGTTTGCCTCTACTTGGAAAAATAGGCAATACACCTGGGCTGTAATGCCACTCGGGTTTACCAAAGCCACTTCATATTTTTCCCAGACATTGCAACAGAACTTAATATCACTACAATTCCTTCAAAATTCTACTCTCATTCAGTATGTAGATGACTTATTATTGTGCTCTCCCACTAAGGAGTGCTCTGAAATGGACTCAGTTTACCTTTTACAGCAACTTGCATATAAAGGTCACAAGGCTTCAATGGAAAAACTTCAGTTTTCAAAAAAAAAA
>NW_012116570.1:5616-7250 GCF_000951035.1 Colobus angolensis palliatus
CACTCTTGGTGGTAGTGAGATACCAGTTGTATGGAATTTAAAGCTAATTCGAAAATTGGGAAAAATCTTGGATTTTGTAATCCGATCAGACCTCCTAGGGTTTCAGACGGGTAGAAGCTACTCTCAGAAAGGCAGATGACAGGGCTAGGCGCGGTGGCTCACGCCTGTAATCCCAGCACTTTGGGAGGCAGAGGCAGGCAGATCTCTTGAGGTCAGGAGCTTGAGACCAACCTGGCCAACACGGTGAAACCCCATCTCTATTAAAAATACAAAAATGAGCTGGGCGTGGTGGCTCATGCCTGTAATCCCGGCTACTTGGGAATCTGAGGCAGGAGAATCGCTTGAACCCGGGAGGTGGTGGTCGCAGTGAGCCAAGATAATACCATTGCACTCCAGCCTGGGCAACAGAGTGAGACTCCATCTCAAAAAACAAACAAACAAAAAAAGGTAGATGACAACATACGTATTCAACAAAAACACTTAATGGAACATCTTGCAGCCTCAGATCCTCTTTTTGCTCAAGCTGGAAGCCTAGGTTTGGTGTTAAACAAAACTGAATATTGTACTTATCTCTTACCTGATTTTGTGACTACAGGAAGCTTAATTTAAAAGGTGCTGATACTGCTGTTTCCTTGGACACTGCCACCAAATACATTAAAGACATCTCTCAAGAGGAAAGAGCCCACGACGTATTTACAGGAGCAGCTAACGGTTTGCAGGCCGCCTAAGCGTGGATGGCAAACTTGGGTTTTCCAAGGACTTCTAATCCTTATAATTCTTCTAGTAGGTTTCCAAGTTATTATGACTTTTATTACCAGTGTAACAATGAAAATGAGTAACTCTAAGTCACGCTACTTTACAGCAAACCATGGTCCTTAATTGCTATCATACTTCAAATGAGGATAATGACCAGTTAGACCCTAATACTGTTCAACTGCCTGTATTGTCTGAACCTTCACTTGGCTAACTTGGTTTGGTTCGTTTCATAAGTACTCTTTTTTTTTTTTTTTTTTTTTTTTTTTTTTTTTTGAGACGGAGTCTCCCTCTGTCGCCCAGGCTGGAGTGCAGTGGCCAGATCTCAGCTCACTGCAAGCTCCGCCTCCCGGGTTTACGCCATTCTCCTGCCTCAGCCTCCCGAGTAGCTGGGACTACAGGCGCCCGCCACCTCGCCCGGCTAGTCTTTTGTATTTTTTAGTAGAGATGGGGTTTCACCGGGTTAGCCAGGATGGTCTTGATCTCCTGACCTTGTGATCCGCCCGTCTTGGCCTCCCAAAGTGCTGGGATTACAGGCTTGAGCCACCGCGCCTGGCCCGTTTCGTAAGCACTCTTATTAAGGAGTAGGCTTTGGCATGTTGATAGTATCCTCTTGATAGCAATAACAATCATCACCCTGTTACACTGTATCCTCTCAAGTATTAAATGTTTCCTATGCAGCCATCCATTGAGAGTTGAATGGCCTCATTCCAACCAGGTCAAAAAGTACATAAAGAATCACTTAGCTGGTACAAAGTTGCAACTTGTGAATTCCATATTAACATCAAAGAAGAGGCCGGGCGCGGTGGCTCAAGCCTGTAATCCCAGCACTTTGGGAGGCCGAGACGGGCGGATCACGAGGTCAGGAGATCGAGACCATC
>NW_012116570.1:8903-9511 GCF_000951035.1 Colobus angolensis palliatus
AGGAATCTGCCCACTTTAGGCTCCCAAAGTGCTGGGATTACAAGTGTGAGCTGCCACGGCCAGTCAAATGTATATTTAACAAAATGTGGCCTGGTGTGTTGGCTCATGCATGTAATCGCAGCACTTTGGGAGGCTGTGGCAGGTGGATGACCTGAGGTCAGGAGTTTGAGACCAGCCTGACCAACATGGAGAAACCCTATGTCTCCTGAAAATACAAAAAGTAGCCAGGCGTGGTGGCAGGCACCTGTAATCCCAGCTACTCAGGAGGCTGAGGCTGAGAATTGCTTGAACCTGACAGGCAGAGGTTGCAGTGAGCCGAGATCGCGCCACTGCACTCCAGCCTGGGTAACAGAGCAAGACTCTGTCCCACCTCCCCCCAAAAAAGGAAGCTATAATTGCAAGTATACACTGAGTTTTAGAAACAACAATGAATAAGTCCACTGTAGATTAGGTATGTGTGACACAGTTTTTATGACAAAATTATAGCATATCAGCAGAAATCTTCTAGGACCGCATTACTTTTCCTAAGGGTTCTTACATCTTCTAGTGCTTAAATTGTTCTCTTTGAAAACGGTTTTCTGTCGCCTTATCTTTTTTGTCAGTTGTCT
>NW_012116571.1:0-2933 GCF_000951035.1 Colobus angolensis palliatus
ATGGCCTGTAGCAGTAGGGATTCCAGGAGGCATCTATGAAGCTGCAATAGTAGAATAAAGCACAATGATCAGGAGTCATGAGAAAATAGGCTTGTATAAATATCACTCAAAATCAGTATCTAGAACAGTACCCAGCACACAGGGAACTCTGCTTAAATGACCGCAGGTGAACACAGAACCTACCTCTCCCACCATTCACTTACACCCTCCTACTGGATCTTTGTTTGGTTTCTTTATCTCAGAGTCCCTGTGTGGAGCAAATCAGTTGTACCTGGAAAAGCTGTGCTGTCTCTTTAAGTCCCTTGCGAGTCTCTTGACTTTCTTTGGCATCAGTATTGGGCATCTCTGGGAATCTGACCCACATCTGTGCAGAATAAAGCACAATTATCAAGCTGAAACATGCCCTGCACCCAACACACCTACTTAATTGGTGCTTTACTTAAGCTAATGTTTCAGATTATTTGGGCCTCCCCAATGCATCGAGTTGAAAAGGCAAAGCTCATTTGCTGCGAGTGTCCCGTGATGCCTCGTGTGCCTCGTATGCTCCACACATGCATGAAAGCCTTCCAGGGTGTGCGTGGGCATGAACCTAATTAATAATGCTTTTTGCTTCTTAGCAATAGCCAGCTTCATAGGCAGAGTTTTTTGAACTTTTTTCTGGAAACCTCTTCTGAACCACAGGACTAGAATAGAATAGCAGACACTCTATAAATATTTGTAGAGTGACCGAACAACACAGAGGGGGCAAAGCATAGTGGCTAAGAGGGATTAAGACATTGGCTTCAGACAGGTCTAGAATCTGGGTGTGAGTATCAGCTCTGTCTGTGGGGCCTGAAGTTGTCTAAACACATGTCTTCATAAGCTGAAGTGATTAAATAAAATCATATTGATAAAGCATTGTAACTGGCAAGGAGGAAGTACTTTAAACATGTTAGTTGTTGAAGGTGACTATATACATGATTGCTGACAGGGACACTTTTGATAGTGAATAGGGGGCTACAATAATGATGCCAAGGCCAGGCACAGTGACTCACGTCTGTAATCCCAGCACTTTGGGAGGCCGAGGCAGGTGGATCACCTGCGGTCAGGAGTTTGAGACCAGCCTGGCCAACATGATGAAACCCTGTCTCCACTAAAAATATAAAAAATTAGCCAGACATGGTAGTGTGTGCCTGTAACCCCAGCTACTTGGGAGGTTGAGGCAGGAGAATCGCTTAAACCAGGGAGGCAGAGGTTGCAGTGAGCCAAGATCATGCCACTGCACTCCAGCCTAGGTGACAAGAGCAAAACTCTGTCTAAAAAAAAAAAAAAAGTGAACCATGTGATCCATTGTATCAGTAAAAACTCACAATTTTGATTCTGCAGCTACTGAAAAATTAATCTTTTATGAACAAATGATTCAAGGGCCAAAGCTGCCTCCTGCTGCGTTTTGATTGCATGCCACCCCACACTGCTGATGGCGACCCAGCCACCAAATATCATACAAAGATCAGTCTGAATTTTGCAGTACTGAAGAGTTGTCAGTAAAAGGACACTTGACCACAGAGAAAAACAAGTCATCCTTCTGTAACTTGGCCCCTAGGGACCATCAGTTTAGTAACTCACCATTGCTTGGCATTTTTCTTTTGCCAAAAGAGAGGGCCAGGCTGGAGAAGGGGTTAGGGGAAGAGCTATGGATCTCCCAGGGGATGCCACGTCACCCCAGCTCAGCCACTGGGGGGCCAAAGGCAGGTCACTGCTCCTCTCTGGCTTCAGTTTTTCCATCTGTGAAATTGGGTAGGAGGGATTTATTGACCAAGGTCTGTCATTGAGTAATTCTTCAGGAGCAACAAGGAGGTAGCTGGAGAGGGGTTGGCCTTAGGGAGGCGGCTCTGGTCCCCAAGTCACACCGTTGCTCTAGGGATCCTTCTGCTGTTATCTGTTTAGCAGGATAAAAAGTCTTATGTGGGCTGGGGAAGGTTGCTGGGCTCCAGGGAGGACTCAGGGTGCTGTGCCCAGTACTATCAGGCTGGCCCTGTTGCAGGAACATGACTGGCTTTGGCATTACTCTGATGAACCATCAAGCTCCATCACAAAAGAGGAGACACAGAAGAGCTTTTGTGCATGCAATCTAAAAAAGGTGAGCACAGAACAAGAAGGATAGAGGGAAAGGGATGCCAGAGCAAGTGCCCAGAGTGGCCCAGGAGGAAGACCCTATCCCCTTGAGGGCACCTGTGGTTGGGAGGCCTGAGCTGGGCATGTCAGTGTCTCCCGATCTGGAACCCGAGAGCAGTGAATACCCCGGATACATACATCATCTAGATCGGGTTTCTGCATCAGATTTCATTTACAAAGGAGTTTCCCTGCTCCAATAAATGTGACAATCACATTCTTTAATCACAGTGCTGGCGACTGGAGATTTCTTGCAACAACTCTGTATCCCACCCAGTCACATTGCTACTGATGCCAGCCTTGCACCTGGGCTAACACATTCACAGGGGAGTGAGAATGACAAGAGTTGTCTCTAAGGACCTGAACAAGAGGGCAGCCAACTTGTCAGCCAAAGTGCCTAGCTATGTCCCTCCTTCTTCCCCTTTCTCTACCTTCATTCCTTCATTCACACATTTATCCAACCCACCAGCCAACCTACTAATATTTTTTGAATGTCTACCTTGTGCAGAGCTATGGGCAAGACACTAAGAATTCAGCACTGACTGAGAAAATATGTTTGTCCCCATATGATTTATATTCTGGGGGAGATAGACAACAAACAAACAAATGAGACAATTATTAATTGCAGCAAAAGCAGAAACAAATGTAAAGTAATGGAAGTAGAGAGTAGATGAGGGGCCTCATCCTTCTTGGTCTTGGACCCTAATCTTCTACAGGTGGGCAGCCACATCCCAAAGCAGGACTCCATTCATACTTCAGTGTGTGCACGGAGCACTTGGGGA
>NW_012116571.1:5213-8693 GCF_000951035.1 Colobus angolensis palliatus
TGCAATGCTGCAATCTCAATCTTAGCTCACTGCAACCTCTGCCTCCTGGGTTCAAGCGATTCTCCCGCCTCAGCCTCCCGAGTAGCTGGAATTACAGGCACCCACCATCATCCCCGGCTAATTTTTGTATTTTTGTAGAGACAGGGTTTCACCATGTTGGCCAGGCTGCTCTTGAACACATCAGGTGATCCGCCCGCCTCAGCCTCCCAAAGTGCTGGGATTACAGGCGTGAGCCACTGCGCCGGGCCACCATGTAGATTCTTACACCAGGAATGGTAGTTAGCGTCCTAGTTTCGGTGATACCAACAATGTACTTTCAGCTCCCTCGTCTTCTTTCGGCGTGTTGGTTTCAGAGATCACTGGTTCATCCTGAGTGTTAGTACATCCCGGTCAGAATAAACTTCTCCCATTCATGTCTCTATCATAGTATAATTACTTTTTTGTTTATTTATTTAGAGACAGAGTCTCACTCTCTTGCCTAGGCTGGAGTGCAGAGTGCAATGGGGTGATCTCAGCTCACTGCAACCTCCGCTTCCCAGGTGCAAGCGATTCTCCAGCCTCAGTCTCCCAAGTAGCTGGGATTACAGGTGCACGCCACCATGCCTGGCTGATTTTTGTATTTTTAGTGGAGGTAGGGTTTCACCGTGTTGGCCAGGCTGGTCTCAAACTCCTGACCTCAAGTGATGTTCCCACCTTGGCCTCCCAAAGTGCTGGGATTACAGGTGTGAGCCACCGCACACAGCCTAATTACTTGTTTATATGTCTGTTCCTAGAGAGTCCGTTATTTAGAGACAGATGCCGTTCCTGGCACAGTGGATGGGATACCATGGCTCTCAGGTAAACATTTGCTGAATGTCATTGTTCTCAATGTCTGTCACGTTGCTTACCATTGGGAGGAACTGACAATGACCTAACTTTCCCCATCAAGATGCAAGAACTCTCAAAAAGACCCCCAAACATCCCTGCTGAATGAAATGTCTTACCTTCAGTCACACCTCCAGTGAAAACTGATGGGTGGCACCCCACCCCCCTGCTAAATAACTCAGCCTAATTTACACCTGATACGTCTCCCCATTCAGGTCCTTTTTCCAAAGCATTTTTGTTTCTCCCTTAAATCCTGGAAAATCACTCTTTATCTCATCTCTGAGCTGGATCCGGCTCTCCTGGTTCGCAGGAGCCTGCTGTGTACACTTCTTGCCAAGGCCATGTTTAGGGAGGACACATGGATAGCTTGAAATTAGCCATTCTGGGAGTATTTACACCATGGAAATTGGCAAACACTACAAATCAGGGCTTTTTGAAACATTTCTTAGAAAACCGGTTGTTAAACATTTGTCAGCACACCACTGCCTGTGTGACACCAAGCCCTCCTTCCCCTCACTCTGCCTGCTTCTACCTGTCTTGTTTGTTTTTTTTTTTTTTTTGAGACAGAGTCTTGCTCTGTCGCCCAGGCTGGAGTGCAGTGGCCGGATCTCAGCTCACTGCAAGCTCCGCTTCCTGGGTTCACGCCATTCTCCTGCCTCAGCCTCCCGAGTAGCTGGGACTACAGGTGCGGGCCACCACGCCCGGCTAATTTTTGTATTTTTAGTAGAGTCAGGGTTTCACCATGTTTCCCAGCTGGTCTCGAACTCCTGAGCTCAGGTGATCCGCCCGCCTCAGCCTCCCAAAGTGCTGGGATTACAGGCGTGAGCCACTGCGCCGGGCCACCATGTAGATTCTTACACCAGGAATGGTAGTTAGCGTCCTAGTTTCGGTGATACCAACAATGTACTTTCAGCTCCCTCGTCTTCTTTCGGCGTGTTGGTTTCAGAGATCACTGGTTCATCCTGAGTGTTAGTACATCCCGGTCAGAATAAACTTCTCCCATTCATGTCTCTATCATAGTATAATTACTTTTTTGTTTATTTATTTAGAGACAGAGTCTCACTCTCTTGCCTAGGCTGGAGTGCAGAGTGCAATGGGGTGATCTCAGCTCACTGCAACCTCCGCTTCCCAGGTGCAAGCGATTCTCCAGCCTCAGTCTCCCAAGTAGCTGGGATTACAGGTGCACGCCACCATGCCTGGCTGATTTTTGTATTTTTAGTGGAGGTAGGGTTTCACCGTGTTGGCCAGGCTGGTCTCAAACTCCTGACCTCAAGTGATGTTCCCACCTTGGCCTCCCAAAGTGCTGGGATTACAGGTGTGAGCCACCGCACACAGCCTAATTACTTGTTTATATGTCTGTTCCTAGAGAGTCCGTTATTTAGAGACAGATGCCGTTCCTGGCACAGTGGATGGGATACCATGGCTCTCAGGTAAACATTTGCTGAATGTCATTGTTCTCAATGTCTGTCACGTTGCTTACCATTGGGAGGAACTGACAATGACCTAACTTTCCCCATCAAGATGCAAGAACTCTCAAAAAGACCCCCAAACATCCCTGCTGAATGAAATGTCTTACCTTCAGTCACACCTCCAGTGAAAACTGATGGGTGGCACCCCACCCCCCTGCTAAATAACTCAGCCTAATTTACACCTGATACGTCTCCCCATTCAGGTCCTTTTTCCAAAGCATTTTTGTTTCTCCCTTAAATCCTGGAAAATCACTCTTTATCTCATCTCTGAGCTGGATCCGGCTCTCCTGGTTCGCAGGAGCCTGCTGTGTACACTTCTTGCCAAGGCCATGTTTAGGGAGGACACATGGATAGCTTGAAATTAGCCATTCTGGGAGTATTTACACCATGGAAATTGGCAAACACTACAAATCAGGGCTTTTTGAAACATTTCTTAGAAAACCGGTTGTTAAACATTTGTCAGCACACCACTGCCTGTGTGACACCAAGCCCTCCTTCCCCTCACTCTGCCTGCTTCTACCTGTCTTGTTTGTTTTTTTTTTTTTTTTGAGACAGAGTCTTGCTCTGTCGCCCAGGCTGGAGTGCAGTGGCATCATCTCAGCTCACTGCAACCTCCGCCTCCCAGGTTCATGCAATTCTCCTGCCTTAGCCTCCCAAGTAGCTGAAATTACAGGTGCCCAGCACCACGCCCGGCTAATTTTTGTATTTTTAGTAGAGTCAGGGTTTCACCATGTTTGCCAGGCTGGTCTCGAACTCTTTACCTCAAGGGATCTACCTGCTTCAACCTCCTAAAGTGCTGGAATTACAGGTGTGAGCCAGCGCACCTGGCCCATATTGGTCATTTTTAAGTGTACCGTTTGTTCATTAAGATCATTCACATTATTGTGCAATCATTGCCACCATCCATCTCCAGCATTTTTTCATGATCCCAAACTGCACAGATCCACTCTTTAATCCTATGAGGTAGAGTATTAGCCCTATTTACAGATGGGGAAACTGAGGCACAAGGCCATGCAGTACGTAGCATCTCTTTAAAGAGATGGCGATAGGCTGGGTACAGTGGTAATCCCAGCATTTTGGAAGGCCAAGGTGGGTGGATCACCTGAGGTGAGGAGTTTGAGACCAGCCTGGCCAACATGGTGAAACC
>NW_012116571.1:13888-14199 GCF_000951035.1 Colobus angolensis palliatus
AAAGAAAGAAAGAAGGAGAGAAAGGCAGGCTGGCTGGGCACAGTGGCTCACATCTGTAATCCCAACACTTTGGGAGACAGAGGCGGGCAGATCACGAGGTTAGGAGTTCCAGAACAGCGTAACCAACATGCTGAAACCCTGTTTCTACTAAAAATGCACAAATTAGCTGGACGTGGTGGTGCGTGAGCCTGTAGTCCCAGCTACTCAAGAGGCTGAGACAGGAGAATGGCTTGAACCCAGAGGCAGAGGTTGCAGTGAGCAGAGATTGTGCCACTGCACTCCTACCTGGGCAACAGAGCAAGACTCTGTCT
>NW_012116572.1:0-309 GCF_000951035.1 Colobus angolensis palliatus
GGTCCAAGGGGAATATGGAAGATGAAGTACGTGAGAGGATGGAAGAAATGAGCGTCCCAGGCAGACGATACAGTATGTGTTAAACATAAAGAACAATGACAGACTATGTCTTCTTCAGAGACTTAATTTGATATGGTTGGAGAGAAGGATTCTCTAGGCAGAGTCAAGAGAAAATAAGCAAGAACTAGAGTGTGAAAGGCCTTCTAGGCTGTAACCAGAGATTTGAACTTCATCCTTTGGGCAACTGTGGGCCATCCTGGGATGTAAGGCAAGAGGAGGATCCTAGACTTATTGGGATAATACACAGCA
>NW_012116572.1:7194-8131 GCF_000951035.1 Colobus angolensis palliatus
GGCAGCAAGGACAGGAGCCTCAACTGTGCATGTTGGTGGATACTACAGTTTTAAACAACATGAAGTTAAAGCCAAGGACTAGAAAAATCTAATCCAAAATATGACAGAACAGGCTCAGAGAAAAGTAAACAAATACATCAGATCTAAGCCAGTTGTGTCCAGAGTCTGAGAGATGCGCAAAATTCAAAGTAAAGCTTTGAATTCTATTGCTCTAAACCCTATCATTTTTTTAAAATCTCTGGTTCTTGATTCAGGATACATCCTATCATGATCAGTCTTTCTCATCCAAACTCTAGTACTATTTTTCTTACCACTACTGAGCACACTTACTAGTTCTAAAGGTGAAGCAAAAAGGGTTTGCAGTCTTCCTGTCAGTTTTTGTGATTTCTCTTTTTAACACAAGTAATATATAAATATATCCTCAGTGTAAAAGATTTAAATAATAGAGTATAGAAAAAGTAAAATAACTCCCCTCCTCAGAGGAAAGCACTGTTACCCATTTGATGTATATCCTTTGAGCCTTCTTCCATGAGTTTATGTCAAATATGCGAAGATTTACTGTAACTAGGACTACATTGTGCATAATAATTTGCAACTTGATATTTTTCCTTTAACACTGTTTTGGAACAGTTGTTGTCAACATGTGGACCCCAGACCAGCAGCATCATTATCTCCTAATACTTGTTTAGAAATACAAAATCTTCCTGTCCTGCTCCTCATCGAACCTACTGAATCAGAAACTCTGGGAAGCCCAGCAATCTGTGTTTTAATAAGGCTTGCAGATGATTCTGATGCACACTAATGTTTGAGGATCTCTGGTTTTGAAATCTTTGCAAGTCAGGACATACAACTCTACCACATTCTTTTTAATTGATGCATTTTATTCCATAGAATTTATATATCCTAATTGGTCATTTCTCTACTTTTGGTTAGTTTT
>NW_012116572.1:11801-12203 GCF_000951035.1 Colobus angolensis palliatus
GCCAACACTGATATTACGTCAGCTAGAAGAGTTCACATAACTCATCCGAAATCACACAACCAGCACATGGCAGATTGAATGTCTGCATGGTGGATTAAGGATGACTGTAAATTCTTTGTCCTGCCTCCTCTGAAGAAGTGGAGTCCTCTCCTTAAAACTGGGCTGGCCCTGTGATTTGTCCTGACCAGCAGAATGTGGCAAAGTGATGTGTGTAGCTTCCAAGACTGAGCCTTCCAAGATGTGCACCTCTGCTTTCCTGTGCTGGGAGAGGACCCTCTTGGATGATGACTGCCATATAGGAAATTCAATAACTACCCTGAGACCACTGTACTGTGAAAAAGCCAGGTAGAGAAAGGAGGCCATGTAACAGAGCACTGGGGCATTTAAATGAAGATTTCTGGG
>NW_012116573.1:0-1027 GCF_000951035.1 Colobus angolensis palliatus
GTAGAGACGGGGTTTCACCATGTTAGCCAGGATGGTCTCGATCTCCTGACCTTGTGATCCGCCCGTCTCGGCCTCCCAAAGTGCTGGGATTACAGGGAAAAGATTTCATTTTTTTAACTCGGTCATCTTGAAGAAGAATATAAAGATTCTGATTTTCTTCAGTATGCTAACAGATGAGATCACTGGTGAAGAAAAAACATAAGCTGATACCATCTTGATTCTGCAGTCTATTTAAAAATTAAAACTTTAAGAATTATTTTCTCCTTAAAGAATCTAAATTTGATGACTCACATTCCTTTTTACATTCCTTTTTTAATAGATATAAAACGTCAAGTTTATTACAATTTTGAGTAAAATTTCCTCTGGGTTCTACATAGTATGTTTGCTCCTACTTTATTTTTTTCTTTTTCAGAGCTGAGACTTTATCCCAAAGTTTGGTAACGCTAAAATGGATCAGAAGCTCAGCATGCAGGGACAGGGCTTATCAGCTCGTAGGTGTCAGTGTAGGTCTATATTGATAAACTGGCTTTTTCAATTGGGGCCTCCTGTCTTTTCTGATTAGCTTGCCTGAAAAAGTCTTTAAATTTAATGCCCAGGGGATATATGACTCATTGCCAGCATTCTGGGAGCCAAGTAAGACAAGGTTTTAAGCTTGTCCTCCTCATTTCAGTATGACCTCATTTCTACTCCCAGTTTTGCCTAGTGGTAAAGTCTAGATCCTCTCGGTTCACCTTGTAATCTCCTGGTCCTCCACAAAGTATGACAGGAGATCTAGCATCTAATTGTTTCAAGACTTCCAACCAATCTTGCAGTCTCAGCTTCATACTCCTTTTTTTTTTTCTCCCCCAACCAATCCTCCAGTCTCAGCTTCATGCTTTTTTTTTTTTTTGAGACAGAGTTTCGCTCTAGTTGCCCAGGCTGGAGTGCAATGGCACGATCTCGGCTCACTGCAACCTCTGCCTCCCGGGTTCAAGCGATTCTCCTGTCTCAGCTTCCCAAGTAACTGAGATTACAGGCATGCACCACC
>NW_012116573.1:2438-4167 GCF_000951035.1 Colobus angolensis palliatus
ATATAAAAGACACATAAGTAGAACATACTATTCAACATTCCTAGATCTTCATCTTTTTTTTCAAGTTTTTCTTTTTTGAGAAATGGGGTCTCAATGTGTTGCCCAGGCTGGAGTGCAGTGGCTAGTCACAGGTGAGATCACTGCTCGCTGCATCCTGGAATTCTGGGATGCAAACAGTCTTGCTTTTCTCAGCCTCGCAAGTAGCTGGGATTACAGGTGTGTGTGCTGGGCTAGATAGTCATCTTCACATTTTTAAACACTCTTCAAGCACATCGTTGTTAACTGTTATGCTATGTTCTCTTTATCTTCTGTCTCTAGTCACTCCCCACATTCTTTTTATTTACAATGCACAAAAAAATTGCCTTTCTCTTCCGTTTTCTTAACTTCGCCTAGCCAAAATAGAATAATGAGGTATCAAGGCTATGACCATTTCTTTCTCAACTGGATTTCCTAAACAGCTTCCAAATCTTGTGACTCTATATCTTCCCTCCCAATCCTACCTCCTTTATCCAAAGATCTTTCAATACAAATCTGACCAGTGCCCTAACGGCCAACTAAGCCCTTCATAATAACAGACCCAACGCTTGGCATTTTACACAGCTGTTACACGGATTTGGACCTTCTACCTGGAAAATGTTACCCCTCTTGACCTGTTTTACATCTATTCAACACTCGGGTTTCAGTTTAAACATCTCTTCCTCCAAGAAAATTGTTCCTGATTCCTTCTGGACTTTTAATGAGATACTCCTACCATGTGCTCCAGTGCACTTCCCATATAATAGCATTTTTCTCAATATTGTCCGTTCAATATCTTCACGTGCTAGGTAACTATAGTGAATGCAGAGATTGTAGGTGTCTCGCTCGATAGTGAATCCTTATCTTCTGGTTCGCAGAGTACTCTGTAGTTTTGTTTTGTTTTGAGTAAGTGAATCCAAATGAAATAGTACCCTGTTCTTAATACTGTATGGATCCCATCCAGGTTCATTCCTTTTCTTCCTCATTTTCTCTGTCTTGTCTTTTTTATATTTTGGATAGTTGAAGTCAGTCATTTTCTCTGTCTATTCATTCTATTTCCCCAGGCTCTTCATCCCACTAGCCGTCCGATCCCATCTCCATAATTCAGTGCTTCTCCTAACGTCTCTTTTCCCTACCCCAAACCCTGGAGATGTACAAGATCCTACCTTTCACGCCAAATGAAGAAAATATTTAAAAAAGAAACACGAATCAATTTCCATTACCTTTTTCTTCAAAAGGTACCTGGCGAAACCAACGAACACTTTTTTTTTTTTAAGACGGAGTTTCGCTCTTGTTGCCCAGGCTGGAGTGTAATGGTGCGATCTCGGCTCACTGCAACTTCTGCCTCCCGGGTTCAAGCGATTCTCCTGCCTCAGCCTCCCGAGTAGCTGGGATTACAGGCATGCGCCACCACGCCCGGCTAATTTTGTATTTTCACTAGAGACGGGGTTTCTCCACGTCGGTCAGACTGGTCTCGAGCTCCTGACTTCAGGTGATTCGCCCGCCTCGACCTCCCAAAGTGCTGGGATTAGAGGCGTTAGCCACTGCGCCCGACCCAAGCAAACAGCCACCACTCAGCCAGTTATTCCGCAAACTTCCTCGCATCCACACAACACTTCCTCCTTCCTTCCCCGGAAACGGAAAGAGGAAAGGAAAGGTAAGGCCTACAACTCAGGGCTTAAGGATCCGTTTTCCTCAGGTTTCCTGATGGGCG
>NW_012116574.1:0-379 GCF_000951035.1 Colobus angolensis palliatus
TTTCTTAATCCAGTCTGTCACAGATGGACATTTGCGTTTATTGCAAGTCTTTGCTATTGTGAATAGTGCCGCAATAAACATACGCTCTGCCTTCCCGTGCCTTAGTTTTCTCTCAGTCAAATAAGCTAAATGGTGAACAGACTGTGGTTTTTCATGCTATCTGTGAATAAACTGTAAATTCTTCACAGTCACCTGACCTAATACTTGGCACAGTGGAGGTGTTCACACAAACAGCATTTATTATTATTCACTTCCATGAGAGAACACCTTTAGGTCAGATCCCCGTGGACAAGCTACTGCCAGGCACATTTTCTCTCTTCTGTTTCTGCTTCTGGGGACATGAGACTTTCTATGGAGTGTCCTAAGCCTCACAAGGCAG
>NW_012116574.1:429-978 GCF_000951035.1 Colobus angolensis palliatus
CCCCATCAGACTCTCCTTCCTGTGCAACAAGTGTCTGCAGGGTCTGGAGGCAGGAAAGGAATTCTGATCTGTTGTAGTTTGTCTCCTCTGTGTGTGTCCTGCACTAAATGCCGAAACCCCAACATGTGACATAATGCAGAGAGAGACACAGGCACAGTTGAGACCTGACAATCCTGTGTGTGCAAACTAGAAGTGACCCCCACCCCCCAACACCCAGGGACCATGTGGAATCACTCACGGTATAAGGTGAAATGTCCAGTTACTCATTTAGTCCCATCACCTCGCTGTGTGATTTGAATGGTGTAGGATCCTGTGTCATTCTGGGTGACATTCTGGATCAACAGGGATGCATTGGGATATACATTTTCTCATCCACTGTATGTAGGCTCAAATATAATCATTTCAGTGTCTATTGTATATGCTGTAATGTAATGGTGGAGGTCCATTATTTGCTCTTTGTACCAGACGTAGGCAGCAGCATTCTGGGGCAAATTGTGGACAAGTAGCAGAGCATCCTTCCCCTCAGAAACTTTGGTTGGCTGGGCTTCA
>NW_012116574.1:2757-4122 GCF_000951035.1 Colobus angolensis palliatus
AAAAATGTCCACATCCAGGCAGGGTGCGGTGGCTCACGCCTGTAATCCCAACACGTTGGGAAGACGAGATGGGCAAATCGCGAGGTCAGGAATTCAAGACCAACCTTGCCAACATGGTGAAACCCTGTTTCTACTAAAAATGCAAAAATTAGCTGGGCATGGTTGCGGGCACCTGTAATCCCAGCTACTTGGGAGGCTGAGGCAGGAGAATCATTTGAACCTGGGAGGTGGAGGTTATGCTGAGCTGAGATCACCCCACTGCACTCCAGCCAGGGCAACATGAGTGAAACTGTTTCAAAAAACAAACAAACAAAAAATCCACATCCTAAGACTTGGAACACATGCATTTATTTTCTTGGAAAAAGCACTGTTCAACGGTGATGCAGTTGATTATCTTCAGATGGAAAGCTTATTCTGGGTTATCTCGGTAGCGCCCAGTGTTATCATAAAGGTCCTTGTAGGTGAAAGAGAGAGTCAGGAAGGTCAGGGTGAGAATGATACAGCCTGAGAGACTCCACTAGCCATTGTTTACTGTGAACATGTGTGACAAGACAAAATTACAACTAATTTAGTTTTATATGTAATTGGCTTTTATTTGTCATTTATGATTTGGGGCAGCTCTCCCTCTACAGATACAGTGATGAATCCCCCTGTGAAATACAATAACATAACAGTGGGTTTTGTCAAATGCGGATCAGTAAACAAAGCCATAGAAATAAATTGATTGGTTAACATCAGAGTACTTCTGGTCCCTTTTTTTGGTAAAAGTTAAAGCAGAGGGGACTTCCTGATTATGCTCACTCAGGTAGACTGGAATCATTTTTACAGAAAAATATGATCTGTTGTGAGAGCTATCTGCTTCCTTAAATTTTCAGTGGGAGTGTATAACATCTAGCATGTGTGGTTCTATTTTGGAGTCTCTGTACTCTCACTTAGGTGAGAATATGATGAAAACTTAAAGAATTATCATTAGTCTCAATAATCATAATTTTAGGCTTCCATCAATTTTCTTTTCTTTTTTTTTTTTTAATTTCCTTGGGCTTTTAAAAATTTTTTTTATACTTTATGTTCTAGGGTACATGTGCACAATGTGCAGGTTTGTTTCATATGTATACATATGCCATGTTGGTGTGCTGCATCCATTAACTCATCATTCACATTCGGTATATCTCCTAATGCTTTCCCTTCCCCTCCACCCACCCCACAACAGACCCCAGTGTGTGATGTTCCCTGTCGTGTGTCCAAGTGTTCTTATTGTTCAATTCCCACCTATGAGTAAGAACATGCAGTATTTTGTTTTCTATTCTTACAGTAGTTTGCTGAGAATGATGGTTTCCAGCTGCATCCATGTCCCTACAAAGGACA
>NW_012116575.1:0-588 GCF_000951035.1 Colobus angolensis palliatus
CTACAGAATGGGACAAAATGTTTGCAATCTACCCATCTAACAAAGGTCTAATATCCAGAGTCCACAAGAAACTTAAACAAATTTATCAAAAAAACAACCCCATTAAAAAGTGTGCTTTCGGGTCTCTCCTGCCTCCACTCTTATCGTCCTCCAATCTGTCTCCAGGCAGCAGCCAGAGGGATCTTTTTAAAACACAAAATAGGCCAGGTGTGGTGGTTCGGGTCTGTAATTCCAGCACTTTGGGAGGCTGAAGTTGGAGGATATTTTGAGACCACTCCCGCCAACACAGTAAGAGCCCGTCTCTACAAAAAAAAAAAAAAAATTTAATTAATCAGGTGTGGTGATGCACACCTGTAGTCCCGGCTACTCGGGAGGCTAGGGTGGCAGAACTGCTTGAGCCTGGGAGGTCAAGGCTACAGTGAGCTGTGATTGTGCCACTACACTCCAGCCTGGGTAAGAGAGCAAGATCCCGCTCTTAAAAAAAAAATTAAAAGAGGCCAGGCGCGGTGGCTCAAGCCTGTAATCCCAGCACTTTGGGAGGCCGAGGTGGGCGGATCACGAGGTCAGGAGATTGAGACCATCCTGGCT
>NW_012116575.1:5059-5368 GCF_000951035.1 Colobus angolensis palliatus
TTTTTTTTTTTTTTTTTTTTTTTGAGACAGGGTCTCACTTTGTCACCCAGGCTGGAGTGCAGTAACAGATGATAGCTCACTGCAGCTCAACCTTCTGGGCTCAAGCAACCCTCCCACCTCGGGCTCCCAAGTAGCTGGGGATCACAGGCGTATGCCACCACATCTGGATAATTTTTTTTTTTTTTTTTTAGACAGGGTCTTGCTCTGTTGCCGGGGCTGGAGTACAATGGCATGATCTCAGCTCACTGCAACCTCCCACCTCAGCTCAACCTTCTGGGCTCAAGCAATTCTCCCACCTCAGCCTCCTGA
>NW_012116575.1:5418-5884 GCF_000951035.1 Colobus angolensis palliatus
TACAAGCAAGA
This sequence comes from Colobus angolensis palliatus, assembly GCF_000951035.1. Lineage (NCBI taxonomy): Eukaryota > Metazoa > Chordata > Mammalia > Primates > Cercopithecidae > Colobus > Colobus angolensis. The sequence continues at coordinate 5,430 of NW_012116575.1, forward strand.
GCCACTGCCTGTAGCCTTTTTTGAGATTTTAGGCCACTCATCAGCAAGCATTCAAAGACTGTAGAAGCAAAACTCACAGACTTACACCAGCTTCACTTAGGAATCACAAAACTGTGACTTTAAGCCTTAGAGCCCTCTCTATACCTTCATTCCTTGAGAGCTTGTTTGGAGGTTCTAGCAGGGGAGCGCAGCTACTCGTATACCCTTGACCGAAGACCGGTCCTCCTCTAGCGGGGATGGTCGTCCTCTTCGACCGAGCGGGCAGCTTCGGGAGGGACGCACATGGAGCAGTGAAGGAGGAAGGGGACACCCGCCTAGCCAGCCAGATCAGCCCAATCAACCCTGGCGATCAATGGGGTAACAGATGTCGCAGCCAGATCGCCCTCACATCCTATACCTTCATTCCTAATTCTGTCAAATTAAGATGAATTAACATGTCTCACTATTTGCATATG
>NW_012116576.1:0-696 GCF_000951035.1 Colobus angolensis palliatus
CCTCTGATATTGTTTCTAATAACCATTAGGGGAGAGGATGGTATACTTTGCAATATCCCAGGAGGTGTACACCCCACTTCTGATTTTGTTAATAATTGTGAGGATGGGAGATGATTATATTACTGTAAATATCTCAGCGGGTGTACAACTACCCTGTGATATTGCTCTTAATATTCAGGGGAAAAGAGGATGATATTAATTCCAATATCGAAAGGAGTGCCCATCCCCCGTGATATTGTTGCTAGTACCATGGGAAGAAGAGGATGATATTACAGTATCACAGGGGGTGTCCATCCCCTTTGCAGATGTGGTTATTAATGCTTAGGAGACGAGAGTGTGATATTATTCCCAATATCACAGGGGGTGTACATCCCCTTTGTGATACTCTTCCTAATATCCAGGGGGGGAGAGGATGATATTACTCCCAATATCACAGGGGGTGTACATCCCCTTTGTGATACTCTTCCTAATATCCAGCGGGGGAGAGGAGAATATTACTCCCAATATCGTAGGGTCTGTACAAGCCCCTGTTATATTGTTTCTTATATATAGTTTGGGAGGGGATGATGGTACTTTCAAAATTGCAGAAAGTATACATCCTTCTTGTGGTATCATGAAGGGGAGAGGATTATATTACTTCCAATATTGGAGAGGGTGTAAACCTTCCCTGTGATATTATTCCTAACATCCAGGTTG
>NW_012116576.1:5741-6713 GCF_000951035.1 Colobus angolensis palliatus
ATATTGGGATTAATATCTTCCTCTGCCACCCTGGATATTAGGAACAATATCACAGAAATCGTATGCCCTGTGATATTGGGAGTAATATCATCCTCTCCTCACCTGGATTTTAGGAACAATATCATGGGGAGATGCACATTCCTTGTGATATTAGGAGTAATATTGTCATCTCCTTCCCCAAATGTTAGGAACAATATCAACAGGAGAGTATACAGTCCCTGCGATATTGGGAGTAATATCATCCTCTTATTGTTTGAATTCTAGGAACAGTATCACAGGGTAAGTGTACACCCTTTGCTATACTGGATGTACTATCATCCTCTCCACTACCATATACTAAAAACAATATAACAGTGGGGGTGTACACCCCCTGCAATACTGAGAGTAATATCATCCCCTCCCTTACTGGATATGAGAAACAATTTCACAGAAGGGGTGTACACCCTTGAAATATTGGGAGTAATATCATCCTTTTCCTTCCTGAATGGATGGAAACAGTATCACGGGGGGTAAGGTGTATATTCCCTGCGATTTGGGGAGTAATATCATCCTTCTACCCCTGGATATTAGGAACAATATCACATACAGGGTTTACACCCTCTGCAATAGTGAAAGGAATATCATCCTCTCCCCTCATAATTATTGGGAACAACATCACAGGAGAGGGTGTACATCTTCTTTGATATTGAGACTATATTCATTTTCTCCCCCTCTAACTATTAGGAACAATATCAAAGGGGGGTTGCACGTCTCCTGCAATATTTCTCATAATACTATCCTCTCTCGAGCTGGATATTAGAAATAATATAATAGGGAGGGTGTACACCCCATGCGATATTAGGAGTAATATCCTCTCCGGATTTGGATAGCAGGAACAATACCACAAGGGGAGTGTACACCTCCTGCTATATTGGGAGTAATATCATCTTCTCCCCAACTGAATATCAAAAACAATATCACGGTAGGGTTGTA
>NW_012116577.1:0-4160 GCF_000951035.1 Colobus angolensis palliatus
GACTGCCCCTAGTGGGGGATGTCTCCCAGTTAGGCTACTCAGGGGTCAGGGACCCACTTGAGCAGGCAGTCTGTCCGTTCTCAGATCTCAACCTCCACGTTGGAGATCTACTGCTCTCTTCAAAGCTGTCAGACAGAGTCCTTTGCGTCTGGCCAGGCCTCTGCTGCTGTGCCCTGCCCCTAGAGGTGGAGTCTCAGTTGAAAATGCAGAAATCACCGGTCTTCTGTATCGCTTGCGCTGGGAGTTGGAGACTGGAGCTGTTCCTATTCGGCCATCTTGCTCCGCTGTCAGAGTCTAAACTCTTAATCCAATATGAGTGAGACAATATTTTTCAGTAAAAGTGAATTAAGAAAAATAACTTCTAAAGATTTTCCAGTTCCCTGGATGGAGTATGTTAACTATAGAATCTTACAGATTCATTTAAACTTGTTGTGTCTCTGTGATACCATGTTCAAAATGAGAAGAATAAATAGCAGATGGTGATATTTGTTAGAATATAAACCCAATAAGGGAAAGAACTGCCATTTTTTCTGGCTGCAAGAAGCGCCCAATTTAGTGTTTCAAATATTATGAGAGTACTTGGCAAATCACATTTGTTAGTAAAGCGTACGGTTTGACATTCCCAGCTACCAAGTCTCACCATATAAATATGCTGCAATTTAAGAGCTTCCTATACAGATGGAACTAAAATTCTCATCTTTAGTCAAAATGAGACTATGCTATTTATAAAAGTGTTTAAAGCCAAATGATCACCAACCAAGCAGCTTGAAATTATCCAAGATGAAGCAATTTAATCAGACTGCATGCATATATACATACACACATAGACATATGTATGCTTGTTACATGTATATATGTTATAAGGATTCATGCTTACAGAAGAAAAAAAGCCTTATCACTCTTAGAGCATCTGTTGGGAGAAGTGAACATTATCCAGGCATCGTTCAAGGAAGACACAGATGGTAGATACTGACTGATTATGAAGAAGTGCATGTTATCTCCATAAGGTCAGGCAAAACAAGCTTTGAACCATTTTAGTGTTAGGATGAAGGCAATTCAAATGCAAATATGAGAGAGGAGGAGGAGGTAGCAATCACTGCAGCTGGACTAGACAGTGACCAAATAACGATCAGTATTAACCCTGATTGGAAAGGCAGGAGAGGATGGAGGCACTTATCTTGTTTTAGCTTTCTCTTGCCAACCTGCAACGGATTAGCGGCGAGGTGGGTGGGATGTATAACTGCTTCTGATTGGCTGCCTTCCCGTCCCATGGAAGGAGAAAAAAGGAGAATCAGCAGGTGGGTTTATAGTTCCATAAGCTCCAGACTGGATGATATTTCTGCTATAATTAATCCCACGGGGCTGCTTTTTCTTTTTCTCCCCTTCTTTGTGTTTTGTTAGTTTATGCCAAAAACGTTGACCTTTCACATTGCCCTCAAAGGAGCCCTTCTGCCAAGATTCGTGGCTGCAACTTTCAACCACACACACTCAGGAATCAGTAAGTATTTTCCTGCCTAGCTTGCCTCTTTTCCTGTGAACCTTGTTGCTGTGGTAGTTGCTTTTTTTAATGTTTGGACGAACTGTCATAAAAGCGGCCCTGTGGGACGCACGAAGGCCGCCATTCCTGCTGGAGCCCTCTGTGGCACGTGTCGACTGGTCCATCACCTGCGATTATTTTAGGAGTAGTCAGGGGATTATTTGCTGCTCTTGGGGTGGGGACAACCCCATAAGAAAAATAAACCAAGCTCCATAAAGAATACCAACTCTTGTAACCTATTACTCATGTTATTATTGTTGAAATTATTAGAGCAACAATCTCAGCTGCACAAAATCAGGGAAGAATAGGAACTCAGCTGCCTTTGATTTTGGTAGAGGAGAAACGTTTTTCATCTTGTTATCTTGTCATTCCTTTGTAGTTTTTGAAAATGTGCAATTTCCATGTAAATGTATATTTCCCTAAGGCTAGCAGAGATGAATGAGTAAAAAGAGGACAGTGATGCCTATTTCTTTCTTTCTTTTAATAGAAGTTTTACTCGGTATGTTTCGTTAAAACTTTGTATGAGATATTCTCTGAGGTTTGAAATTTTAAAAACATCTACTTTCAAAACTCTTTATAAAAATTTATTTTCACGACATTAGGATTTTTGAGTAAGATATAGAAATAAGATACAAATATTAAATAGTAGTCAAATCTGATTTTCTGATTATTAAAAGCAAGCAGATATTTATATATTTTGGGGGCATTCTAGTTTTTATTATTCGTTTTCCCTTTAGAAACACCCATATCTTATTAATTTGGATGGTACTAATTAGTAATTTGTCATAGTTTCAGCTATGTAAGATTTTCCTAGCCAGCCCTTTAATCAATGATAAACAGTTTTGAAAAAGCAAGATTGTAGAAAGAATGTTTCAAAGAATAATGAGAACACAGTACTTTTAGCTATTTACTCATTCTCTACCCAGAAATATTTTGGAAGCATATTTGCATTCAAACAACCCAATGGCTACAAGGTTTTCTACTTTACCTGCTAGCACTTCGTTCAACAAATATGCATAGAAAAATCTATCTTTTCCCAGGAACCATGCTAGCTACTAGAAATATCAGAATGAACCAGGTAGCTCTGTCTTCAGAGAGCTCCAAGTCTAGTGACACAGTAGGACATAAATAAATCACAATAAAAGTAGTTAATATTCTTACTCATGTATGAGCAAAATGTTGTGTAGGTCATTTTCTGTAGGTGTCAAAACAGGCTGAAGGATTTACTCAGGAGATGACATTTAAGTTGGGTTTTGGGGAGGAGTAAGGGGTTTAAGGTAATGAAGTAAGCATAGGGCAGAAGGAGTTGGGAAGTCAGAATCCCAGAGTGGTGACATGGCTTGTGTGTGTCTGGACGCAGTGTGTGTGGAGGGTCTGGTGTTGTCCTTGTAGGAGGTAACCTAGGCTGCATGTGGATGTGACAAGGGTGTTAGTGATGGTACAAGGGCAAGAGCAGTTGGGACTCTAGACCTTGGGTCCATGTTCTCTCTCCTCTGCCATGAGGACACTGTGGGGATTAGTTTGAGAAGCACTAGGGCAATGGGGAAAACGCTAACTTCATTATTTCTCAAACTTTCTGAGCTACATTTTACATAAAATGATGCAACAACCCTACCTTGCAGGAATAATGGGAAAATTAATTGAGGAAAAACATAAAAATTGCCCATTAATCTACTGAGTATCTATTCACCTCAGGTACTTTCCTTTCTCTCCAGGAATTTTTTTGTAAATGAACAAATCCTCTAGTTGAATATTTGTTTTTTTGTTTCATAAATATGAGTTATAACCTTACTTATCTATATAATTATATGAATCTTCCAAAACTTTTGGACACAGAAACATGAGTAGAAAATCTGACAGTTAGATGATTTGTATCTTTAGGCTGAATCCGATCTGTCATTCTGATGCAGACTGAATATAAACTCACATAAAGTTTCTACAAAATTTCTTCCTCTCAGTATTTTTTCTCAAGAGGTAGACATAATAACAGCTTTCCTCTATAGTTCCTGTGGAGATCTTTGAAGAATAAATTAAGTAATGTGTGCAAAAGTAATTTAAGAAGATCCATACCAAAGTACCAATAATAATATGTTACAAAATCCTTAATCAGGTAAATGTGGGTTATTTTTTATTCTAAATGCCTTAATGCATTTCAGTAATCTGTTGTTAGGATAGAAATCTCTGAATAAAAATGCAAATACCTAAAAGCTTTGACAATTTCCTTAAACATAAGTACTCAATTCCAAACCTAGTTTAGAGATTTTTTTTCATTGTTTGTTATGGTTATGCTATGTAGTAGAACCAGAATAAGACTTTCCATATTTATTTTATTAAATCCCTGAACTCTTGGTATGTTGGCCAAGATTCATTGATCAGTCCTATAGTAGCGCATCTTATAACAGCTATTTTCAAAATAGTCCTTAGTTTTTATAGAACAATGTTAATCATTTATCATCATACTTATGGGTTACTTTCTGATTTGTAATCCCTTAACCTAATAATGATTATTGAAAGTTCACAGTACTAAGATGATGCTTTCCTTGATGCTACACATTTACACAGGCTTTTTATCAGTTACTGTACCTCACTTGGGTTCATGAGCAGCTATTTTCCCTCCCTCCCT
>NW_012116577.1:4740-19041 GCF_000951035.1 Colobus angolensis palliatus
ACAGGCATAAGCCACTGTGACTGGCTTTGATGTTTTCTTTCTACTTGTGGTTTTAGTGATGATTACTTTGTCTTTGATTGATGCAATGCGTACGTCTGCTAGTCTCATGCTTGTGTTATTGTAAATTAGGTCATAATGATTATTGGCTTGACCAGTGTGTTTTAGGATGTAAACAATAGTTATGTCTAGTGATCAGTTTGTAGATGTTGTAGTCACCCAGGTTTACAATTGACAGCATTGTAAACAGCTCATGTCAAAAATTCTCTTTTACTTTCTTATGTGATATGCAGTCTTTCAGTCATCATGTGCAGAAGACTTTTTTTTTTTTTTTTTTTTTTGAGACAGAGTCTTGCTCTGTTGCCCAGGCTGGAGTAGAGTGGTGTGATCTTGGCCCACTGCAACCTCTGCCTCCTGGGTTCAAGTGATTCTCCTGCCTCAGCCTCCCAAGTAGCTGGAACTACAGGCAAACGCCACCACACCTGGCTAATTTTTGTATTTTTAGTAGAGATGGGGATTTACCATGTTGGCCAGGCCGCTCTTGAACTCCTGACCTCAGGTGATCCACCCACCTTGGTCTCTCAAAGTGCTGGAATTACAGGTGTGAGCCACTGTGCCTGGCCCAGAAGACATATTTATATTATAACATGATAGCAGTACCTTTCAAATTTGCTTGAAACTTTTATAATGATGAACAGTAAAATAGTCTGTAAGTTTATGTACTGCTTTAATTTCATTGCTTTAACTGAGAGCTTTTAATACTGTCTTCACAGGAAAACAAAATGTTTTCTGACGAAGTGCTAAGATTAGTATCAACAGTTGTTGTTTTCATAAAAGGAGTTTAGTGACAGACCTGAGGCACCTAATACATTAGGCATTATTTTGTTATGAAATGAAAGAGAAAATATGAGAAAAGACCTCAATAATTTATATGCAATATATTTGTTTTATGATTCACCTCTGAGATCTCTTGTAATGTAGCCTTTGTGGTAGCTAAAAAATGTTAGAGTAAAACAAGATCGTATGAGAATATTTACTTAAGGCAACACATTATTTTAAAATGATCAATGTTCATGTAAAGATTGTAGTGGTAAAATAAGAAAAATCTCCTTACTATGCTGATGATCTTAAAATGTTAGTTACAAATCATTATTAATCATTGTTAGGTCCTCATTAAATCATGGCTTTAGCCTACACATTGATGCTTATGTTCTAAAACAAAACAAAACAAAAATGTTATTTTAAGGGATTCTATTCTGTCTCCCCATGAAGGTGGTAAAATTTCCTAAGACGAAAATGAAAATTTATTTCTTGGGTTCTTGCTAAAGAATGGATGAATGACTATTTCCTGAATATTTATTAGGGGTCCAATCTTCCAGGCATGGAAGATGTAGCAGTGAAGCAACAGAGAAAGTTGCTGCTTTCATAAACTTATGTTCTGTAGCCTAGAATGGTCTACTGTGTAACACTTGCTAAGATCCCAGTTGATAGGATTGTTTGAACTCTAGTGATGATCAACTGTTTTCCCAAGGGGAAACTAACTGTATTAGTCTGTTTTCATGCTGCTGATAAAGACATACCTGAGACTGAACAATTTACAAAAGAAAGAGGTTTAATGGGCTTCCATGTGGCTGGGGAGGCCTCACAATCATGGTGGAAGGCAAGGAGAAACAAGTCATGTCTTACTTGGGTCGCAGCAGGCAAAGAGAGAGCTTGTGCAGAAAAACTACCATTTTTAAATGCATCAGGTCTCGTGAGACCCATTCACTGTCATGAGAACAACACAGGAAAGACCCGCCCCCATGATTCAATCATCTCCCACTTGGTCCCGCCCACAACATGTTGGAATTATGGGAGCTACAAGATGAGAGGTGGGTGAGAACACAGAGTCAAACCATATCACTAACCAATGGTTGATTTCAGGTTCCTGTATTTTATTAAGATGAAAATTTCGTTTGGAATTAGATCATGGCCATACAGTTGAGATGGGAAGGTTCCATAAGTCTCCATGGAATGAGGGATACTCATCAAAGCTTTAGATGGTCTGTCTTCATCAGTAGTTCTTAAACTTAAGAATATATGCAATAAACCTTTGGAACTTGTCAAATACATGTTCCAGACCCCACCTGGAGAAATGCATATTCTTTAGCTTTAGAGCATTGCTTAGGAATCTGTACTTTTAATAAGCAACAAGTGGTTCTTGTTATAATTAATATAATTTCCTCAAGATTTATATGTTATTAACTCTTTTGTATGTTTTTAAGACAGGCATATAAGCATATCTAAATGGATATATATAAATATGTGTGTATATATCATATATATGTGAGTATATGTCCCATATATATCATATATATGTATGCATATATCCATATATATGTGAGTATATATCCCATATATATCATATATATGTGAGTATATATCCCATATATATCATATATATGTATGCATATATCCCATGTATATGTTTGTATATATCCCAATATCCCATATATAGGTATATACATAAATATATATACAGACATATATATACACACACACATATATATATAGATTCAGGGATACAGGTGTATATCTATATCTCTACATGTAGATTTAGGGTGTACATGTGCAGGTTGTTACATGGACATAGTGTGTAATGGTGAGATTAGGGCTTCTAGAATACCCAAATAGTGAACATTGTACCCAATAGGTAATTTTTTAACCCTCACCCCTCTTTTACCCTCCCCACTTCTGGAGTCCCCAGTGTCTATTTTTTCTATTTTTATGTCAAGGTGTACTCATTGTTTACCTCCTATTTATAAGTGGGAATAAATGGTATTTAATTTTTCTGTTTTTGAGTTATTTCACTTAGGAGAATGGCCTACAGCTCTATCCATGTTGCTGCGAAGGACATTATTTTCTTGTCTTTATGGCTGTATATTATTCTGTAATGTATATACACCACATTTTCTTTATCCAATCCACCGTTGTTGGACGCTTAGGTTGATTTCAATAATTTTGTGGTTGTAAATAGTATTGGAATAAACATACAAGTAAAGGTGTCTTTTGTATATAATGATATCTTTTCTTTTGGGTAAATGCTCAGCAGTGGATTACTGGGTCAAATGGCAGTTCTATTTTTAGTTATTTGAGAAATCTGAATGTTTTTCATAGAGACTGTGATAATTTACATTGCCATCAACAGTGTATAAGCATTTCCTTTTCTCCACATCCATGCTAATATCTATTATTTTTTGTTTAGTAATAGCTATTCTGACTGGTGTAAGATGATATCTCATTGTGGCTTAATTTGCATAATTTTCATGATGATTAGTGGCATTGAATATTTTTTCATATGTAGCCACTTGTATGTCTTCTTTCGAGGAATGTCTGTTCATGTCTTTTGTCCACTTTTTAATGAGTTTGTTTGCTTTTGTTGAATTACTTGAGTTTCTTGTAGATTCTGCATATTGGTCCTTTGTCAGAGGCATGATTTGCAATTATTTTCTCTCATTCTGTAGATTGTCTGTTTACTCTATTGACTATTTCTTTTGCTGTACAGAAGCTTTTTAGTTTAATTAAGTTCCATTTGTCTATTTTTGTTTTTGTGGCATTTACTTTTGGGGTCTTCATCATAAAGTCTTTGCCTAGGCCAATGTTTAGAAGAGTTTGTCTAGACTTTCTTCTAGGATTTCTATAGTTTCAGGTCTTATATTTAAGTTTTTAATCCATCTTGAGTTTATTTTTGTATATAGTGAGAGATAAGGGTCTAGATTCATTCTTCTGCCTATGACTAACCAATTTTTCCAACACCGTTTGTTGAATAGAGTGTCCTTTCCTCATTATCTATTCTTATCAATTTTGATAAAGTTCAGCTGGTTATACATATGTGGCTTTATTTCTGGGTTCTTTATTCTGTTCCATTGTTCTATGTATCTACTTTTGTACCAGTCCCATGCTGTTTTAGTTACTCTAGCCTTGTAGTATAAATTGAAGTTAGGTAATATGATACGTCCAGCTTTATTCTTTTTGATTAGGATTGCTCTGGCAATTTGGGCTCTTTTTTGGTTACATATGAATTTTAGGATTTTTTTTTCTAATTCTGTGAAAAATAACTGATAATTTGATAGAATTGTGTTAAATCTGTAAATTGCTCTGGGAAGTATGATCGTCTTAACAACATTGATTCCTCCATTCCATGAGAATGGGATATTTTTCCATTTGTTTATGTCATCTGTGATTTCTTTTATCAGTGTCTTGTAGCTCTTTTTGTGAGATCTTTCACCTCCTTGGTTAAATATAATCCTAGGTATTTTATTTTATTGGTGGCTATTGTAAATGGAAGTGAGTTCTTGATTTGGTTTTTAGCTTGAATGTTTTTGGTGTATAGAAATGCTACTAATTTTTGGATATTGATTTTGTGTCCTGAAAGTTTCCTGAAGTTGTTTACTAAGCCTGGAAGTCTTTTGTAGGAGTCTTTATAGTTTCCTATGTATGAAAGTATGTCATCACAAACAAAGATAATTTGATTTGTTCTTTTCCTATTTGGATGGCTTTTATTTCTTTCTCTTGCCTGATTGCTCTGACTGGGACTTCCAGTGCTATGTTGAATTGGAACAAGATTTTCTTGCTTTATTCCAGTTCTTAGGAATAATGCTTTCAGTTTTTCCCCACTCAGTATAATGCTGGCTATGGATTTGTCATAGATGGCTATTATTATTTTAAGCATGTTCTTTCAATGCCTTGCTTGTTAAAGTTGTTTTTTTTTTTTTTTTTTTAAATCATGAAGGGATGTTTGGTTTTATTGAATACTTTCTCTGTATCTATTGAGAAGGTCATATGATTTGTGTTTTTAATTCTGTTTATATGGTGAACACATTTACTGATTTTTGAATGTTGAACAATCATTGCATTCCTGGAATAAAACCCAGTCGATTATGGTGAATTAATCTCTTTGATGTGCTGCTGGATTTGGATTGCTACTATTTTGCTGAGGATTTTTTTTTTTTTTGACAGAGTCTTGCTTTGTTGCCCAGGCTAGAGTGCAGTGGTGTGATCTCGGCTCAGTGCAAGCTCCACCTCCCAGGTTCATGCCATTCTCCTGCCTCAGCCTCCCCAGTAGCTGGGACTACACGTGCCCGCCATCACGCCCAGCTAATTTTTTTGTATTTTTAGTAGAGACGGGGTTTCACATGTTGGCCAGGATGGTCTCGATCTCCTGACCTCGTGATCTGCCCGCCTCGGCCTCCCAAAGTGCTGGGATTACAGGTGTGAGCCACTGCACCTGGCCCTTTGCTGAGGATTTTTGCTCTATGTTTATGATGGATATTGGCCTGTAGTTTTCCTTTTATGCTCTGTCTTTACCTGATTTTGGTATCAGGGTGATATCAGTTTCATTGGATGTGTTAGCAAGAAATATTAGCCTTCTTTGTATGTCTAGTAAAATTTGGCTAAGAATCTGGGCTTTTTTTTCGTTGGAAGATTTTTGATTACTGATTCAATTTTATTACTTGTTACTGGTCTGTTCAGGGTTTCTATTTCTTCCTGGTGCAATCTTTGGAGGTTATAGGTTTCTAGGAACTTATCCATTTCCTCTAGATTTTCTAGTTTGTGTACATAGAGATGTTTATAGTAATCTCTGATGATCTTTTGTTTTTCTGTGATATCAGTGGTAATGTCACCTTTATAATTTCTGAGTGCTTATTTGAATCTTCACTTTTTCTTGTTCAGATTAGCTAGTGATATGTCAATTTTGTTTATCTTTTCAAAGAACCAACTTATTGTTTCATTGATCCTTTTGTCATTTTTTGGATCTTAATCTCATACTAAATGGGATATTTTTATTTGATTGAAAAAATCTATCCTCAAGAATTGATATTGACTTTAAGAAATTGGCCAAACTCAATTCCATGTAAGATGCTTCTTACACATGAGACTGAAAGCACAGGTAGAGTGGTGCTATCCACCTCCAGCCCCTGCCAATTTCATTGTAACCATACAAAAGAGGTTATGGGCATGTGTATATATGTTTTCAAAAAAATTAGATTACATTTAGATAAATGTAAAATTTTCATCTCCAAATTTGACTCAGTACATATCCCCTCCCCTCGCTGACTCCCCTTTTATACTTCCATGCACTAAATCCTGCACATTCACTGAATTCTTTGGGAGTTTTTTAGATGAAGATTATAAACTATTGTTATATTGATTTTCCTAATGCTAGCTTCTAGAAAGTGAAAATCAGCGTGAAGAATGTTTACCTCCCATAATTGCTCATTTAAGAAGACTAAGTTAATAAAAGCATTTTTGATATCTAAAAATACATTTCCATTGTGCAATATGGTAGCCTTAATGAGAACCTCAAGGTATCATGAAATTCAAGCCCTCTTGATAGTAATGTATTTACTGATAAGCTGCAATCCTATTGCCTAGAGAGAGACAAAACATTTTACTTACTGTACTTACAATGGCTGTAGCATCATTTTGTTTATTTCCTCTATGATAAACCCTCAGAGAAAGTCAAAGCTGTCAGAATATGCCCAGAGGCAGCATAGTCTTTAGACATCTGGTTAGTAAAAAGATCTCTAGTTAAGAGCACACAACCCAGAGCCAGTACTTACTGCACTAGGACCACAGAAATTATCCCCGAGAAGAATGACCATCAAATATTTCATCAACAAGTGTATGTACTTTGTCAAGCTTATAGTCTTAAGAAATGTTTGTCTCAAATAGTGTAGTCCTAAGGACTATATTAAAGAAGTATAAATAATTGCGGCTGAAATTTATGACCCATTTTTTTCTTTCCATTTGATATTCCATGAAAGATATTTATGACTGATTAGGTAGCAAATTATTTGTGGAATATTGTTGGGGCTGGCCTTTATCAGCCTGACTAGTTAGAACAACTACAACTTTCCAATCAAAAACTATTTTTAAGTTTATGTATCTCCCATTGTGTTGTGTACAAAGATTTGTAACACACAGTCTCAGCCTTTAGGGAACTGGAGAGATAAGGCACCAGTCCATAGAAGTGTGACTAATTTGTTAAAAAAAAAATAGTACAAGTACAAGCAATATATTCAACAAAGGCAGTGCAGGAAGTGCTAAGGAGACTATTTAGACAATGAATGCTGAACATATAGGATGGAGAAATCACTGCAGATAGGGGCAATCAGAGAGGGCATTGTTGAAAAAGGTGGACCTCAGCTGGCTGTGATTTTCTACCAGTGGGGAAGAGTTAGAATGTTTCATACAAGCAAATAATGTGTGCTATATTAGAGCTAGAGAAAGGTAGAAATTTAGGGAATAGCTCTGACTGGCTTATAGAGTAGTATTTGGTAACTGTAGAGCAGCGGTCCTCAACCTTTTTGGCGCCAGGGACTGGTTTTGTGGAAGATAATTTTCCACGGATGTGGTAGGGGGATGGTTTCAGGATGATTCAAGCGCATTACATTTCTTGTGCACTTTATTTCTATTATTATTACATTGGAATAAATAAGGAAATAATTATACGACTCACCATAATGTAGGATCAATGTGAGCCCTGAGCTTGTTTTCCTGCAATTAGATGGTCCCATCTGGGGGTGATGAGGGACAGTGACAGATCATCAGGCATTAGATTCTCATAATGAGAGCAAAACCTAGATCCTTTGCTTGCACAGTTCACAATAAAGTTTGTGCTCTTATGAAAATCTAATGCCACTGCTGATCTGACAGGAGGCAGAGCTCATGTGGTAATGAGAGAGATGAGGCGTGGCTGTAAATACGGAGAAAGCTTTGCTCGCTTGCTCACTGTTCTCCTCCTGCTGTGTGGCCCAGTTCCTAACAGGTCACCGACCAGTACCAGTCCATGGCAGGGCCTTGGGGACCCCTGCTGGAGAGTGATTCTGAAAGACCATGTTGGAAAGATTTACTGGTGCTAGAGTATGATATATCCTTTAAAAGTTGGCTGAGAAGCCTGAGTTCTGTGCTATAGGAGATGGAGAACAATCATCCAGGAGGAAAGAAACAGTTTAGAAAGAATCTAATAGTAACATATGGGAAGGACTAGACCAGTGGTCCTCAAAGTGTGGTCCCCAGATCACTTGGTGTCCTCAAGACTTGTTTTTGCAGTCCCTGAAGTCAAAACTATTTTCATAATAATACTAAGATGTTATTTACTTTTTACACTATATTGGCGATTGCGCTGAAGATACAACATGGTGGGTGAAACTGCTAATATCTTTGCATGAATCAAGTCACTGGCACAAAGCAGTGGAAGCAGTCCTGAGATTCTTCATCATCACACACTTGTAGAAAAAAAGTACATTTTCCCTTATAAATGTTCTTGATGAAGTGGCAAATATGATTTATTTTATTAAATCTCAACCCTTGAGAACACATCTTTTCAATGTTAATTGTGACAAAATGACAATGTCAGCATAAAGCACTCTGCTGCATACTAAAATATGATGCTTTTCTTAAGAAAATGCACTTATTTTGAGATGATTTGACCTAGGCTCCCCAGCTTTTAAAAATGGAATGCCATTTTTACTTGAGAGACAGGAAACCTATGGTCATTCAGATTAGGTATTTGGGAGACCTGTTCTCAGAAATAAAGTGGGTCTGTCATTTCAAGAAAAAAAACTGACAGTATTGTGGCTAATGGTTAAAATTTGACCTTTCAGGTGAAAATTAGATATTTGAAAAAGTTTTACCTGTCACTGTGAAGTTGAGGCTTCCCAATAGTTAGAGGAGTTTCTGATGAGCTTAGTAGTGATAGTAACAAATGAGATTTTTTTTTTTTTTGTAGAATGCAATTTGTCAGCATTTGAAAGGTGTGTATAACTCATTGAAATAACACTTTATAAAGACCAATGCATAATATTTACAAAATAGTGCATGTATAAAAAATATCCATTCAAACTTCAAGACAAACCAAGGAAATTTAATGTATCCATCTTAAAAAATTCACTGACACAGTTTGAGATTCTACATTGCAACTAACCTTTAGGAAGCTACTACTTGTTGGGTTTTGCTGAGAGTATTTAGGAAAACTATAGCAAGTCTTTACTTAACATCATTGATAAGTTCTTGGACACGGTGACTTTAAGCAAAATGATGTGTAAGAAAATTAATTTTTTCCACTGGCTAATTAATAAAAACAATAGTAAAGTCCCTGCAGCACATTTCTGGTCACAAAAATAGCATCAAATTTCTAAATTAAGACCCCAAACACTTCTACTGCTAAACATTGAAATAAATGTGAGTTAAACATTGAAATAAATGTGAAATAAAAAAGAATACATAAATTTCTTAAATAAATAAATTTAAGAAAGATGAATAAAAAGTAAGATAATTATTTACCCATTTTTGGTGAATCAGTGAGGGACAGTGGTTGTAGTGGTGATCAGCTAAATCAAGGGATATTTGCAAAGTGAAAATGGTCATGAGCACCTTCTCCTACCACACAGTTCAAAACCAAACCATGATCAGTATGGTTGCCTCTCTGAGCCTTTTGTGCCACATATTTTATTGTTGTGCATCTATGGGATTATCTACTTTGTTAATTTTAATTTTACTATAATTTATATTGATTCATCTTCCAAATGGCTTATTCCAGTTAAGGGTGTAGGATGGCCCAGAGCCCATCTCGAAAGCTTAGGGAGCAAGGTGGGACCCAACCCTGGACAGGATACCTCTTTATCACCACACACGCACACATACTCATGCATACTGGAACCATGTAGATACCCCAGTTCACCTAATGTGCACATCTTTGGGATGTGGTAGGAAACTGCAGTACTCAAAAAAAACCCATGCAGACATGGGGAGAAAGTGCAGACTACACACAGACAATGGCCTTGTCCAGGAATCAATTATTTTTTCTCATCAACATTATAACAAAACGGGTCGGGTGTGCTGGCTCACTCCTGTAATCCCAGCAGTTTGGGAGGCCACGTTGGGCAGATTGCTTGAGGTCAGCAGTTCCAGACCAGCCTGGCCAACATGGTGAAACCCCGTCTCTACTAAAATATAAAAATTAGCCCAGTGTGGTGGCCATGCCTGTAATCCCAGCTACTCATAGACTGAAACATGAGAGTCACTTGAACCTGGGAAGTGGAGGTTACAGTGAGATCGCACCACTGTACTCCTGCCTGGCCGACAGAGCCAGACTCTGTCTCAAAAAAAAAAAAAAAAAAAATTATATAACAAAACAATGTTGAGAAAACAACGTTACTGGAGACCTTGCTATACCCACAATTGTCTGAAGAGGCTATTAAAAGACTCCTCACATTTTCAACTATGTATCTGTGTGAGACTGCGGTATTTTTTTTATATACTTCAACCAAAACAGAATATTACAGACACATTGAATGCAGAAGACTGAATACAGCTCACTTTTTTTTATCAATAGTGAATACTGCCATTCACTATTGAGATTTGCAAAAATCTAAAATGATAAAAGTCTTTTTCCTACATTTATTTTGTTTTGGAAATGTTTTTAATAAAAATATGTGATTTGTGGTAATATGTGGTAGGTTTACTATTTTTTAAATAACTTTAAAATTCATTTTAAAATAAAAATTGTATAAATTTCTGAATTTCAATTTCTAGTATATCAATAGACATTACCTAAACAATAACTCCCACCCCAAAAGTTTGTTGTGAAGGTTAAATAAATTAATACATGTAAAATGTTTGGAAAATGAGGGCACATAATGTCAAAGTCAAAATAAAATATGACAAATCTCTAAATTTGATATTTTATTTTGGGAAGGAAGATTGCAATTAAGAGCATACACATAGACCACATAGACCAGGTAATCTTTGGTATTTCCAAGAACAAGGAAAGTTTGGGGATTTTATTAGAAAGAGAAATGTTACTTATTTTCTTGAAAGAAAGGTCATTGCCACTAGAGAAGCTTTTGGGAGCTCGCAAGCTCTGATTGGTGAATGATGATGGTAGGTACAATTAGTCTTACAGTTATGGCAGGTCGTTTCAGCAGCTTCTAGGTAAAACTGGTCTTAAGGTTACAGCAGCCTGTTTCAGCAGCTGGGCTTGTGGAAAATTCTTCTAGCAGGTGCTGTGTGCCCTGAGGGCTTTTTCCCCCTGGCCTCTTGACTCCAATTTAGTTGAGCATGTCAAGAAAGACCCTACTTGTGTAGTCAACTTTCACAATAGTAAATGTTTTAAATTATTATTATTTACTTCTTTTTACTACTTGATGAGCTCTTTAAAGAGAAGTGGATGATTTGCAGCAAAACTCTTCGGGCCTCAGACCTTTTGATGCTTATGTGTCTGTACACAGTAATAAAGGAGCAAAACAGATGCTATATCTCTCTTCTGCGTCTTACATCTCATGGGAGCATCTCTTACTAGTAGATTATAACCTAGAACCATACTGACAAGGGATTCTCAGAAACATTTTTCTCTGCTTGGGCCCCTGTTTCACAGGAGAGGAGGGAATGGTGCTGAGCTGCCAACAGATTATTTGAAGCACAGGAAGTATGGGGGTAACAAAATTAAACACAGTTAAAAATGAATTTGGTATTTCTTAGAGTCTTTAATATGCCAGTGGGCATTGTAAGACTCCAAAGGAGACAAGCTTATGATTTCCAAACTTATTTGAGACAGAGCTTTTTCCACCTAGATCACTTATTTTCCATGGAGCACCTGGGAAGAGAAGAGTTTATAGTTCTCTTTGAGAATTCTGGGCTCAATAAAACATTACAATACACTTTGGCATTGATGGACTAAAGTCAGCAAGGGTTGAACGTAACAGAATAAGTGCTTTAATTCTTGTGATGCTATCAGATTTCGGGGAATGCCAGGCATTTCAGCTCTTTTAACCATTGGGAAACTGCAAGAGTTTGCAAATAATCTCCCATCACCTGAAGTTTTTTTGGCCCCAATCCACACTGTTCTTCTCTTTTGATATGCCATGGACAAATTTTAGAACAAAATTAAAAGATAATAAAGATTCAAATGAGAGTCAACTGGTATAATCTTAAAAAAATGTGTTTCTACAATTGTGATGTCATACTGTAGTTGATTTACGAACACTCAGAGTTGATTTGTCTAATTAGTGGGTTACAATATTAACCAGTTATCAGTATCTCTCTCATTGTTTCATTTCTTAATTGATGTACTAAATAAGAACATATGTATGTTTCTGAATATGTATGTTAGTGTGTGTATATGCAGATAGATAGATAGATAGATAGATAGATAGATAGATAGATAGATAGATAGATAGATAATTCCTACCAGCAATATACCAGGCATGGAAATATAAGGCATGGTGCTAGACATGGAAATGTAACAATGGTAAAGAGAATCACCCTTACCCTCAGGAACTGTACAGTCAAGTCTAGTGGATCTCCATTTCTTCATATACTGCCTATTTTGCTAATTAAAAATTTAGTGGATGAACCAGAGGAAACTCAAAATATGGCTATAAAGTAAACATTTCTTTTAACATTTTTTAAGACAGTTGTGTTGAAAAGATTAGCTATTTTCATCAAAGAGAGGTAGAAGTCCATAGGGGAAATGATAAAAAAATTATTGAGTAAAATATAAAGTTTTTTACTTAATTACTAAGTCATTTATCTATGTTCTTTTCATTTCCTGTTGTAGCTGATCTGAACTTCATTTTATAAAGAGTCAAGCAGACACATTTTCAATTCTTTATTGCATTAAAATTACTGTCATGGATTAGTGCATCTGTGATTGTATGATAAATTCTGTTGGTATTTGCATCAGCAAATTTAACACCTCAGCTCCAGGAATTATAGTCCTTCTGTACAATATATCCAAAACTACATGTGTACATATCTGTAAATTTTATATATCAATCAATGGGATTGTTACAGACTTATTTTGTCCCCGTAAAATTTATGTGTTGAAAAGACTTCCAGTGAATGTGATTGTGTTTGAAATAAGACAGTAATTAAAGCTAAATGAGGTCATAAGTATGGGTCTCTGATTAGATAGAATTAATGTCCTTATAAGAGGTGACACCAGAAAGCTCATTCTCTCTCTCTACCATGTGAGAACACAGCATGAAGGCAGTTATTTGCAATCCAGGAAGAAAGAACCCTCACCAGGAACTGAATTGACTGATACCTTGATCTTGGACTTCTCAGCCTCCAGAACCATGAGGAATCTATGTTTGTTGTTTAAGCCTTTTGGGCACATGATGGTTTGTGATAGTAACCTGAGCTGACCAATATGTAGGCAAATGGATAAAACAAAAAAATTTACCTATCAAGGTTGACAGCAAGGAAATATGTAATCTTGCTTTATTTTGAGAACCAATGCAAGTATATAGGGGATTGTTTAGAAATAAAGCACTCCCCAAAATCACTATAAGTTAATTTTGGAGAGTGCATTATTTCTAAGGGCAATGAATTTGTGTAAGTTTTCATGTCAGTGATCATGATGTATAATAAATATCTGACAATACTGTGATAAATAAGTAGTTGGAGGTATGAAAGATAACTTTTAAAACAATACAGAGAAGAAACTGCAAAGAATGGTTTAATGGCATAATTATCATACATTGATTATACATCAGCTCTTACCATATAATTTATTTGAATCTTTATGGCTGTTGCCATCAAAAAGTTTCCAAAAGTTTTTTTTTTTTTTGTCAGTGGTAATATGATTAAAATAACATATAAAGTCAGCTTCCAGTTTTTTAGGAGACTTACTAATTTGAAGCGAAAGACTTACAGCTATTCAAATTTCTTTTGCTCTCTCCCTCTCCCCATCTCTCTTCTTTGTTTAATCCATTGTTACTCTCAAGCACATTTTTTTTCCTTAAAGGGTTCATTTTCAGATGATAATACATCCCAAACTCAGTCCTTGGACCTCTTCTCTTTTCTATTTACACTTTCTCATCTGGTCCCATGGTTTTAAAAGTCATCTATATGAAAATATATATTCCATTCCTGTTTCTCCCCTGGGCTCACACTCATACACCAAACTTCTTTCTCTGCCTTAATTTCTGTAGCCACAAACTGGCATTCTTGTTCTACACTTTCTTTTTTAGGATATTAATTCTGTCTTTATTTTACTTTATATTTTATGCACATTAAAGTGGACTTTATCTTTTACATAAGTTTTAGGTTCACAGCAAAATTGGGCAGAAGTTACAGAGATTTTTCCTTGCTAGCCTCTACATATGCACAGCAGTTCAATCTTTTTAACTAATAGGCCATTATCATGTCATTTTTTCCTGTGCAGAATCCTCCACATCATAGAGAGAGCAAAGGTCACATCTCTCATCAATAAGGCTCTTTATGATCCAGCTGCCTTTTCTTTTTTTTTTTTTTTTT
>NW_012116577.1:19701-27659 GCF_000951035.1 Colobus angolensis palliatus
AGATGGTATCTCATTGTGGTTTTGATTTGCATTTCTCTGATGGCGAGTGATGATGAGCATTTTTTCATGTGTCTGTTGGCTGTATGAATGGCTTCAGCTGCCTTTTCAATCTCCTTTCCTATTGTTGTTTCTCACTTTCAAGCTGATTCAGACACATCACTTTCTAGTGGATATGTTAATTTGCTTCACTATATAACCTTTTACTATCTATATGTATCCCATAATGTATTATAGATCTTAAATATACACAAATCTATTTAAAAAAATAAAATCTAGCTATTTCTCAAACACACAAAGCCCATTCCTATTTCTGGACTTCTGCATTTGCTATTCATTCTGCCCAAAGTGCTCATTTTCCAGATCTTCACATGGCTCTCTCCCTTACTTATTCAGGTATCTGCACATTTTTTTATCCTGGAGAAAATTTCCCTGACAATATTTTCTAAATGAGCAACCCTAGTCACTTTTTATCCTCTTGCCCTGATTTAGTTTTCGTCATAGAACTAACTCTAGAACTCTTACTGTCTGACATTATATTATATATTATTTGCTTATATGTTTATTATTTGTCTCTTGCAGTATAATGTAAGCCTCATGAGAGGTGGGACATTTATAGTTTCTTTTCTACTGAATCCCCAGTTGCCTAAAACTGCTTGACACATAGTATGCTCTTTATAACAACTTGTTGAATGAATGAATATGAATGAATGTTGTGCTAATTATTATTTGAATGTTGACTCTTCCCTTTTTTTTGAGATAAGATCTCATTCAGTTACTCAGGCTGGAATACAGTGGCATGATCATGGTTCACTGCAACCTCAACCTCCCAGGCTTGAGCAATCCTCCTACCTCAGCTTCATGAGTAGCTGGGACTACAGGTGTATACCACCACACTAGGCTTATTTTTTTATGTTTTGTAGAGACTGGGTTGGTCTCACTTTGTTGCCCAGGCTGTCTTCCTATGTATTTATGCTCAGCTGTTTTATCTATCCACAATCTAGTCTCCCTTTTTATTCTTGTAACAAGAAATTAGATTTTGCACCAGTGGGTTTTGGTTCATTAGAATATTTCTTTGGGATTTAACGACATTTGCAATTGTAGTATTCTTTTAGTAATCTCTAGTGATTCCCTCTTTCATTCCCCATGATTGGTGCTTCAAACCTTTACATATTCATGGACTCTTTAATCCATTCAACATGCTACTTAGTAGAATATTTTCTCAGTCACTGAAAATATAGGCTCTCTTAAGTATGAATTTCCTAATATTCTCTCTTTTTGTTTTTTTTTTAAACTTGAAATTGTATTTAATTCTACTCTTCCTTGTGCCAACTCTTGTCTCTGCTTCCTCTTAAGTGAGTGCTCTGGCCCTCTGCCCCTTATGCTCATTACTCCCCAACTTCTGGAAGAAGTCAACCCTTGCTATTTCTGCATCTTCATTTGCCACTTGATATGATTTGGCTGTGTCCCTACCCAAATCTCATCTTGAATTGTAGCTCCCATAATTCCCTCATGTTGTGGGAGGGACCCAGCGGGAGATAATTGAATCATGGGGGTGGTTGCCCCCATACTTTTCTCGTGGTAGTCAATAAGTGTCACGAGATCTGATAGTTTTATAAGGGGAAACCCCTTTTGCTTGGCTCTCACTCTTCTCTTGCCTGCTGCCATGTGAGATGTGACTTTCACCTTCTGCCATAATTGTGAGGCCTCCCCAGTCACATGGAACTGTGAGTCCGTAAATTGCTCAGTCTAGGGTATGTCTTTATCAGCAGTATGAAAATGGACTAATATACCACTATTCTTGATATTGCTTTTTATATCCACAACTCTTTTCTTAGCAGTCACCTGTTATCATCTAATTATCAAGTCTAATAATTTCTTCTTCATCGCCATACCATGTGAACTTACTTTAATTTTAATTTTGTTGATCCAGCTTACATCTTACACCACCACCTCATTTTGTTTGACTCTTTCTTTAGCTTCTTGTGTCTCTTCATAAATATTTGGTAAGCTTTGGGAATTTATTTAATTGGTTCCTGTTTTTCGTATGCAACCAAAAATATGGGTGCTAGCCAAAGTCCTGTGCTCTGGTGCTAGTGATCAAAACCCAATTTGGAACAACCTAAGCAATAACAGAATGTAGGGTGGGCTTCATTTATGGACTCTAATGTTGTCATCAGACTCTCTCTGCTCTGTATCCTCCATTCTGTGAGTCCCGTATAATGACAAAGTTGACCACTGGCTACTCTCAGCTTATATTTTCTTTATAGCTAACAAGCTGGGGAGAAGCGATTACTTTTTTTCTGATATCTTTACAGAGAGCAGATGTTTCTGATAACTTTATAGATGTCTATAGTCACTTGCTGGCCTAGCTTAGGTTCTGGGATCATCCCTGAGTCAGTCACTATGATCAAGGGATGGGAGGACTTGGAATTACCAGTCTTGGATCACATACTCACTCCTGCAGTTGGGATTTGGGCCATGTCTCTCTCAGAAGCACGTGACCTGAGAATGAGAGAGGACTGGGTCTCCAAAGCGATACTGAGTATCTTCTCTTCCTATTTTTTTATACATATTCTTGGGTTATCATGTCCACTGCTGTAGCTTCTACTATTATCTATTAGTTGGTACTTTGCAAGTCTCATAATACGGATGAGCCTAAATAAACTGGAAAGCCACTGGAAAATTAATTGGAGCTAGAGGCACTGCTCCAAAGGTAATAGTTGATACTAATGAAAAAAATAAAAGCATAATGTTCAAAGAGGATGTCACACCATATGTGGTTTGCAAAGTATCACTTTCAGATACCAACGTATCACTACCAGAATCAGGCAAATTATAATAATTCAATAGCTGAGTAGGTAGATATTACCAATATTGCCTAAATTCAGGTAGACTTCCAGGACTTCTTTCCAGTCTCGGAAGCCCACCTAAGGCTGGTAAAAAGCAGGATCTGACCCTGCAGCTGAAGAAGGGCTGAGTGGGCCCCAGAAGGGGCATCAGGGGCCTAGTCAAGCAGGTTGGTTTTCAGTACAAGACCCTAGTTCTGGGGACAGACCAGGGAAGCAAATAGATATACTGGAAAGAACATAGAAAGTGGCAGACAGGAGACTAACACAGATGGGACCAGTACAGAGAGGAGATTGGTATTGAAAAAGTAGTTGCTTGAGGTCCACACTCAGGTGTTTTTTTTTTTTTTTTTTTTAATGTAACAAGTTCACAGCTCAGTGTAAATATAACTTTGCTATAATCCAAAGTATTGTGAATACTCAAAGATAGGCTTCTGAGAACTTCTGTTCCTACCAATTGCATTTCCATTTTCTTCTTTGTAAATAAAAAGTTACAAACAAAATAAATTCAGGTTGAGTTAGCTAATCTCTAAATTATCTTCTAAATTATGCATGCCTCTAATTCTATGAGTATTCAAGAATATAATTAATAACTTAAGTGAGGGCAAAGATTTTTTCTGTGTTTTTTTTCTCCTATTAAGTCAATACCTAGAGCAGTACTTTACACAAAAATATTTATTAAATTTGAAAGAGTGTTGTGCATGGGAAAATAAAAAGTGGGCTATTGGATTTGCTCTCCTTCTCTGAATTAAGGAATAAGATTTAAAAATATTTTTGTAATATATGACATGAAAAGGGGATAATAAGTTTAACTGGAAACCTGTAGCGTTCATAAGTACTGTAAGAAAACTGTGATAGTAGTAAGTCAAAGACATGTCTATTGCTAATTTTCAAACAAATTTGCTTTCAGTTTACTTGGCTGGCCCTTGATCTTACCTTAAAGGAACAAAGGAGGTGGACAGAATCCTAAGACAAAATGTTTATGTTTTAATATTAATTTTAATTAGCTTTAATTATTTAAAAAGTCCATCATACAGTATCATTCTGTAGAAGACTTTTTACCACATGATGGTATAATGTGGGAAATTTCCCTAGAATGATTGATTTAATTAAGAAATTAAGAATTTCAAATTGTCGTTTTTAGAGCCAAAATCATACTTGTTGTTATTGACAACTTGTAAGACCAAATTGTGCCACTAGGTGGCAAGAGTTGCAAGTTGAAAGGCAGTAGTGTTACCAGATATGAAGTATGCTGGCTGATGTGTACCTCTATACCAGCTTATATTTGTGTGCAAGTATATTAATCTTAGAAACTCTTATTAGGAGAAAATAAATTTTATTTGGGTCTTTACGTATGAAATCTATATAATAAAATAGAAAATAGGCGTAAACTCTTAGAATAAAGAAAAGAACAATAGTTTCTCTTAATTGCAGTGATTGGATATTGAGCTACCACATTCGGGAGCATAAGCAAAG
This sequence comes from Colobus angolensis palliatus, assembly GCF_000951035.1. Classification (NCBI taxonomy): domain Eukaryota; kingdom Metazoa; phylum Chordata; class Mammalia; order Primates; family Cercopithecidae; genus Colobus; species Colobus angolensis. The sequence goes on from NW_012116577.1 coordinate 24,024, forward strand.
TTAGCCTCAGGCAAAACTGCAAAGTGGTGGTTTCATTCCCCTCTCTGCTATCCCCTAGGAATCAAAAGAGATGGTTTTCAACTGTCCTCATTCTCTTTTAGTAAGATCCCTCTCCCAGCTGCTGCTGTTCCTGCTGTCCCAGCTGCTCCATTGTGGTCACTTACCACACTCATTTTTACTTGTACCTTCATCAAAACATGCCTATTCCATGTCTCATCCCTCTGGAGTCAAAACTTTGAGTTCTTACTGTATACGGGCTAATCAAAACACAAACCCATTTTCATGTTTTAATAAGGACTTAAGATTTAATGGAGAAATAGCTCAACTTTGTTTCATTGTGTGACTCCTCTCTTAGTAGATACACTACATTTCCAAATGGGTTCTGTTAGTCATGCTCTGAGCAGGAAACAGAAGGCATGCTTGACAGAGGGGGTAACTGGAGAGAATTTAGTAAAGGAACTAGTTAGTGAAGTCCCTAAATGAAGAGCTCAGGGACATCAACAAGTGATAGGGAACCACTGTGGGACTATCCACAGTGAGAAATTATTACCATTCCTTGCCACGGAGTAGACACCTTCCATAAGGAGCTGTGAATATAGAGAGAAGAATGCAGCTACTACAAACCTGAGGCCCCCATGGGGAGTGTGTGAGGGGGATGGTGAGGAGTAAGTATTCTGACTTTTCTTTCCTTTCACTGTCTGGTTTCCTGATGTTGCTCTCTATTGGGAAGATCTTAACCAGAAGCTGGAGGTTAGAGGCACTGCTCCAAAGGTAATAGTTGATACTAATGAAAAAAATAAAAGCATAATGTTCAAAGAGGATGTCACACCATATGTGGTTTGCAAAGTATCACTATCAGATACCAACGTATCACTACCAGAATCAGGCAAATTATAATAATTCAATAGCTGAGTAGGTAGATATTACCAATATTGCCTAAATTCAGGTAGACTTCTCTACAAGGAGGGCAAGGGAGCCTTGGGATGTGGTACACAGAGATCAACTCTTCAGGTTCAGAACAGGAAGAAGAAATTAGAGACTGAATCTGGAAGGGCAAATGAGAAAATCCACCCCAAGGGAACTTTGATAATAATGCTTAAATAGGGCCTTGAGTAGGCGGTTTCAACTAACCAGTCTTGTTGGCAAGCGGGCCTTAATTTATTACTCAAATCACATTAGCTAGGCAGAGCAATGTTCTACAAATGTATTTCTCTTATCTTCAGATATACTTGGTAAATATCACATAGTTAATATCTATTAATTTACGATTATCTTTGCATACCAACAAATAACTAGGTAGTTTGTTAGGATATTTGATCCTAAAGAAGATCTCGCACGTGCTTTCTCCCATCTTCATTAGTGGTTTTTAATATAGCAAAAAACACAGTACTCTATCCCCCATCATTCTGGAAAACAAAGGACTTGGGAATGCAAAAGTAAACACAAAGTGTATTATTTACTATGCCAATTTAACAATTCCAGTTTTTTACAACATGTCCAAATCTTTTTTTACAGAAATCTTCATGCCAGAATTCATTATATACACAGAAATATAGATCTAGGCAATTTCTACTATGCTAACTTAAGCTTGCCTGGTGGCAGAGCTATAGCTTGAACAATAGCTAGCCTGATAGGCTAGTTCTTTTTCTTCCTCCATGCAAAATAGTTCTGCCACTTTTATACTGAGGAAAAGAACATAGGCCATGACAAGGACTGAGAAGCCAGAGTAACATACCCTGGAATCTCTCAGGTTTGGTTTGGAAGTTTTCACAAAGGACTGATACCAAGCGCATGCTCAATATTTTGCAGACAATAGAAAATTTCTGCTCTACTAGGTCTTAAATAAAAATAATTAAAACACAAAATGAATTTTTTTCTTTTTCCTTGGCCCAGATTGTTCTACTATTATTAGAAAAGATTTATATGTCCTGAGAGAATCTGATAGAAAAGGTTTAAAAATGCTTTACCATCCCAGACCGCAGACTGCTTACTATTTACTGAGGAGACATTTTATAAATAATTTGGATTTTGGTCACCCTCTGACTTAGACCCTCATTTCTTCTGGTACTTACCACCAGGTTGCTAAGTATCTAGAGTAAACTAGGCCATCCTTGGTGCTCTTATTTCTTATTTTAGACATTCTGCAGGCAAATTTATGTAAGTTCACTGCTCCAGCAACCACGTATACACAGATGACACTCAGCTGAAACATTCTCTTCAGATTCAAACACAACTGCTTCACAACCTACTTTGTTACTCCTCTTTTCAGATAAGGCCACCATACTCTCCCTGTGAGTAACCATCCATGCCACCTTCTCCCTTACTTTCCAGTAAGTCACTCATTTCCCTTTGCTCCATCAGTTCTGCTGGAAGTCCCTTTTCTGCATCCCCTCTGCCACTGCCCTAGGTCAGGTTCTTTTCTCCTGGCCACGTGCTCTGGTTACACTGAATTACTTGCTCTTCTCCAAACCAGCTATATAGACTCTCATGCTTTTGAATGTGTTGGCCTCTCCATCTGTTCATTTTATCTGTTGTCATTAATTAGCTCAAGTATCAGTTCCTCTCTGATATGAAGCCATGCCTAACTCTCCTAGCTAAACTTAGTGCTTCATTCTCTTGGTTCCTATAGTACCTCATACATATTTCCAATATATTATAGCAATTATTATTGCACTATATTTGCTTATTTATATCTGTTTTCCCAGAATCCTGAAACTATTTGAGGGCTAGGTCTTTGTTGTAATACCTAAGTATCTCAAATAATCACAATCAGCATTAAATAAGTATGAATTACTAAATAAATGATTATATATGGATAGGACCATCCCCTGGGCATGGAAAAGAAACAGGAAATTTTCACTCACATCTATTAGTGAGAACTACTCAAATGGCTCGCAAATGTCTTTTAACTGCAGTTCTTAGTTTGGTGAATAGCTGGCTTCTCTACCATATAAATGATATTATTAGGAGGATATACACTTGGATATGTTAGATGTTCTTTTTAAATAAAACATTTTTTCATTCATATAAATTAATTTATAGTGAATTCTGATAATTCTTTCTGCCTTACAATTGACTTTTGTCTGATATTAATGTAGCTATTCCAGATTTCCTTTGAGGGATTTATATCTGGAATATATTTTTCATTACTAAAAATTTTACATCTTAAAAGTAAACATTATGAGTTGTCAACAAAAAAAGTCCAACTCTGTAAAATATTTGAAGAGATTTATTCCGAGCCAAATATGACTGATCATGGCCCATGACATAGCTCTCAGGAGATCCCAAGAATGTGTGCCCAAAGTGGTTGGGGCACAGCTTAGTTTTCTATACTTTGGGAAACATGAGATGATAGCCATCAAATACATTCAAGGGGTACATTAGTTTGGTTCAGAAAGGCGAGACAACTTGAAGTGGGGCAGGGGGTTGAGGTACGGTATGGGGCGATGGGCTTCCAGGTTATAGGTAGATTAAAAATTTTCTGGTTGACAGTTGGTTGAGAACTAGCATCAATAGAAAGGAAATGTCTGGGCTAAGATAAAGGATTGTGGAGACCACAATTTTTATTGTGCAGAGGAAGCCCTAAAGTAGTAGGCTTCAGAGAGAATAGATTGTAAATATTTCTTTTTTTTTTTT
>NW_012116577.1:32979-68453 GCF_000951035.1 Colobus angolensis palliatus
GGCACTCACTAGTGAGATGACCCCAGTACCTCAGTTCAAAATGCAGAAATCACCGGTCTTCTGTGTCCTTCGCGCTGGGAGTTGGCGACTGGAGCTGTTCCTATTCGGCCATCTTGCTCTGCCCTGATTGTAAATATTTCTTATTGGACTTAAAAACGGTGCCAGACTCTTAGCTGACTATCTCCCAGATCCAGAAAAATGCATGGAAAAAAGGGAAGAAGGGATTCTCTACAGAATGTAGATTTTTCCCCACAAGAGATGACTGCAGGACAATTTCCAGATATGACAAGGAAATACATTTGGACTTAAAATGTTTTTATTTCCTTCCTTATTTGTCATGTGATATTACACCAGATTCAGCTCAGAAAGTGAGCCATGTTATCTAGGGTTAAATAAACCCCTCTGATGAGACTTTATGGTTTGTAGGGCATGACTCCTCAGGCCCTTTAGAAAAGACTTTAAAGAAGAGAAGAAAAAAGGTCAGAGTTTAGTCCTCAGTGTCTTGTGAAGAGCATGTAGCTGAACACTTAAAAAATCTAATATGGTAATCTTTCTTTATTGGTAAATGTAAACATTTAAATTTCAATTGTATGCTTAAGGTAATTTATAACATATTTGACTTTAATGCCTCCATTTTGTTTTTTAGTTTTTATTTATCCTTTATATGTATTTTTTCTTTTTCTACCTCCTTTTGAATAGATCAAGTTTTATAAAATTCCATTTTAGTGTATGTGCATTATCACTTTCCTAACTGATATGGCTTGGCCCTGTCCTAACCCGAATCTCATCTTGAATTGTAATTCCCATGATCCCCATGTGTTGTGGGAGGGACCTGGTGGGAGGCAATTGAATCATGGAGGTGATTACCTCCATGTTGTTCTCATGATAGTGAGGGAGTTCTCACGAGATCTGATGGTTTTATGAGGGACTATTCCCCACCCTCTGTCTGCACTTCTCTTTGCTGCCACCATGTGAAGAAGGATGTGTTTGCTTTCCCTTCTGCCATGATTGTATGTTTCCTGAGGGCTCCCCAGCTATGTTGAAGTGTCAATCAATTAAACCGCTGTCCTTTAGAAATTACCAAGTCTCAGGTATGTTTTTATTAGCAGCATTAGAAATGGACTAATATGGTAAACTAGTACTGGTAGAGTGGAGTGCTGCTATAAGGATACTTGAAAATGTGGAAGCGACTTTGGAACTGGGCAACAAGCAGAGGTTGGAATAGTTTGGAGGGCTCAGAAGAAGACAGGAAAATGTAGGAAAGTTTGCAACTTCCTAGAGGCTTGTTCAATAGCTTTGACCAAAATACTGACAGTGATATGAACAACGAAGTCCAGGTGAGGTGGTCTCAGATGGAGATGAGAAACTTGTTGGTAACCGGAGCAAGGCTGACTCTTGTTATGGTTTAGCAAAATGGCAGCATTTTGTCCCTGCCCTAGAGATCTGTGGAACTTTGAACTTGGGAGAGATGATTTAGAGTATCTGGTGGAAGAAATGTCTAAGTGGCAAAGCATTCAAGAGGAAGCACAGCATAAAAGTCTGGAAAATTTGCAGGCTGATGCTGTAGAAAAGAAAAACCCATCTTTTGAGGAGAAATTCAAACCCGCTGCAGAAATTTGTGTAAGTAATGAGGAACCAAATGTTAGTCACCAAGACAATGGGGAAAATGTCCCCAGGGCATGTCAGAGAACTTCATGGCAGCCCCTCCCATCACAGGCCTGGAGACCTAGGAGGGAAAAATGGTTTTGTGGGGCAGGTCCAGGACCGCCCTGCTGTGTGCAGCCTTGGGACTTCGTGCCCTGTGTCCAGCCTCTTCAGATGTGGCTAAAAGGGGCCAATGTACAGCTCAAACCATTGCTTCAGAGGGTGTAAGCCCCAATCCTTAGCAACTTCCACATGGTATTGGGCCTACAGGTATGCAGAAGTCAAGAAGTGAGGTTTGGGAACATTGGCTTAAATTTCAGAGGATGTATGGAAAGGCCCGGATGTCCAGACAGAGGTGTGCCACAGGGGCAGGGTCCTCATGGACACCCTCTTACAGGGCAGTGTGGAAGGGAAATGTGGGGTTGGAGCCCCCACACAGAGTCCCCACTGGGGTGCTGCCTAGTAGAGCTGTGAGAAGAGGGCCAACATTCTCTAGACTCCAGATTGGTAGATTCACTGACACCTTGCATGGTGCACCTTGAAAAGCTGCAGACACTCAACGTCAGCCATGAAAGGAGCCAGGAGTGGGGCTGTGCCCTGCAAAGCCATGAGGCAGAGATGTTCAAGGTCATAGGAACCCATCTCTTGCATGAGCATAACCTGGATATGAGACATGGAGTCAAAGAAGGTTATTTTGAAGCTTTAAGATTTAATTACTGCCCAATTGGATTTTGGACTTGCATGGGGCATGTAGCCCTTCTGTTTTGGCCAACTTTTCCCATTTGGAATGGCTGTATTTACCTAATGCCTGCACCCCCATTCTAACTAGGAAGTAACTAACTTGCTTTTGATTTTACAGGCGCATAGGCAGACTGGACTTGCCTTGTCTCAGATGAAACTTTGGACTTGGACTTTTGAGTCAATGTTGGAATGAGTTAAGACTTTGTGGTACTGTTGGGAAAGCATGATTGTATTTTGACATGTGAGGACATGAGATTTTGGAGGGGTGAGGGGTAGAATTATATGGTTTGGCTGTGTCCCCACCCAAATCTCATCTTGAATTGTAGTTCCCATAATACATATATGTCATGGGAGGGACCTGGTGGAAGGCAATTGTATCACGGGAGTGGTTACTACCATGCTGTTCTCATGATAGTGAGTGAGTACTCATGAGATCTGATGGCTTTATAGAGGACTTCTCCTCCACTTCACTCTGTACTTCTCCTTGCTGCCACCATGTGAAGAAGGATATGTTTGTTTCCCCCTTCACCATGATTGTAAGTTTCTTGAGGCCTCCCCAGCCACACTGAATTGTGAGTTAATGAAATCTCTTTCTTTTATAAATTACCCAGTGTCAGGTATGTCTTTATTAGCAGCTTGAAGATGAACTAATACACTGGTTAATGTCAAGTCATTTTCCAAAATGGTGTTAGCAACTTATATTCCTGAATGCAATGCGTGAGAATTTTCTTTCTTGATGTTCTCACCAACACTTGATATTGTTTGGCTTCTGTTATTTTTGACAATCTGGAAGTTATGCAATGGTATTTCAATATTTTAAGTTTGCATTTATCTGACTACTAGCGAGGTTGATCATATATATAGTGGTCAATTAGATTCTTCCTTTCACAGGAGGAGAGAGAAATAAGTGAAATAAGCCAGGCACAGAAAGAAAATACTGCATGATGTTCCTTATATGTGAAATCTAAAAATGTTGAACTAACAGAAATTGAGAGTAGAATGGCAGTTACCAGGGGCTGGAGAATGGGGGGTCTGGGGAGATGTTGGTGAAAGGGTACAAAGTTTCAGTTATTCAGGATGGATGCAATCTAGAGAGATCTAAGGTACAGCATAGTGGCTCATTCACAATAATGTACTGTATACTTGAAAATTGCTAACAGAGTACATCTTAAATGTTCTCACTGCAAAAATGATAAATATGTGAGGTAATGGATATGTTAATTAGCTTGATTTAATCATTCAACAATGTATACATATATCAAAACATCACTTTTAACCCCATACATATATACAATAGAAATGTTTTAAAAAGTGTTTATATCTTTAGCCTGTTGTTTTCTGTTAGGTAGTTTGTTTCTTTCACATAGATTAGTAGCATTCTTTATGTTTTCCCTGTACTAATCCTTTGTCAATTATATGTGTTGCAAATGTCTTTTTCCACTTTGGGGCTCATTTACCTCCTTTTTCTATGGTGTCCTTTAATGAGAGTTCTTAATTTTAATGTAGTTTAATTTATCATTATTTCCTTTATGATTAGCAATTTTTGTCCATGTTTTTGTAAATCTTGTTTATGATATCCTTCCCTTCCCTGAAATCTTGAACGTGTTTTCCTGTATAATATTCTAAGAGCTTTATAGTTTGCTTTTTTCATAGGTATTTAATTTGCTTGGTAGTGATTTTAGTCTGTGGCAGGAGGCAGACCTTTTTTTTTTTAAAGACAAAGATATTCAATTACTCCAGACCATTTATTTATCATTCATAATGAAACTTCTATGATCTATAATATTTCCCCTAATTTGTAATAACACCTCTGTTATATCACATATTCATAAATGTGTGTGTTAGTTTTTGGATACCTTTTTCTGTTCCATTGGCCTAGTTTTCTATCCCTACAGCATGACTAAACAGTCATATATACACTAGCTTTATAGTAAGTATTGCTATTTTGTGGCAAATTTCTTTCTAAACCACCCAATGTAGCCTTAAGTTTTAAAGCTTCATATTCCAGGAATTGACATATGCCCTCCGGAATCATTTGAGTACAAATATATCACAATGTATCCCTAAATCTTCTTCATTTTGTGGCCTCTGAAGATTTTCCTAACCTTCTATGTTCTTAGTTACATATTTTAAATAATCCTTATTGTAAGTTATCTCACACAGTGTTTTGTTTGGAAGGATTTTTCAGCATATCTTGTTCTCCACATTGTCAGAGTCAAAGCCTCCTCCATTTGGCAAGGAGAAACAACAGGCCTCAAAACGCATTTCCAGAATTTCAGCAGAAATGGTACTTTAAAAGATTTAAGTAAGTGTGAATAGAAAGATATGGAAGAGAAATTTAGTTTTATGACTTATCCCCACCACCATGCAGTCAATTATTCTCAGATCTTGATAGAATCTACTGATTAAATATTGCATTTTGCATGCAAATTTTCCTTTTTTGTTTTTTGACACAGGGTCTTGCTTTGTTGCCCAGGCTGGAGTATAGTGGTGTGAACATGGCTCACTGCAGCCTCAAACTCCGGGGTTCAAGCAATTCTCCCACCTCAGCCTCCTGAGTAGCTGGGACCACAGGTGTGCACCAGCATACCAAGCTAATTTCTACATTTTTTGTAAAGAGAGGGTCTCATCATGTTGCCTAGGCTGGTCTTGGACTCCTGGACTCAAGTGATCCTCCTGCCTTGGCCTCCCAAAGTGCTGGGATCACAGGCATGAGCCATTGCACAATGCATAGCATGAAATATTTTCATAGAGCTACTTAGTAGCCTATTACGGCATTCTGTTTCCTATAACAAGTACTAAATTCTTTTTAATTAACTAACTGATGGTAATGTCTTAGAAGACAATTTTTAAAAACCATTTATATAATTCTTGCACATGTGCCCTGGAACTTAAAGTATAATAAAATAATTTATATAATTCTTATCATATATCAGGTTCTATTTTAAATGATATGTAAACATTATCTGTTTTAATACTCATAAAATTTGATGAAGTAGGTAGTAGTATAACAGATAGATTAACTGACACATGGAATAATTAATTGGGTGGCCTAAGGCCAACAGCTGGTAAATAGAGCAGGGATTGGAATCCAGACAGTTTGACTCCAGAGTTAGCACTCTTAACCACTATGCTACTCATAGTGATTTCAGCTCATGTTTCTGTAGAGTTTGCACAGGTGAGAGAAGTCTTAATGAGTGAAACATGATAGCTTCAACCCAGAGGAGAAAAATCAGAAGTCATATAACATGATTTCATTACCTATATTTGGCATATTTACAATAATTTGCCAGTGAGATGTCAAATGTAAGCGTAATTTAAAAGTGGCTATAGTATTGTCTTAGTTCATTTGGGCTGCTATAACAAAATGCCATAAATTGGGCAGCTTGTAAGCAACAAAAGTCTATTTTTCACACTTCTGGAGGCTGGGAAGTCCAAGATCAAGGAACTACAGATTTGGTGTCTGAGGACCCATTTCCTTGTTCACGGATGGCACCTTTTGTGTCCTCATGTGGTGGAAAGGTGGGAACTAGCTCCGTTTGGCCTGTTTTATAAGGGCACTAATCCTATTCCTGAAGGCTCATGACCTAATCACCTCCCAAAGAGCCTCTAACATCACCTTGAGGGTCAGGACTTTAACATAACAATTTTGGGAGACACAGAACATTCAGACTATAGCAAGCATGCACACACTACATTTTATTCATTTAATCTTTTGAGTGCCTGTTACATGGCAAATATTGTGCTACATGCTGAGGTTATGAATGTGAACAAGACTTGCCCTCCCTCCTCCAATTCTCAAGAAAGGTCACCAAAATGGCTGAAGTCATTTTGATTAAAAAGAGATATATCTCTGCAGGAACTTTCTTAGATAAGTGTGGTTGGCAGTGGGAAGAGAAAGAGGAAATGGTAAATCCATAAAAAAGAAAAGCAGGGAGATGGGTTATTTCATTTGACCCTTTGCTGGCTTATTCCTGTTTTACCTGTGTGAGTGGCCTATTGCTATATTTCTAGGACAGTGTCCAGAGATATCTTTTTCCCCTGTTTTGGACACTGCAGGTAAGATGTAGGTGTGATAAATAATTTTGAACTTGTTACTTTCAGGGTGATTGGTGAAGAAGGAAAAAGAAGATGACATACTTCAGAGTTCACTAATTGGCATTTCTTCTTGGAATGTGAACAAGGAAAGCAAAATTGGCAGTGTTCTAAAGCAATAAGGCAAAGGATTGTCTGCTGTGCATACATGGCTGCTATGACTTTTCATTTCAGTTGTGTGACCAACTTGTTTGTGACCTTGATTTGTGCCTGAGGGTTTCATTACCTGCTTCTTAGAAGTGTAAAATAAAAACCAACATGAAGCCAGTCAAAACTCAAAGTTGATAATCAAGTATAAATTCTCTGAATTTTCAGGTTATTTGTTAGTTGAAAGTTTCAGTTTTTTTGTACTCTATGTAGACACTTTCAAGTCACATAAATGCTTCCAGAAAAATCCACACAATATTCTCTTCATATAGAGCTGGTTCTACTAGTTGATAATTAGTAATATCGTTTATTGGGTTCCTCTTCTAATAGGAGGGATAATTCTATACTATTTCCATTTATTCCCTTTTACCTTTACCTGGCACTTGTTTTCTTTGTGAAAATACCATGTAAAGGATAACCAAGGAGCATTTTGGTGAGAAAAAGGTTTATATAAAATGACTGAATTAAGAAAACAGAATCTTTTGGAGCATCTTTTCTTTTTTCTAACTTTTTTACTAAAGAAAGTATATTTGTCACTGCATTTGCTATATGTCATATTTGAAACCATGTAGAATTTTTTTGAATGGAGAAAGGGGTCAGGTAAAAGTCTGGAAAAATGTGTAAGAAAATAACAAGTTGTAAGGAAATATTAACAACAAAATTTATAGGTGAAATGAAACAGTAGCATCTTAATAATCAGCAAAGCTAATGGATCTCTGCAACATATCATTCTAAAAGCATTTCAAAGGGCTGAAAAGTCATCCCACTTGGAACTCTTTGCATAATCCTGAACCTTATATGACAGGAAAGGTAAAAAAGCATCAATAAAGACAGCCATGATGATAAAATATCTTCAGGTCATACCTTCTTGTGGAGACTAAAAAATTAAGGTCAGTACTTATTCTTGAGAGGAAATGAAAGGTGAACATGACTAATGCAGATAAAGTTTGGAGTATAAAAAAGGTATATGAAAGAAAACTCTTCAAGGATAAAATAGTTCAAAAGCAAGAGGGCATGAAATAGAACAAAGGAAGGACTGACGTTTAAAAGAATGCTGTTAAAAGAGTGCAATTCAGGTGTGAAAATAATGACCAAAGGTAGCCATGGAAACTTCCATTTAGTAAGAAGGAATTTATTAGATACTTAGATAAAATTATGGAGCAAATTAGTGGGTATTGAAAGTTTGACCTGAATGTACTTTTAATGAAGAACTTCTATATTCTACCTTGAAGTATATCTTACAGATAATTTGCTCAGAGGTAAAAGATTATAGCTACTGGGCAGTTGATGGCATGTTATATGCTGCTTTTAATTTATTGCTGACAGTCCATCAATTGTATATATAGGATTACATTTTGAAGTTTTTATTTACAAGCCCATTTATAGGCCAACATAGACACCTGTCAATGGAGAAAACTATATTTTGCTAACCATGTAATGAATAAAAAGATATACTTAGAGTTCACTGAGGTATATCGGGGAAGTGACTATAGTCAATTATTCCAATTCAGTACCTTCTTTGTCAAGTGAAAGTAAATTGTATGCACATGAGACATATAATTTCCCTGAGCTACACTAGCTTTATAGGCAAAAATGTACTCACATTAATTACAGTAGATTATGTTTATTTTTCTCCTTGTTATTTTATTTCCACCTGCAGGATTTTTTACTACCTGTTATTTTGTGATTTCCATTACCGCTCACATATCTTCTATACATTTCTTGGCATCTCCAGGATGTTTCCTGTGATCTTACAAGTATATACCTTTAAACTATTACTCACTATGCAAAGACGTTTTGCTAGTTGCATCTGGTATCCACAGTCCCCTATTAGGCACAACCACTAAGTTCTAGCATTGTCCTTGGGTGTTCTAAGGCAGTATCACACTATGTGACGCCTTCAGCACACTGTGGGGCCCTTGGCCATATTCAACTTTCCCCAGAAAAGGTAGGGAGAGTGTCTCTCTCTCTCTCTCTCCTACTTTGGATTCTCTTTTGTTAGGTGGATATCACAGTGGTGCTGTCTTGACTTCAGAGATTTTAGTGGAAAGGTCATATCTAAAAAGATATATATGCATGCATGTACACACACACACACACACACACACACACAATTAGGACTGAGATATGAGTCCATAGGTCAAGATAGACGGCTTATGAGAAACACTATGCTTTCTCCATACCAATGATGAAAGTTTTGTTGCTCAGCCAAATCATTTATATTCCTTGTATGTATTCCTTCCCAAGGGGCTTGCTGCTCAGTCCTGAATGCAAATAGATTTCTGTATTTCCCTCTTCCATTTCTTTTCCCCTAGTATGTCAAAATTTGTCAGAAAATGTAGACATGTCTGAAGCCCAGAGATGAACCACTCAGGTAAAACTTGGGAGATCTGGCTGAATGAGGAATCTTAAAGTAAAAATAAGGAGGAGAGGAAGTGGAGGGGAAGAAGAAGAAAAAGGAAAAAACATAAGAAAATGAAAATTCAGAACAGACAGTGAACCAGTCTCTCTTTCTGTATCCCTCCCTTGATCCAAACCTGGTCTTTCATTAATGCTCTCTTTGATGTGTATTAGTTTAATATTCAAAATTTTTATTCTATTGGCATCAGAGTCTGATACTTCTTGTCAAATGGGATCAGTTAAATCCTACCAAAATATTTAACATTTTACGATTTAGAGAGTAAATGCAATTTCATGGTTCAAATGAAATTTAGTTTTAAGCACAGTGACTACCTTAGAGGCATCCAGCTTGATTCTCTTTTAATTTCTGAGAGAATGTCAGATTTGTACCCCCTTGGTTGCTGAAAAGAAGAAAATTCTCTATAGCTATTTCCAATTCTCTTTGTATCTGCTTCATGCCATTGTTGGTGGCTGGCTGCGTCATTATAATATAATTTTCCCTAGCATATTTTATTCTCTCCTGGAACATAAGTTGCTATTTCAACCTAGTTAAGCAGATCATTTTCACAGATGTTTCAGAAATATCAACAAAGCTTGTGAGCCACCAAATATCGATATGACCTGACTAGGTGGACTTTGGTTCCTTTGATCTCTGGAAGGGAAGCCGAACAACCTCACAGTGTGAAGCGTGGCAAGTCCCAGCTGCTGAGACACCAGGCAACTTCCAAGGCTAGAATAGCTTTATGTTCTCTAAGAGTAGAAACATCTCATTTTAATGTACTGATGACTTTAGCTGCAGGGTCAATATTGACTTTAGCTGCAGGGTCAAAATTGACTTTAGCTGCAGTAAAATTAAGAAAGCTATGGCAAATTTCTCTTGTCATTTTTAAAACCTGCTGGAGAAAAGCAATCTACAGATTGAATGCAATCCTTGTGAAAACTCCAATGGCACTTTTTACAGAAATAGGAAAAAATTCTAAAATTTATATGGAACTATGAAAGATGCTAAATAGCCAAAGCAACTTTGAACATGAAGAGTGAAGATGGAGGCATCATATGACTTGGTTTAAAAATATACTACAAAGCAATACTAATCAAAACAGTGTGGTACTAGCATAAAAACAGACTTATAGACAAATGGAACAAAATAGAAAACCTAGAAATCCAAATATGTGCATTTACATTTATTTGATCTTTGACAAAGGTGCCAAGAAAACACAAAGGGGAAAGGATAGTCTCTTTAGTAAATAATGTTGGGAAAACTGGATATCCACATGTAGAAAAATAAAAGTGGAACTTTATTTTACACTGTGTACAAAAATAAACTCAAATGGATTAAAATCTGGAGAATTTAAGCTAGTAAATTTTTAAAAATGGAAAAAATCATAGATTCACATGCAGTTGCAATAAATAGTACAGAGTGATCTCTTGTACACTTTGCTCCATTTCCCTGATGGTAACAACTATAGTGTATTAACAATCAGGATATTGACATTAAATCAATCCACCAGTCTTATTCAAATTTCCCCAGTTTTACACATATTCATGTGTGTGTTTGTGTGGGTTTATTTTTTATACAGTTTTTTTCATCTTGTAGGTTTATGTATCCACCAGCACAGTCAAGATATTGAAGAGTTCCAATGCCACAAAGATCTCTCCTCTTGCCTTTTTGTAATCATACCTATCTCCCTACTGCCCCAACATACTCTTTAAATAACCACTAAATTTTTGTCCCTCATTTCCATACTTTTGTCATTTTAATCATAAACACAGTGTAAACTTTTCTTAATAATCTTTATTTTTTGAGTGTTTTGGATTTACAGCAACATTAAGCAGAAAGTATAGAGAGCTCCCATATAATCTTTGTTGCCCAATTCCTATGCACAGTCTCTCCTGCTATTAACATCCTGAACCACAGTACTATATTTGTCACAGTCTATGAAGGTAGAAACCTACATTGACACATCATTATTACCCAAAGACCATAGTTAACATTAGGGTTCACTCTTGGTGTTGTATGTATAACCTATGGAACTTGGCAAATGTCCAGTGAAGTTTATCCACCATTATGGTAGCATACGAAATAGTTTTACTGTCCTAAACATCTGTACTCCAAGTATCCCTCTCTTATCCTAACAACCCCTGCAACTACTAACAGTTTTATTGTCTCCATAGTTTTACCTTTTCCAGAAGGTTATATAGTTGAAATCATACAGAATGTAGGCTTCTGGAATTGGCTTTCTTCACATAGTATAAATCTCTGGAGAATCATCTAGGTTGTTATATGTATTAATAATTTGTTTCTTTTTATTGCTGGGTAATATACCATAATGTGAATGTTCCACAATTTGTGTAATCATTCACTTGGTGAAGGACATCAAGACTGCTGCCAGTTTTTGGCTTTTGTGAATAAAACTGTTAACACTCATGAATAGATTTTTGTGTGAATGTAAAATTCATTTCTCTGGCATAAATGCTCAGAAGTATAATTGTTGGTATATTAGTCCATTTTTACACTACTGATGAAGACATACCTGAGACTGGATAATTTATAAAGGAAAAGAGGTTTAATGGACTCACAGTTCCACATGGCTGGGGAGGCCTCACAATCATGGCAGAAGGCAAAAGGCACATCTTACATGGCAGCAGGCAAGAGAGAATGAGAGCCCAGCAAAAGGGGAAACCCCTTATAAAACCATCAGATCTCATGAGACTTATTCACTACCATGGGAACAGTATGGGGTAAACCACCCTGTGATTCAATTATCTCCCACTGGGTCCCTCCCACAACACGTGGGAATTATGGAAGCTACAATTGAAGATGAAATTTGGGTGGGAACACAGCCAAAACATATTGGTTGTGTTGTATAGCAATTGAGTGTTTAGCTTTATAAGAAACTGCTAAATTATTTTTCAGCGTGTTTGTATCATGTTACAGCTCCACCAACAATGTATGTGTGATCTAGTTTTTCCACAGCTTTGATAGTCTTTGGTGTTGTCACTTTTTAATTTTAGCCATTCTGATAGGTGTGTATTGAAATCTCATTGAGGCTTTAATTTGCATTTCCCTAGTTGATAATGGTGTTGAACATCATTTTATGTGCTTAATTGTCATCTGTGTGTGGTCCTTGGTGAATTGTCTCTTCATATCCTTTGTCCATTTTCTAATTGAATAGTTTGCTTTTTTACTGTTGAGTTTTGCACATTCTTTACATATTCTGTGTAATAGTCTGTTAGAAATTCTAATCTGCAAATATTTTCTCCAAGTTTGCATCTTGTCTTTATGTTCTCTTCCCATGAGCTTTCACAGAAAAATTTTTCAAAATTTTGATGGAGTCGAATTTATAGGATTTTTATTTTATGGACTGGGCTTTGGCATCAATTCTGATAACTCTGTCTAGCTCTAGATCCCAAAGCATTGCTCCTGTGTGTTTTTTTTTTCTAGAAACTTTATAGTTTCAGATTTTATGTTAAAGTCTACGGTCCATTTTGAGTTTATTTTTGTATAAGGTGTAAGATTTAGATTGTTTCTTTATTTATTTTGCTTATGGATGTCCAAATGCTGCAACACTATTTATTGAAAAGGCTATCCTTCTTTTCTGAAAGTGTCTTTGTATCTTTGTCACCTAAGCATATTTATGTTATATATTTTGTTTCATTGATCTGTGTCCTTCTTACTAAGGTAGTCTATTTTTGCCATTAAATTTGTTGAGTGCATGTACCGTAAATGGATTCACTATCATTTATTTTAAGATCAATAGTTTATGGTCATTCCAGAGTTTTCTTATTTTTAAAAACTAAGCTAGTGAATCAAAAGCAGAGATAATGACAATAGCTAAAATTTATTAAGAGCTTATAATTTACCAGGTACTATTCTAAGTACTTTCTTTTGTATAACTACCTTAAGAGGTCAACACCATCCTTATTTTATAGATAAAGAAACTGGAGCAAAGAGGAGTCAAAGGTTATATAGCACTGTGACTCTGGAGTTAGGACTGTTATTCACAATTGCACACAAGTTCCTAGAAGCGGACATATTTATGCCTCTTAAGAACATGGATAATATTGCTGTGAAAGATACAGCTATGAAAGTTTGTACCTACATTTTGCTGACAAGCTGACCCATTATAAGAATAAAGATGTAAATTAAAGAGCAAAACATGACTACCTAAAAATACACAAAATTTTCTGAAAGACGTCTTTGAATGACATTCAAACATTTTTTCTGGATGTGAGGGCAATCTGGCTGCAATATCTTTCACCCCATTGATTTCCAGGGTTGATTTGGTTGATCTAGCCGGCTAGGCAGATGCCTCCTTCTTCCCTCACCACTCCATGTCCATCCCTACCAAAGCTGTGCACTTGGTCAAAGAGGACAGCCATCCCTGATAGAGAAGGACTGGTCTTCAGTCAAGGGTATATGAGTAGCTATGTCCCCTTCTAGAACCTCCAAATAAGCTCTCAAGGTCAATTTGTAGGAGAATGTAGTGTAGTCAAGCTTCCAAGACTCCAGACACGTCCAAATGAGGTGCTGCATGGGGTAGTTTGCCTTTCTAAAAAGAAAAATTACTTGCTTTTTCTTGCTAATTTTTAACCTTTACTTTGAGAATATGCACCTGATTTTTGTGTTAGTTAAAATAAAAAAAAGAAAGAAAAAGGTTATTATTTTTAGAACACTGGATGGTGTATATTGACCTGTTATTTCTCCATGGTTTTACTTAAATCACACCTTGTATACATAGAAAATGTTGCATTAATCCTCTCATAAGTGAGCTTAGATTTTTTGATAGTAAAAAGAAAAATGACTTTTTCATAAAACTCTCTGACTTGGGTGTTTTGATGTGCATAATGCAGTTTATGAAGCTCTTTAAATAAATTCACTGTAAAGCCCTTGCTGAGATTATGAAACTTGTTTTTTAAAAATGGTTGTTTTAAAGATTATCTTTATTACAGAAGTTATTTTTCTTATTGTTACTCTAGTATTTTCCTTCACTTTCACAGTAGTGTTAACATTCACCATGTAATTCATCATTATGAATAGAGAGAGCAATGGATAAGAGTGTTTTGTTCCTGGATGAATCCCAGGAAAATTTTAAGTCCCTTCTTCAATTATGCATGGTATCACATTATGAATATGGTGAATGATATGTGAACATTAACACCACCATGAAAGTGAAGGAAAATACTAGAGTAACAATAACCAGAAGTAACCAGTCTCTTCTTTTTATAAAACTGTAAGAGAATAAATTTATGTTGCTTTAAGTCATCAAGTTTATGGTTAGAGCAATCATAGGGAATGAATTTTAATAGTCTAACTATAATAGGCCAGTAAAGAAATTTAAAAATACAGTTCAAGGAAAAAATTCTTATTTGACAAGGCAAAGTTTTAAGGAGAAAAGAAAGCCGAAGTGCGAAGTGAGGATGGAGTAGAAAAGCAAGAAAAGAGTAGCAAAGGAGGAGGGAGAAGCTAGATGAGGCTGTGAAGATTGTTCTCTGTCAAAGACTGGCCAGAATAATGAACTGGAAATGGTTTAAGCTTACTTCTGCTTTGGTTGCATAGCAAACAACTATGTAAAGTATGTCCACCAGAAAAGTACACCAATGAATGTGTGCAGTAACCTGATGCCCCTCTTGTTCCTCAAGGAGCTGTCACCTAGATTCTGTGATCAAATATTGCCTTTTAAGTAATTAGTCTGAGGGTGGGGACATGGCCTATCAGTGGTCCATGTACAACCAGCGAAGTTCTTCCTACCTGTGCCATAGTCGCATATGACTATGTTCTATTTTTTGTTGTGTTTTGGGTCTATAGCAGGCCTTGGCATAACCTACCACATGAGTTTTCCAAGTGCTGAAAGATAATATTTCATACAAATTCCATTTCATATTCTATTTTTTTTAGTAATTGACTTTATATTATAGTGGTAGCATTTTCTCCTTTATTCCTCCAGTAAGAAGCGGAGGTTCCACTCAATTTTGAACTTATCTGGTATATATATTTTGCACAGACTCTTTTTTTCTCTCAGCAGAAATCACATAGGGGCAGTCCTTGTTAGATAGAAAACCCTCTGTTACTAGGTTAAGAGGGAGAGGAAGACAGAGCGACAGATAAAACAAGAATGTTTTGTTTCTGGATGAATCCCAGGAAAATTTTAAGCCCCTTCTTCTGTTATGCATGGCACCAAAACAACATGGCACTGTCATAGTGGGAGATTAGACCTAGATGAGGAAGGCATCCAAGCCTCAAGGTCGAAGGCCATTTAAGTGTGATACTGAGAAAGCAGCCTAACATTATCAGGCTTCCTATGGGAATAAGATAATCGATGGTACCCTGTGGTTAGGACAAGGAGGACAGAGTGTGGGGCCCACGGATGCCAGATAAACTATTTAAATAGTCATATTTTAGCAGAAACCAGTGCAGGAGACATAGGAAATCATGTGAAATGAGGGATGTTTCCAAGGAGGTAATAAAGATCTAAAGAACAGGGACAGGAGTACATCAGATGCCTCGTGTACTGGTGCCAGGATGATAAGTAACTGTCTCAAGAATGTAGATTATGCAGAAAGGGAGAACCTAAATTAAGCAGTCCCTGAGATCATACCTCCCAAAGACTAATCTGAAACAGCCCAAGTTAATCTTACAGAAACAACTGGGGCCTCAAAGCTGGATGAGGTTAGTTCTAAAAATAAGGCAATTTACATTAAAACATTTTTTGGAACAAAAATTTTGACTCTCACAATCCCTTAACCTACATTCTTAAGTACTTCTTAATTATCTCAAAGAACGGTCATCATTGACCTCATGCTTGTCAAGCCTAGTGACTTTTCTGTAGTCTTTGTTCTATAATTTCTGTGCTGGTTTCAGAACTATCTTCCTTCAGATTCCTCCTCACCCATATCCTTCTCTGGGCTGTACTGTTGGGATCTGTTTCCTGGTCTTCCATATGGCTTGCTTATAGGTGAGACAATGGGACACCTGCTGAAAACTGTCAGGGGATCTTTCTGCTAACTTTAATATCTGCATCACACCTAGGTCTGCTTTGATTTTTTAAATTCTTTTGACATTTAAGACACATTTTACTGCCTTTTCAAATGTCCATAAATTGTGATTGTTGCATTATATTACAATGGGTGGTTCACACATCTTCTCTATCCCCAACCTCAAGCATATGTAAGTTTCCTAGTGATTACAGCACCTGGCTTATAGAGAATAGACATTAAAAGTTTATTGGCTAAATGAATAGCTATAGGTGTGGGGTGAGGTAATAGAGAGAGTCTCCTCCTGAAGGATTGATGAGAATCAATGTTTGCCGCAATTCCGATATCCTACTGAGAATCACTTTCTGTGAGTGTAATTCATGAAAATATGTCTTATCCTCAGGAATACTCATGTAGAGAAAAGTTGAGAAGCTTTGCTTTATAGAGAAGAGAGCTTTCCATACAGGCCTGCCTCTTGACTTACTGGAAAGGAAGAGGACTGCACTGAAAATGAATGTAGATCCAAAAATAGTACAAATATGGAGAAAATGCTTTTCAAACTTTTCCTCCTAATTACTCATCAGGGCAGAGGAAGGTAAATATGTACATCTGGACCTGAGTTGGAGGTAATGATGATGTGGGCCAAGAAACCAATCTGCCATAGGCTGAAAGTCTATCTTGAACATTAATTTAGATGTCAGTTCTTCAGTTAATATTCAAGATAGACTCTCAGCCTATGGCAGACTGCTTCTTGGTCTACATGGACACATGGAGGGGAACAACAACATACTGGAGATTTTCAGAGGGTAGAGGGTGGGAAGAGAGAGAGGATCAGGACTAACTAATGGGTACTAGGCTTACTACCTGGGTGATGAAATAATCTATACAAGAAACCCCCATGACACAAGTTTATCTGTGTAACTAACCTGCAGTTGTACCCCTGAACTTAAAATAAGTTAAAAAAAGGTCAATTCTACTTCTACCTGTGTGTTTTAATATGTAAGTCTTCTCTTACTTTCAAGAGAGTTGATATTCTAAGTGTGTGGCATGACTTTTACTCTGAGACATTGTCTATCCACTGGCTCAGGCTTCTTCAGCAGGAGCTTCATATTTTCCATGCTTCTACCTTGAGAAGTATGGCACAAAGGAAAAGATACATCACTTGCTGGTCGCAGATTTCATTCTAAGAGAACATTTTGATGGAGGAGAAGAGTTGGAGGCCATCAGGTGCTTGCAGTGCGGGGCAGGAGAGGAGTTTGGGATGTGGATGGGAGAAGTCACTGAAAACTTAGAGTGGTTTTTCCTTTGGATTTTTACTTTGGTTAATTCTGATATTTAAAAATTTGGGGCAGCAATGATTTTGATTAATATTAACCACATCTTTTCCTTTCACTCATTTAAAATAGCTCCATCTTCTTGTTATAAAATGGTCAGTAAGAGAAAATCTGATCTTGGTGGATAACCTGTGTGTCCTGCCCAAACTAAAACACTTAAATATTGTTACTGTGGTCTCAGAAGACAAAATGTCTCAAATCTATTTATTTTTAGTAAGCATACCTTACTAAAGCACACCTCACTTTTGCTCTCAGCAGGTATGTACAATCCCATTTAGGAGATAAGTGCTGAGCTGGGGGAAGTAGAAGCCTTGAATCCTCTATAAATCTCATATGCAAATTATATCACAGTTGCATTATTTGCTAAAGTTCATTTTGAGGAACCCTAGGATGTGATTAATTTTAAGGATAATGCAGGATGTTTTCTACTGAATTTAGGAGCCCTGAGGGATAAATATATTTGCCTGTTTTCTTATTACTAAGGGGATGTTTAATATAAAATGGAAGCATAATACTTGTAGTGGAACATTATAGTATCTAATTTTTATGGGAGGCATAAACTATGCTAGGAGCTATGCTATAGGATAAATGAGCCTATTGCAGTATAGATCAAGCTAATAAAATAAAAGTATGTAAAAATATGTCTATTTCCTCTCTTCTATGCATCACAAGAATGCCTTGTGCCTCTTGGAGAAAAGAGTCTATCATCCACCTGTGTACTACTGTCTGTCTATCTATCTATCTATCTATCTATCTATCTATCTATCTATCTATCTATCATCTCTCTATTTGTCTACCTGTTTATCTATCTTTCAAACTCTTCCAGATCTCCTTAGCCATAATTTACCACCTCCTTATTTAAACTTATATTCCATAACACCTACAACAATCATTTGACAATTGATCTTGTAATACACTACTTTAAAATTGATATTTAGATTCTGTATTGCATAGCTAATTTTTTTTCTTCCTAACTGGACTATATGCCTTCAGGGAGCAGGGACTATGATTTTCTTTATGTATACAAAGATCCTAATGTAGACCTGAATGAATATTTTATCGAGTTGTTTCAGTTATATAGGCACATTTAAAACAATAATAATAGAAAATGGAATGTCGAAAATATTTAGCATTTCCTCAAGGAGCCGGGTATATGTAGTCAGATTATTTTCCTCTTCATGGGTAACTACTCATGCCAATTTATGTCATGAATATTATTGAGAATTTTATTTTTAGGGCACAGTTATGCACGGTGGCAGGGAATGTAGATATGTCCTGAATTTAATGAAGAAAGGAGATACATAAACATCTAACTATTGAGAAGTCTTACTTCTCAATGTGTGTTCTGTGGACCAGCAGCCTTGGCATTACTGGGATCTTGTTAGAGAAATGCAGAATCTCAGCCACCAATGCGACCTACTGAATCAGATCTGCATTTTAGCAAGGTCTCAGGAGGTTTGCATGCTCATGCAAGTCTGAGAAGCACTGGACTACAAAACACACTCTAGAATTACTGTTCTTTCCCTGCTTCTAAACTGGCTTCATATATGGTGTTCATCAGATAGTTCCACAGAAGGACAAAGGAATGGGGCAAGAAACTAATGTCTATTGACCACAGACCTTCAAATACAGACAGACCTACAGTTATCCTTCCTCCTTCTCCCACTTCCAGATTCTCTGTTATTATCAAGCTCATGGTAACAGGAATTACAGATTCATAAACTTCTATATCATCATAATTGCTGTTTAGCTATATGGTCTAGCAGTGATGACTTTCAGGGAAATATCACTTACACGACTTTTGTTGGTTGTATTCCAAACTAATAGCACACTCCTGAATAGAACCATGCATTACAACTTGGGGTAGAATGCAGGAGTGATTGAGATGAAGTGCTAGAGTGGCACCTCTATCTATTTGCAATGCTGAGTATATTTCACACACTAATGAATGACCTTACTGACTGCTAACACATGCCAGAAAGCATTAATTTGATCCAGTTTTTACTGAGCACTGATGGATCCTTTCAGAAATAGGACTAGAAGATGAGATTAGACATTCCCTTAACTAGGTTTTAGAAAAGGACAGTATATCTTTAGTTCTGTAAAATGAGTTGACATGTGGCATTAAATTAATTGCTGTTATCTGTCATAGGCTTTTCTGGGAAGAATAATGAAGGCTACACTGTATTAGAAATCTGGCTCAATCTTAATATTGCAAATCTGCTGGTAGGCCAGAAACAATGTAATTTTATCAGAATGATTTTGGTTTGTGGAATCGTAATTGATGGAAGAGATAGCTTACACCATCAAAATTTGTCTTTGGGTTTTGAAAATTTAACAAAAATCCAGTAATTTAATATACAAAAATGAATTATAGTTCACAATATAAAAGAGACTAAAGAATAAATGAGGCAACGTCTTGTTAAGCATGGTGGATAGCATACATGCATTCACTGCCACCTCCACTAAAATCTTGCTAAAATGACAATACAGGGTTTTTTTTTTTTTTTTAAAGACATAAGCCCCATGAACAGAAAAACCAGGACAGGGGAAAAATACATAATTTGGAAGGAGAAAAGCAGATTGTTCTGGTCATGTATTGCTATGTAATTAACTATCCCAAAAGTTAATGGATTAAAACAATGATTTTATTATACCTTACAATTTTTGTGGTCAAAACTTTGGGCAAGGCTCAGCTGGGTGATTCTCTCATTCCATATGCATTGACTGGGGCCACTCACTGGTATTGGTCTCACCGCTAAGCTAGTCTGGAGTCTCCATGATGGCCTTACTCACACAGCTTGGCAGGAGCAGCTGGAAGTCTGTGCTCAGCTGGATCTCCTTTCCTCTCTATAAACTCTCAGAGCTTCACCTCAGGATGGCTGGATTACATACCTGGCAACTCAGGGCTCCTAGAATGAGTGTTCAGTCTGTTACAGCCTGAGCCTAACAATTGGCACAGCTCCATTTCCGTCATATTTTATTAGTCATGTAGTAATCTCAATAGAACAAATGGGGTCAAAAATTTAGGGCCATCCTTAATCTATCACCCAGAAGAATAGTAACATACTTAGAAGACCAGAGGAATCTGAAACCCCAGGCAAGAAGGAGAGACATTAAGAGGTCAGTTGAGTCCTACCACAGAATTCTAGAAAGGCTTAGGAATTTCATGTAGTTCTAGAAAGAGGGAGGGTTTAAAATATCAGGGCTAGTTGAAAGTCTGTATAAAAACAGTCAGATCCTCTGATGTTCACCTAAAACTTGTTCATCCCCTTGTCCATGCAGATAGGAGATTAGAGACTTAATTTTTGGAGACATTGAACCACATAACTGAAAGCAGAAAACTACACAGAAAATAAATATATTACATAAAACTCTATATTGTTCCATGAAATGTCCTTTCCCTCATTCACTACATTACCTCTGATGATACTGGCAGACTGTCATTAAGAGCTGGAGGCTTCTTCTCTGGTGAAATTTAACAGTCCAAGAGAAAGTGTCTACAGATTTTGAGAGCTGTGGGGCCCAGGGAAATGCCACCATCAAATCCATCTTCAATGAAGCAGTCAGCATGTCCCACCTAAACACAGAGCATCTATCTACTAATCTACTCAGTCTTTTAGTATCTCCTTTTCTTTTTTTTTTTTTTTTGAGACAGAGTTTCACTCTTGTCACCCAGGCTGGAGTGCAATGACACAATCTTGGCTCACTACCACCCCTACCTCCTGGGTTCAAACAATTCTCCTGCCTCAGCCTCCCAAGTAGCTGGGATTACAGGTGCCCACCATCATGCCCAGCTAATTTTTGTATTTTTAGTAGAGACAGCGTTTCATCAGTGTCTTACTCTTAAAGTGAACAGATAATGAAGGATCAACAGATATTTGAGGAAGCGTTTTAACATGCCAAACCAAACAAGTAGAAATTAATTCTTTTTCCATTTGTCCTGAAAATACTTGTTGGCAGTGCTTGTGGCAGCAGCATTTACCACAAGATAACTTTGCTATGAAAGATTTCACTTTTATTATTATTTTTGCATCGCTTTAGTATATCAACTTTGGAAACAAGAGACATCATTTTGTTTACAGCATTCTGTTTTTTAGTGGTGGTATTTCCATTTACAAAATAGAGTAATTCTCGATTGCTGAAAATGTTAAATTCTAGAAAATGTAACATTCCTACATAAGATGTTAACATTATTCTTGAATAGTTGTTGGCCACAGATTCATTTAATGAGTCTGATTTTTCTGAAATAGACAATCCTGATGATTATGATATTCTAATGTTGGTTCTGTTCAGAAATAGCTTCAAGAAGAACAGTTTCTATATTTTATTTTCACATGAAAATCAGTCATATTTGCTTCAGGCTCAAAGAGTATGTTTATGTAAAATTGAGTGAGCACTGGCAGTGAGCTGTACCTTTTTTTTCCCCCGAAATGGGAAAAAGGTTAAGAACACTGGGCAAATAAAAAAATGTGAAGAACAAGGTAAAATTAGAAAGTTACAAGAGGTGGGGTGGAGCAAGACAGGTGAATAGAAGCCTCCACCAGTCAACCTCTCCTGCAGGAACACCAAATTTAACAAGTATCTACACACAAATAATCACCTTCACAGGAACCAAAAATCAGGCAAGCACTCACAGTACCTCGCTTTAACTTCATATCACTGAACAAGGCACTGAAGTGGGTAGGAGAGATAGTCTCGGATTGCCAACACCACACCTCTGCCATCCCCCTACAGTGGCCTTGGGGCATGGAAAGAGAATCTGTGCACTTGAGGGAAGAAAAGAGTAGTGACTATGGGACTTTGCATTGAACTCAGTGCTTCTCTGTCACAGTGGAAAGCAAAACTCGGCCGAACTCAGCTGACACCCATGCAGAGAGCATTTAGGACAACCCTAGCCAGAGAGGAATCACCTGTTGCAAGGGTCAGAACTTGACTTTTGGCAAGTCCCACCACCATGGGTGAAAGTGCTCTGAGATCCTACATAAACTTGAACGGCAGTCTAGGCTACAAGGACTGCAACTGCTAGGTAAGTCCTAGTGCTATGCTGGGCTCAGAATCAGCAGACTTGGGGGAAATGCAACCAAGTGAGATACCAGTCAGAGCAGTTAAGGGAGTGCTTACGCCACCCTTCTCCCAACCCCAGGTAGCACAGTTCACAGCAAGGAAAGTGACTCTTTCCTTCTGCTTGAGGAGAGGCGAGTGAAGAGTAAAGAGGACTTTGTCTTGCAACTTGGATACCAGTTCAGCCACAGTAGGACAGAGCACTGGGCAGAGTTGTGAGGTCCCTATTCCAGGTCCTAACTCCAGGATGACATTTCTAGACACAGCCTGGGCTCGAAGTGAACCTGCTGCCTTGAAGGGAGAGACCCAGTCCTGGCAGAATGCATCACTTGCTGACTAAAGAGCCCCTGGATCCTGAATTATCAGCAGTGATACCCAGATAGTATTCCATGGGCCTTGAGTGAGACTCAGACATGCTGGCTTTAGGTGTGATCCAGCACATTCCCAGTGGTGGTGGCTACAGTGGGAGACTCCTTCTGCTTGAGAAAAGCAGAGTGAAAAATAAAGGGGTCTTCATGTAGAGGACTACGTGCTCGCAAATGAGATGTTCCCAATAAGTCCTGCTCTTGCAAATGAAGCAGGGCATTCCCAATAAGTCCTGCTCTTGCAAATGAAGCAGGGCATTTGCTCTTGCAAATGAAGCTGGCTATAGGAGCCAGCTGCCGACAGCAGACCCTGGGGGCTTGTTTATGTGTAAACATCTTGAAAATCCAGAAAGTCGGGGAAAGGTCAGAAAAACAACAATGTGTCTTGTGACTTGGTAACAATCCCCAAACGACTGTATAAAATAAAGTGGAGCATGTCGTTCGGGGCGGCCGCCATGTTTGTCTTGTCTTGTGTTGTCTTGTGTGTTCATTCCTTTGTTTAGGAAACACGCGGACCCCAACATCTGGCGCAGCGAGCAGGGTCCGTGGCTCCACGAGAGCAAGGAACCAGAGGGGGAACACCCCGGGCAGGCGCGGGGAGACCGCGGGCAGGTAAATAAATAAGAAGGGGGACCCATGGGAATGAGGAATTCCACCTCTCTGGCCTCTAAATATTTGCGGTTACTCTAGGGACTGTTGATGTCTATAGGAGTAGAAGTTAGTTAAGGAACATAAGACTTTGAAGCGATTGTTTGCCCATGTTGAACGACATTGTTATTGGTTTCAATATCAAACCAAAGTGCAATTAAATCGAAAGGAATGGTTACAAGTGGTTAAAGTCCTGCGTCGGGCTCATCAGTGAGGGCAAATGATGCCTCTGACTTTGTGGACTTTGTGTAGTTCCATTACTCAGGCATTAGAGTTACTTGAAACTGACTCAGAGCGTGGCGATACTGCCACAGGAGGTGAGGCATCTGAAGCTTTAGAGAGGGATGATCCTAGAGAGAAACATATTTATGCCCCAGTTGCTGAGGACAAGGAATTGGAAGAAGAGCTAATGCCTCCTTCATATGAAGGAAATTCTGATTTGCAGCGTATTTTAGAGATGTTACAACAGTGTGTCCACCCATGGGCTAATTATTAAAAAATGTTGTAGTGTGCTGGGAGAGGTCCAAGTGCAAAGATGGGGACATATGGGGCCATGAAGAATGGATGCCTTTGTGGTTAGAGATGCCAGTGATATCTTCCCTATGCATACTCTTAGGAATTCTGGCTTCTTCTAATCCCTGGGAGGGGTAGCTCTACGTATAACATGCCTTCAATCTTCATGCCATGACTGATTGATTGGACTATGGATAGATATCTGACCCATGCTATGCCTGGAATTTGGAGTTGAGATACTGAGAGCTTGACAGATAAACGGTAGCAGGCACTAAACCGATGAGTTCATGCAAACTTAGAAATTGTTGTTTTCTTTTTGGCTACACACAGTTTTGCAGAGAAATGGAACAGAGGGAAAAAAGACTAAACTAATGCTTATGTGATGGCTGTGTGATGGAGAGTGTGATAGTGACTGGCTTTTCAAGTTCAACTCTTATTTACAGGAGGTCTGACTTTACTTAGATACTTTGAGGATATAAACTTAAAATACACTTCACCTACCACAGCTTGAATGGGATTCTGTTCTTACAACAGTCAATTCATTTTCATTAATCTGTTCAGTTTTTCTAACCCAGCAATAAAGTTGACTCACCTGCAGACCAGTTAACATAATATTATAGAATGCCTTCCATCCTTTATAATCACAGTTTTATAGTTACTTGGATTTTATCCCTTTCCTTTCAAAGATTGTGAACTCTGATTTTTTTAAACAAGAACTTTATCCCAGTTTATTTCACATAGTAGGTGGCCAGTTGCTTGCTGAAATTGAGTATTGATTGAGCTGCAGTAAATGTGGCTGATGGGAGACATGTTTGGCTTAATGCCCCAAGAAAACAATATTTCTAGTACTATTGACATATATTCTCAAAAATTTCCCTTTAACGTTCTTACATGAAAAATTAGGTATGTATGTTACAATGTGTGAATCCTTTGACTCAACTTATTAGCTGTATTAAGGATGTTGGGTTCTTTGCAACATATGGAAGAATTGGCTCGAGGGTCAGCAGCCTGCCTCTCAACTCCACAAGTGAGTGGATGAGCCTGGCAGTGCCTGGCAGGAAGCCTTTGGTCATTTTGATTCTAAAATCACCATTCTGATTAGAAATGATGTGTAGGGTGAATGGTGAACTCCTCTAGCTTTAAGAACATGTGTGTGAGCATGTATCACTATAAATTTAATTGTTTGGCAATTGTTGAGTAAAATCATCTTTAGAAAATAAACTGTCTTTAGAACTAATTTTCACATTTCCAAATTTAAAAAAATTGCCTAGATAGTAACACAAGCATAATATTCAATTCATTAAGCTGCCTGTTTATTGACTTTCCCAAGAGACTTCTTTCTTGAGTTTCTTGTAATATGTTATAACATTACTGTAATGGGACTTTATTATTTCTTATTTTCCACATGCATTACTCTGATAATTGGAAAAGGTAAGGAAATTCAACTATTGAAATGAGTGACCTTTACATTTGGAAAACTAATTTGTTTAGGTCTCATAAGAAGTCTCATTATGTCACTTAAAACCCATGGAATTGAGTCAATTTAATTTTTTGTTATAGGAAATTATTTCCTTAATCAAAACATTCAAATCATATCTTTCTCTTATTTCCTATTTTTTATGTCACCAATTCTTTTTTTTTGCCACCACCTCACAAATTTAGTAAGTTTTTAATATTTTTTTTTTGCATCTTGACAATTTAAAGATTTTTAGATATGAGCAGTAATCAATGTCCAGGAAATTAACAGCAAATGGGTCATAACAGATATAGGCTGGGGACAGTGTATGATTTAGTCATCTTCCAGCCTAGGTTCATCCCAGACTTAGCAGTGGAGAAGAGCAGCTTTGTGCTTTGTGAAGTCTCATTCTTTCTTTCTTCTCCTCTTCCTTAAAATGCAAATTACATCCACTTGTATATTTAGAAAGCAATAGTGCCCATGAGAGTTTTTCCCAAATATTTTATTTCTTCTATTTCAGCCTCCTAGGCCCGACTTTATTACCTTGTTGAGTTTTCAGCATAGCCCTTAGTCCTTTTGATGAGAAAAAAGCATTTATACACAAGAGGATAGCCAGTATAGCTGAAGACATTACTCAACCTCTCCAGGAGTGGGCAGGTCTTGAACCACTGAGTGCTCTCTTCCCATGGACATAGGCTGAGGGCTCCAAGAGTCCCAGGATAAATTCCAACAAGCTTTATATCTCTGTCTACCTTACATTTTACAATGAAAAGGATGCGCCCTTTCAAACTATCCATCATTTCAAAGACAGTTCTCTTATTCCTTAGGGTATACCCTGATCTGATTTTATCTCCTGTCTCTCTCTGTCCTCCCAGGCTCTCCCACTCTGCCCTTGGGAACCCATGAGCTGTCATTAGCAAACTGCTCACATCCTCAACCTCTTGTCTGATTGTTCAGCTTTTATTGATGCCACTTTCTCTAGAGGCAGCTGTGTTTTCTCTCATACTCCACGTGAACCTCAAGGCCTGGAGGTGAATGGATGGCCTCCAATCCTTATTTGCTGCCTTCAAGGCTTCCTCTCCTTTTAAACTGCTAGTTCTTTTTTAGCTCATGACATTAGATTTTACTATTACTCTGCCTTGCGGTGTCATGTACTCCTTCTAGTTGCTTCTTCTCACTCCTAGATGACAATGAAAATGCTTTCTTTCTTTCACTTGTTCTGCTGCTATGCTAAATTCTTAGTTGCCTGACTTTCTTAGCCCCCAAGAATCTCTTTCTTCCTCCATCTTGCCATGGCTTCCTGACTCCCGTATATGGTTATACCTAGCCATGGTGTTACTCATAATAATGGCACCATTTCTAGCCATTGTCTTCTCTGACTTCACCTCCTAGCTAGCTAACTCCTAACTCTAGTACTCTCACTTTAGTCATACTTCTTAAACACTTATCTACTGACCCCACCACGTTTTTGCTATTCACAACCCTTCACTGTCCTTTTCACCCATTAGATTGGATGTATTGGCCTGATAACCATCCCACTACTAACATCTTTAACTCTCTTGACCTCCCGTGCTGCTCTATTGTATGCAGCTGACCAAATTTTAGCTGTGCCTAATTAAGGCCAATGGTCTGTGCACTTTGGCTCTTGATATGGTTTGCCTGTGTCCCCACCCGAATCTCATCTTTAATTAGAACGCCTATAATTTACACCTGTTATCCGAGGAACCCAGCGGGAGGAAATTAAATTATGGGGGTGGGTCTTTCCCACTCTGTTCTCGTGATAGTGAATAAGTTTCATGAGATCTGTTGGTTTTGAAAATGGCAAGCTCTCTCGTTCTCTCTCTTGTCACCACCATGTAAAAAGTGCCTTTCGCCTTCCACCAGGATTGTGAAGCCTTTCCAGCTGTGTGGAACTGTGAGTCCATTAAACATCTTTCTTTTGTAAATTGCCCAGCCTCAGGTATGTCTTTATCAGCAGCATAAAAACAGACTAATGCAGTAAACTGGTACCAGTAGAGTGGGATATTGCTGAAGAGATACGTGAAAATGTGGAAGCGACTTTGGAAGTGGGTAACAGAGATTGGAAGAGTTTGGAGGGCTCAGAAGAAGACAGGAAAATGTGGGAAAGTTCAGAACTTCCTAGAGACTAGTTGAAAGGTTTTGACAAAAATGTTGATAGTTATATGAACAATAAGGTCCAGGCTGAGATGGTCTCAGATGGAGATGAGGAACTTGTTGGGACTGGAGCAAAGGTGACTCTTGTTATGTTTTAGCAAAGAGACTGGTGGCATTTTGCCCCTGCTCTAGAGATTTATGGACTTTGAATGTGAGAGAGATGATTTAGGGTATCTGGCAGAAGAAATTTCTAAGCAGCAAAGTTTTCAAGAGGTGACTTTAGGTCCTATTAAAAGCATTCAGTTTTAAAAGGGAAACAGAGCATAAATGTTTGGAAAATTTGCAGCCTGACAATATGATAGAAAAGAAAATCTCATTTTGTGAGGTGAAATTCAAGCCAGGTGCAGAAATTTGCATAAGTAACAAGCTGAATGTTAATTCCCAAGACATTCAGGAAAATGTCTGCAGGGCATGTCAGAGGTTTTCAGGGTAGCTCCTCCCATCACAAGCCTGGAGCTTTAGAAGGAAAAAAATTGTTTCATGGGCTGGGCCCAGGATCCGCATGCTGTGTGCAGCCTAGGGACTTGGTGCCCTGTGTCCCAGACACTCCAACTGTGACTAAAAAAGGCCAAGGTACAGCTCAGGCTGTTGCTTCCGAGGGTGGAAGCCCCAAATCTTGGAAGCTTCCATGTGGTGTTGAGTCTGTGGGTTCACAGAAGTCAAGAATTGAGGTTTGGGAATCTCTGCCTAGATTTCAGAGGCTCTATGGAAACTCCCGCATGTTGAGGCAGAAGTTTGCTGCAGAAGCGAGGCCCTCATGGAGAACCTCTGCTAGGGCAGTGCAGAAGGTAGATGTAGGATGGGAGCCCCCACACAGAGTCCCTACTGGGGCACCACCTAGAGGAGCTGTGAGAAGAGGGCCACTGTCCTCCAGACCCCAGAATGGTACGTCCAGGTACAGCTTGCACCGTGTACCTGGAAAAACCACAGACACTCAACACCAGCCTGTGAAAGCAGCTGGGAGGGAAGCTGTCCCCTGCGAAGCCTCAGGGGCGGAACTCAAGACCACGGGAACTCACCACTTGTGTTAGCGTGACCTGGATGTTAGACATGGATTCAAACGAAATCATTCTAGAACTTTAAGATTTGACTGCCCTGCTGGATTTCAGACTTGCATGCGGCCTGTGGCCCCTTCATTTTGGCCAGTCCCCACCACTGGGAATGGCTGTATTTACCCAATGCCTGTACCTCCATTGTATCTAGGAAGTAGCTAACTTGCCTTTGATTTTACAAGCTCATAAGTGGAAGGGACTTGCCTTGTCTTAGATGTGACTTTGGACTTTTGAGTTAATGCTGAAATGAGTTAAGACTTTGGGAGACTGTTGGGAAGGTATGATTTGTTTTGAAATATGAGGACATGAGATTTGGGAGGGGCCGGGGGTGGCATGACATGGTTTGGCTGTGTTCCCACCCAAATCTCATCTTGAATTGTAACTCCCGTAATTTCCACCTGTTGTGGGAGAAACCCAGTGGGAGGTAATTGAATTATGGGGGCGGGTCTTCCTGTGCTGTTCTTTTGATAGTGAATAAGTCTCATGAGTTCTGATGGTTTTAAAAATGAGACTTTCTCTGCACAAGCTCTCTTATTCTCTCTCTTGCTACCTTCATGTAAGAAGTACCTTTTGCCTTCTACCATGATTTTGAGGCCTTTCTAGTTGTGTGGAACTGTGAGTCCATTAAACATCTTTCTTTTGTAAATTGCCCAGTCTCAGGTATGTCTTTATCAGCAGCATGAAAATGGATTAAGACAACCCTATACCAGAGTAGCTGGACGTTGCTGGATGACAATTAGACTACCATGCTGACTGGCCTTGCTTCAGATTTATGACCCCTGATCTCAAAATCACTGAGCACTTTCAGAAACTCCTATTTCAGTTTTCTAGTAAATTCACTGTCATCCTCTTTAGATGACTGTTTCACACCTCTTCTCCAATCTCAAACACTGCTTATTCTGTTTTACTCTCAGCTGATGACTTGGTCTTCTACTTCAGAGAGAAAATGGATGTAATCAATGAAAAACATGCCGTTTTCCTACCACCTGCTTGTATCTTCAGTCACATACTCTTTTTTTCCTGTATTTCTCTTTTTCTCAAATTTCTCTATTTCTCAAATTGTTCTTATGTTTGCCAGCTCTCTCTTTTTTTTTAAACACATATCTAACTGCTGGAGTGCCCAAGGTTTATTTTTCAACTCTCTAATCATCTATAGTTACACTTTTTTTAAGAGACCCTCCTTAGTCCCAAGGCTTTAAATGTCATCTATGTGCCAATGGCTCCCAAATTTTTATTTATACTTTTGAACTCTGTCCTGAAAGTCAGAATTGTATGTCCGATATGTTACACAGTGTTTTTACTTGGGTGTCTCTAACCAAACATAGCTTTCATTAATTTTCTTAAAACCTCTCTCCACTCAGTTGTTGTTCAGGCCAAGAACATGGGAATTATTCTTGAATGCTCGTTCTTTCACTGCCCACATTGAACCTACCAGGCAGTCCAGTTGCCTGTGTTTCTAAATTATATCTGACTATATTTCATCATTCCCAGCGCTGCAAGCTAAACCAAATTGTCACTATATTTTACTCAGAGCACTTAGAAATTCCTAAAATTATTGTAATTATTTTGCTTATGTTACTGTCTGCTTCCATACATTAGAGTGTCAACTCGCTGAAGGTAGGGACATTATCTTGCTCCCTCTTGTGTCCCTAGCACCAATACTAGCACATAGTAAGGGATCAATATTTTTGAATGATTGATATTTTAGTGGAACCTGTCTTTCAGAATAAGCATTGAACTATAGAAAACATCTAAAAATTTATATTTTTGAAATTCCAGCAATTAAGTCTCAGTGCTTCAATTTTAGAAAGTTAATCATGCTGGTACCTAGCTCTCAGCTATAAATGATTCATATAACATAACTCTAATGTGTCATTTAAAATATTTATGTTTGTGTGCATATATATGTATACATCCATATATACACACATATATATGTGTATGTGTGCATACGTATATATATACACAAGCATACTAGTTTACAAAAATGTGGTCGTATTATGCATGCGGTTTTGGAGATTTTTCTCCCTTCTTATTTATTTCATTTCCCTTCTATTTGTCCTTCACTCTTCACTACATAGTTCTCCTAATCCAAAGTAACAATCTGCTGTGTTTTCTTCTGCATGCTATTATAATTATAAAAACATGGCCGGGCACGGTGGCTCAAGCCTGTAATCCCAGCACTTTGGGAGGCCGAGACGGGCGGATCACGAGGTCAGGAGATAGAGACCATCCACTGTGAAACCCCATCTCTACTAAAAAATACAAAAAATGAGCCGGGCGAGGTGGCGGGCGCCTGTAGTCCCAGCTACTCCGGAGGCTGAGGCAGGAGAATGGCCTAAACCCGGGAGGCGGAGCTAGCAGTGAGCTGAGATCCAGCCACTGCACTCCAGCCCGGGCGACAGAGCGAGACTCCGTCTCAAAAAAAAAAAAACAAAAAAAAACATATGCTACATATATTTATTCAAATAATTATATAGGGAGATTTTTGTCATTGATTGCTTTACAAAAATTGTATTATTAAACGGATACTTCTATTAATTTGTCTCTAAAAATTACAGGCACCAATTCTTGCCATAGGGATAAAAAACCCAGTAAGAATGTATTAAAATATTGCTGTGACAGTTGTGTCACATGAATGAGAAGAGAGGGCTGAAGAATTACATCACTCTTTTTGAATAGGCTTTGGTAGGTAGTTTGACTAAGAACAACTCAAAGTTTAATAATGGGATTAGTATTGACTTTCAGACTAATTTCAGGGAAATGGAGATTTGCTAAATGCCATATATCTTGGTATGAGGGTCTCTGCCGTGTTGTAAGAGCAGTGGCTTGGGAGCAAAGTAGCCTAGGTTTTAATGCATATCCTGCAGCTAATTTACTCGCTAGTCCCTGGAAATTCATTTAATCTCTCTAAGGCAGCCTAAACTGTGGCTAGAAGGCTTGGGTTCCAGTTTATTACTAGAAATGTGGTCTCAACTTATGAAGAATTTAAGTTATTAAGTTCAATAAACAGTCAGCTAAAGATAATATTTATCATACAAACCCCACAGGTTATTCTTTTGAATCCTAGGTGACAAAATATAAAAAACATAACTTAGATTTTAATGTGACTTACAAATGTTAGTTGTCTTTATTATCGTTTTCTCATATATCAATTGAAGACTCCAGTAGACATATTTGAGTAATTGTTCAGCTCTGCACTGTCTTACTCTGTGCTACCAGCTGTGTGGTTTTTTGAGCACTTGAAATCTGATCTGTCCAAACATATCATACCAGATTTTAAGTCTTAGTATGAAAAAAATATAAACTATCTCATTCTTTTTTGATAATAATAGCATGTTTAAATAATTTTAGATAAAATTAAATATTAAAATGAGTTTCACCTGTTTGATTGAAATTACATATGTATAAGGAACCACTCAGCTGAACGTATGGCTTTAGATGAGTATGTTTGTAGCAAGTGATCCTGGCACCTATAGTTAATATAAGCTGAGACTTTTATAGAATTCCCCATCCACCCAGGGCTCATGTTCCTGTAAGGTCACATTCTGAGTCAGCTCATTTCTAATTGAGCTTATTTGGATCTTCTCTTCTTTTCTTGGTTAATCTCACTCATGTTCTGTCAATTTTATTTATCTTTTTAAATAATCAGCTTTTTGTTTCATTTATCTTTTGTATTATTTATTGCTTCATTTAGTTGTACTCTTGGTTATTTCTTTACTTCTGCTGGGCTTGGGGTTGGATTGTTCTTGTTTCTCCAGTTCCTTGAGGTGTGACCTTAGATCATCTCTTTGTGGTCTTTCAGACATTTTGATGTAGATATCTAGTGCTCTGAGCTTTTCTCTTAGCACCACTTTTGGTGTACCCTAGATGGTTTGATAGGTTATGTCACTATTATTGTTCAATTCAAAGAATTTTTAAATTTCCACCTTGGTTTCATTTTTGACCCAATGATCATTCAGGAGCACGTAATTTCCATGTATTTACATGGTTTTGGGGGTTCTTTTTTACAGTTGATTTTCAATTTTATTACACTGTGGTCTGAGAGAGTACTTGATATAATTTTAAATTTCTTAAATTTATTGAGACTTGTTTTGTGGCTTATCACATGGTCTATCTTAGAGAATGTTCCATGTGCTGATGAATAGAACATATATTCTGCAGTTGTTGGGTAGAATGTTCTGTAAATATCAGTTAAATCCATTTGTTGTAGGACATAGTTTAAGTCCATTGTTTCTTTTTTGACTTTCTGTCTTGATGACCTGTCTAGCAGTGTTAGTGGAGTATTAAAGTCCCCTACTATTATTGTGTTGCCATCTATCTCATTTCTTAGGTCTAGTAGTAATTGTTTCATAAATTTGGGAGCTCCAGTGTTAGGTACATATATATTTAGAATTGTGATATTTTCCTATCTTTCTAGTCATTTTATAATTGACATAACATAAAGTGAGGAAGACTGGTTCAGTTTCTTTGTTTTATCTAAAAACTTGCCCTTGAAACTGATCTGGCACTCTTATTAAACCTGCAAGGCCAGGTGTCTCTCTGCACATCTATTCTCTGCACTGGCCCCTTAACTTGCAATGTTCCAGTCTTTTAGTCTGACAGGACAGATCCCTTTTCTCTCAGAGACTTCCTGTCAGAGGTCAGTAAGGAATACAGGTCCTTACAAATCTGAGTAATTTGGCAAAGTGTTTGACAGCTTCACACTTAAAATCAGCAGGGTGTCCTTATAGAAAAATAGAGTCCAACCTATAGAATACCTTAGGGGAGCTCCTAGAGCATTTTTATTTCCTCAAATTCAGAGTTATCCGGTTCTCCTAGGAACAGCATAGTATTTAAGACCACAGACTCTGGAACCTACTTGCCTGGGGTTGAACTCTAGTTCCACTAATTAACAGCTGTGGGATCTTGAGAAAATTATTTAAACTAGATGTGTTAAGCACATAAATGTTTTCTATTATTACTATAATTATTAGAATTAGCGTTGCTACTTAACATAAACTCTTAATGTCCTTAAGTCTCTCAGAAAGTACAATCCAAATGTGAGTAGAAAGCAAACGGGAAGATATACCCAGGGAATAGCCCATGCTTCTGGAATGTTCTACTTCCACTAGAGGTATCTGGAAATTGGGGAAAGGTTAAAGATTGTCTGCAAGTTGTAGCTCTGTCACTCACTAGTGGTGTGGCTTGGAGTTAATTATTTTCTAGATTTTAATTTTTCTCTTTTTAAGATGGCTGTAATGATATATAATTCTCAGGGTCATTCAGAGCATTAAATGAGACGATAATGATAATTCTTCGGTACCAAACAGATGCCTAACAAATATTAGTTTTTTTCATTTTCTACTACATTTAATTTTAGAAAATTAATATAAAGATAAAACATGTAATCCCAATCCTCTCTCAAATGTTACTTGGTCTTGGGGTAGGGTATCACCCATAAGTTTAGTTTTGTTTTTTTAAATTTTTAAAACACTTCCTTCTAGAAAAGCTTCCATGAAATAAATACTTTAATAAATGTTGTACTTATCTTTAGAAACAGCATTTTTCAATTAGTGCTTTTCAATTTCCTAGTCAACAAAAAAACAAAGCTGAAGTTTCTTGCTCGTGGAAACGTACAACAAGGTCTTAGGATGATGCATCTGTTCTTTCTTGCATTGTTCTAAAGAAATACATAATTTATTTTCTGTATTTATACTTAATTTATAAAGAAAAGATATTTAATTGGCTCATGGTTCTGCAGGCTGTAGAGGAAGCATGATGCTGGCATCTGCTCAGCTTCTGGAGAGGCCTCAGGAAAGTTACAATCATGGTAAAATGCGAAGGGGAAGCACACATGTCACATGGTCATAGCAGGAGGAACAGAGAGTGGGAAGGAGGAGGTGCCACACACTTTTAAACAACCAGATGTTTTGAAAACTCGTTCACTATCATGAGAAGAGCACCAAGCAGATGGTGCTAAACTATTCATGAGAAATTCAACCCCATGATCCAATCATCTCCCACTAGGCTCCACCTTCAACACTGGGGATTACAATTTGACATGAAGATTGGGTGGGTACACAGAAACAAACAATATTATTATGCCCATAGCCCCTCCCAAATCTCATGTCTTTCTACATTTCAAAATATAACCATATCTTCCCAATAATTCCCAAAGTCTTAACTCATTCCAGCATTAACTCAAAAGTCCAAAGTCCAAATTCTCATCTGAGACAAAGCAAGTCCCTTCCACCTACGAACCTACAAAATAAAAGCAAGTTAGTTCTTCCCAAGATAAAGTGGGGGTATAGGCATTGGGTAAATTCTTCTACTCCAAAAGGGAGAAATTAGCCAAAATTAAGGGGCTACAGACTCCATCCAAGTCCAAAACCAAGCGGGGCAGTCATTAAATCTTAAAGTTCCAAAATACTCTCCTTTGACTCCATTTTCCACATCTAGGGCACTGTGGTGTGAGGAGTGGGCTCCCATGACCTTGAGCAGCTCCACCCTTGTGGCTTTGCAGGGTTTAGCACTATAGCTGCTCTCATGGGCTGGCACTGAATGCCTGTGGCTTTTCCGGGTGCAAGATGCAGGTTGTCAGTGGCTCTACCATTCTGGGGTCTGGAGGATGGTGGCTCTCTTCTCATAGCTTCACTAAGCAGTTCCCCACTGGGGACTCTGTGAGGTGGGTCCAAACCCTCATTTCCCCTCTGCATTTCTCCAGTAGAAGTTCTCCATAAGGGTTCTGTCTATGGAGCAGGCTTTTGCCTGGGTACCCAGACTTTTCTTTTTTTTTTTACGTTCTAGGGTACATGTGCACAACGTGCAGGTTTGTTACATATGTATACATGTGTCATGTTGGTGTGCTGTACCCATTAACTCA
>NW_012116577.1:69078-89471 GCF_000951035.1 Colobus angolensis palliatus
AGCACCTGTTGTTTCCTGACTTTTTAATGATTGCCATTCTAACTGGTGTGAGATGGTATCTCATTGTGGTTTTGATTTGCATGTCTCTGATGGCGTGTGATGATGAGCATTTTTTCATGTGTCTGTTGGCTGCATAAATGTCTTCTTTCGAGAAGTGTCTGTTCATATCCTTTGCCCACTTTTTGACAGGGTTATTTGTTTTTTTTCTTGTAAATTTGTTTGAGTTCTTTGTAGATTCTGGTTCATATGGAACCAAAAAAGAGCCCACATTGCCAAGACAGTCCTAAGCCAAAAGAACAAAGCTGGAGGCATCATGCTACCTGAGTTCAAACTATATTACAAGGCTACAGTAACCAAAACAGCATGGTACTTGTACAAAAACAGAGACATAGACCAATGGAACAGAACAGAACAGAGTCCTCAGAAATAATACTGCACATCTACAACCATCTGATCTTTGATGAACCTGACAAAAACAAGAAATGGGGAAAGGATTCCCTATTTAATAAATGGTGCTGAGAAAACTGGCTAGCCATAAGTAGAAAGCTGAAACTGGAACCCTTCCTTACACCTTATACAAAAATTAATTCAAGATGGATTAGAGACTTAAATGTTAGACCTAAAACCATAAAGACCCTAGAAGAAAACCTAGGCAATACCATTCAGGACAATAGGCATGGGCAAGGACTTCGTGTCTAAAACACGAAAAGCAATGGCAACAAAAGCCAAAATTGACAAATGGGATCTAATTAAACTAAAGAGCTTCTGCACAGCAAAAGAAACTACCATCAGAGTGAACAGGCAACCTAAAGAATGGGTGGAAATTTTTGCAATCTACTCATCTGAGAAACAGGCTTTTCCATACATACTCTGAAATCTAGGTAGAGGCTTCGAAGCCTCAACTCTTGCACTGTGAACCTGCAGGCTTAACGTCATGTGGAAACCACAAAGGCTTATGGTTTGTATTCTCTAAAGCAGCTGCTGAAACTGTACCTAAGTTCCTTTGAGCCACTGCTGGAGCTGGAGTGGCTAGAATGCAGGGAGCAGTGTCCTGAGTCTGTGAAGGGCCTGGCTCACAATATCATTCAGTCTTTCTAGGCCTCTGGGTCTGTGATGAGAGGGGTGAGAGGGGCTGTTAGGAAGGTCTCTAAAGTGCTTTAAAGGCCTTGTTCCCATTGTCTTGGCTATTAGTACTTAGCTCCTTTTTACTTATGCAAATTTCTGCCATCTGCTTGAATTCCTTCCCTGAAAATGAACTTTTCTTTCCTACCACATGCCCGGGCTCCAAATTTTCCAAACTTTTACACTCTGCTTTCCCTTTAAATATAAGTTTCAACTTTAGGTCATTTATTTGCTCACACCCATGAGCATAGGGGGTTAGAAGCAGCCAGACCACATCTTGAATGCTTTGCTGCTTAGAAAATTGTTTTCTCCAGATATCCAAAACCATCACTCTCAAGTTCAAAGTTCCAGAGATCTCTAATGCAGGGGCACAGTGCAGCCAAGTTCTTTGCTAAGGCATAATAAAAGTGACCTTTGCTCCACTTCTCAATAATTTTATTATTTCCATCTAAGATCTCCTCAGCCTGAATTTCATTGTCCATATTACTATCAGCATTTTGGTCATAACCATTTAACCAGTCTCTAAGATGTTCCAAACTTTCCCTCATATTCTTATCTTCTTCTGAATCCTCCAAACTCTTCTAATCTCTGCCTGTTACCCAGTTTCTATGTTACTTCCGTATTTTCAGGTATCTTTATAGGAATACCCAACTCCTGATACTAATTTTCTGTATTAGTCCATTCTCACATTCCTGTAAAGAAATACCTGAGATGAGGTAATTTATAAAGAAAAGAAGTTTAACTGGCTCATGATTGCACAGGTTGTACAGGAGGCATAATACTAGCATCTGCTTGGCTTCTTGGGAGACCTCAGGAAACTTATAATCATGGCAGAAGTTGAAGAGGAAGCAGACACATCACATGGCCAGAGCATGAGCAAGAGAGTAGAGAGCGGGAGGTGCCACACAATTCTAAACAATCAACTCTTGCTGGAACTCACTCACTATCGTGAGAAGAGCACCAAAAAAGATGATGTTAAATCATTCATGAGAAATCTGCCTCCATAATCCAAATTACCTCTTGCCAGGACCTGCCTCCAACATTAGGGATTACAATTTGATGTGAGATTTTGGCAAGAACACAGATTCAAACCATATCAGATGGTAACTGTCATGTTACTTTGATTTGAATGTGTCGCTCAAACTCACGTGCTGAGTACTTAATTCCCAAAGCAAGTATTGGGAAGTGGGACCTTTTGTTTAGGTTCTAAGGGCTCCAGTTTCATGAATGAGTTATTACAAGAGCTTGACAAAGGGTGTTTGGTCCTTTTTGCCCTTCTACCTTCTGCCATGTGACAACCTAACATTCCCTCTCTCCTGAGGATGCAGCACTTATGGTGCCATCTTGGGAAAAGGGAGCAGCCCTCACCAGACAACCAACCTGCTGGCACCTTGATCTGAGACTTCCCAGCCTACAGAACTATTAACATTTTCTATTTATAAATTACCCAGTCTGTGGTATTTTGTTACAGCAGCACAAATGGAGGAAGACACTACTATTTGGTATATATTATAATTGAATACAAATCTACCTTGATAACCAAGGCACAGTTAAAATTTCAGAGCCCTTTGATAAGTTCTATAAAATTACAGAGATGGCAACATTCTCTCTGAAGGTGTTTACATATTTTGTAAGAATAAGAATAGTAATTTTAATGTGTATGATATACTTGAAAAACAAAAACAGTGAGGAATATAGGACATTTCTTATTTATAACGTTGAAAAAGGACACAACTCATAACCCATAACATCATCCCATATTTTATAATTGTCTGAAGTTTCTTTCCATTTGGTGGTTCTTTCCTCAGGCTGACCCTAATTTCATCCCACCTTTCCCAGTCAAAGAAAGTACTCAATAATTGATTCTGGTGACCTCTCCTTCCTTCCTTTTCAAATAGGAAAATTTCATCATTCTTTCTGAGTGACTACTGTCCTAGGTCTAACTAATTCTGGCCACTTTTTTTTTTTTCTGATAACTGAAATCTCAGCAGTATTCTGCCTAAACTAGAGGATGTCCTTAATAATATTATCAGGGTTGGGAACAAAGAAAAAACCCATTTATCCTATGTGCTTGTGTGACTTTTACAATGTAGATGACATGAGAGGTTTTCTTATGTGTAAGATTTCAATTCATTTTTCCTACATAACTAACAGTAAAGATTTTGAGGAGGTTGAGAGTAGATTAGCAACTGTGTTTTTTGACGGTATTGAGAGTAGCATCTGCCCCACCTGGTCCATATAAGCAGAATACATTTCACCCAACCTTGCTCCAATGACTTAATAAGATCAATGCATCTTTTAAAAATTTGGTATGAAATAATTATTGTATTTATTTACTTATTTATTTTTATTTTTTCATAAGTTATTGGGGTACAGGTGGTATTTGGTTACATAAGTTCTTTAGTGGTGATTTGTAAGATTTTGGTACACCCATCAGCCGAGCAGTATATACTGCACCCTATTTTAATGCATGTATACCACTAATTCTTTATAGATGTATCTCTTATATGTCAGAAACAAACCGCTGTGCATTAGAGGCAGTGTCATATAGTGGAGAAGCCTCAGATGTTCACGTCGCTTATTGTTAGAATGGCTTTTAGGCTTTTAGCAATTACTTTGCATTTTGGTTTTCTCATATTAAAGGTGGAAATCATAATATTCTCCTCACATATTTGTTAAATAAGATGGTAAATGTAAAGGACCTAGTATAGTTCTTGGGATAGAAAGGTTTTTCACTAAATTGTGTTATAACTGGTCTGATGCTGCTGTTCTCATAATCATATCATTCCAACAGTGTCACTATCCTCCCTTCCATCTAGGAAAGTACTGTTAATTTGTACCATTCATCTCAGTGAAAAAACTAACACAGTAGCAAATCTCCATTTGAGTTGTCTCACACTATTTTATTTATTCCAGGGAACTTCCCATCTAGAAGCTAGTAGATGTTCATTCAAAACACACACACTGCCTGGCACAGTGGCTCACACCTGTAATCCCAGCACTTTGGGAGGCCAAGGTGGACGCACTATGAGGTCAGGAGAGTGAGATCATCCTGGCTAATATGGTGAAACCCCATCTCTACTAAAAATACAAAAAATTAGCCGGGCGTAGTGACAGATGTCTGTAGTCCCAGCTACTTGGGAGGCTGAGGCAGGAGAATGGCATGAACCTGGGAGGCTGAGCTTGCAGTGAGCCGAGATTGCACCACTGCACTCCAGCCTAGGCGACAGAGCGACACTCCATCTCAAAACAAACAAAACAACAACAACTCACACACACAGAGAGAACATATCTTTATGAACAGCTCTTATGCTACAATGTTTAGATTCTGTCCTGAATCTAATCCTGGAGAAAATACGAGTGAGAGCATGCAGTATTTGGCTTTATCATTTCCTTGTTAATTAGCTTAGAATAATGGCCTCCAGCTTCATTCATGTTGCTTCAAAGAATATGATTTTATTTTTATATCAATTTTAATTTTTTTGAAGTTATGAATTTTTTCTTATACTTTACGATCTGGGATACATGTACAGAACATGCAGGTTTTTTACATAGGTATACACATGCCATGGTGGATGGCTGCATTCATCAACCTGTCATCTACATTAGGTATTGCTCCTAAGGCTATCCCTCCCCTAGTCCCCCACCCTCCAAAAGCCCCTGGTGTGTGATGTTCCCCTCCCTGTGTCCATGTGTTCTCATTGTTCAATTCCCACTTATGAGTGAGAGCATGTGGTGCTTGGTTTTCTTTTCCTGTGTTAGTTTGCTGAGAATGATGGTTTCCAGCTTCATCCATGTTCCTGCAAAGGGCATGAACTCATCATTTTTTATGGCTGCATAGTATTCCACAGTGTATATGTGCCACATTTTCTTTATCCAGTCTATCATTGATGGACATTTGGGTTGGTTCCAGTTCTTTGC
The DNA here is from genome assembly GCF_000951035.1 of Colobus angolensis palliatus. Classification (NCBI taxonomy): domain Eukaryota; kingdom Metazoa; phylum Chordata; class Mammalia; order Primates; family Cercopithecidae; genus Colobus; species Colobus angolensis. The sequence goes on from NW_012116577.1 coordinate 74,122, forward strand.
TATTGTGAATAGTGCTGCAATAAACATAGGTATGTACATGTCTTTATAGTGGAATGATTTATAATCCTTTGGGTATATAACCAGTAATGGGATTGCTGAGTCAAATGATATTTCTAGTTCTAGATCATTGAGGAATCACCACACTGTCTTCCACAATGGTTGAACTAATTTACACTCCCATCAACAGTGTAAGAGTGTTACTATTTCTCCACATCCTCTCCAGCATCTGTTGTTTCCTTACTTTTTAATGATTGCCATTCTAACTGGTGTGAGATAGTATCTCATTTTGGATTTGATTTGCATTTCTCTAATGACCAGTGAGGATGAGCTTTTTTTCATATGTTTGTTGGCTGTATATATGTCTTCTTCTGAGAAGTGTCTGTTCATATCCTTCACTGACTTTTTGATGTTTTTCAAAATTTTTTTCTTGTAAATTTAAATTCCTTACAGATTCTCAATATTAGCCTTTTGTCAGGTGGAGAGATTGCAAAATTTTCTTCCATTCTATAGGTTGCCTGTTCACTCTGATGATAGTTTCTTTTGCTGTGCAGAAACTCTTTAGTTTAATTAGATCCCATTTGTCAATTTTGGCTTTTGGTGCTTTTGCTTTTGGTGTTTTAGTCATGAAGTCTTTGAGATTCTTAATCCTGAGTTCAAATTTGATTTCACTGTCGTCTGAGAGGCTATTTGTTATGATTTCTGTTTTTTTTTTTTTTTTTGCATTGGCTGAGAAGTGTTTTACTTCCAATTATGTGCTCAATTTTAGAATAAGTGCAATGTGGTGTTGAGAAGAATGTATATTCTCTTGATTTAGGGTGGACAGTTCTGTAGATGTCTGTTAGGTCTGTTGATTCAGGGCTGAGTTCAAGTCCTGAATATTCTCGCTAATTTTCTGTCTCATTGATCTATCTAGTATTGACAGTGGGGTGTTAAAGTCTCCCAGTACTACTGCATGGGACTCCAAGTTTCTTTGTAGGTCTCTAAGAACTTGCCTTTTGAATCTGGGTGCTCCTGTATTGGGTGCCTATATATTTAGGATAGTTAGCTTTTCTTGTTGTATTGATCCCTTTACCATTATGTAATGTCCTTGTTTGTCTTTTTTTATCTTTGTTGGTTTATAGTCTGTTTTATTAGAGACTAGGATTGCAACCGCTTGTTTTTTTTGCTTTCCATTTGCTGAGTAAATATTCCTCCATCCCTTTATTTTGAGCATATGTGTGTCTTTGCATGTGAGATGGGTCTCCTGAATACAGCACACTAATGGGTCTTGACTCTTTATCCAATTTGCCAGTCTGTGTATTTTAATTGGGGCATTTAGCGTGTTTATATTTAAGGTTAATACTGTTATGTATGAATTTGATCCTGTCATAATGAGGCTAGCTGGATTTTGCCCATTAGTTGATGCAGTTTCTTCATAGTGTCGATAGTTTTTACATGTTGGTATGTTTTTGCAGTAGCTGGTACTGGTTTTTCCTTTCGGTATTTAGTGGTGACAAAATCTCTCAGCACTTGCTTGTCTGTAAGAAAGCTTTATTTCTCCTTCACTTATGAAGCTTAGTTTGACTGGATATGAAATTCTGGGTTGAAAATTCTTTTCTTTGAGAACGTTGAATATTGGCCTCCACTCTCTTCTGGCTTGTAGAGTTTCTGCAGAGAGATTGACTGTTAGTCTAATAGGCTTCCCTTTGTGGGTAACCAGACCTCTCTGCTGCTCTTAACATTTTTTCTTTCATTTTCACCTTGGTGAATCTGATGATTTTGTGTCTTGGGGTTGCTCTTCTCAAGCAGTATCTTTGTGGTGTTCTCTGTATTTCCTGAATTTGAATGTTGGCCTGTTTTGTTAGGTTGGGGAAGTTCTCCTGGATAATATCTTGAAGAGTGTTTTCCAACTTGGTTCCATTCTCCCCATCACTTTCAGGTACACCAATCAAATGTAGGTTGAGTCTTTTCACATAGTCCCATATTTTTTGAAGACTTTGTTTGTTCCTTTTTATTTTTTCTAATCTTGTCTTCATGGTTTATACCATTAAGGTGATCTTCAGTCTCTGATATTCTTTCTTCCACTTGATTGATGTGGCTATTGATACTTGTTAATGCTTCATGAAGTTCTCTTACTGTGTTTTTCAGCTCCATCAGGTCATTTATCTTCTCTAAACTGGTTATTCTAGTTAGCAATTCATCTAACTTGTTTTCAAGGTTCTTAGCTTCCTTGCACTGGGTTAGAACATGCTCCTTTAGCTCAGAGGAATTATTACCCACCTTCTGAAGCCTACTTCTGTCAATTCATGAAACTCATTCTTTGTCCAGTTTTGTTCCCTTGCTGGCAAGGACTTGTGATCCTTTGGAGGAGAAGAGGCGTTCTGGTTTTGGGAATTTTCAGCATTTTTGCACTGGTTTGTGGGGGTCTGTCCCACAGACACTGACCCAACGATGGATAAATAACATACATTGACACAGATACTATACCTGTCAGTTGGCTGAGCATTCAGGCCACCTACAGACTCCATGGAAGGTGCTGTAAAGAGTCAGCAGCCATGGTCTCAACTCACTGGCCCTCATAGCATTTATTCAACACATATTAAATGACAAAGGTATCAAGTAAACACCACTAGAAGGAAATTACTCTTATCAACCCCCCAGGTAGAGAGCAATCATGCACCTGTGGATGGTCAAAGGTTAGTCTTAGGACCACATGAGTAAACCAGCTATTTAGATAGACTTCTCTATATTCCTCTATTAATTACCTTTGCTATAGCTCACAGAGGATTAGACTGCCTTCAGCTGTAACTCTATCATGAGGCTTTTACAAAAACCTTCCAGCCTTCCAAGAAGGTTTGTATTTATTTTACAATTTCTCCCATTATCCTGACTGAACCCCTACATCTCCCCCTTTTCTGTTTTCTGCATCAGTCCTTATTGATTGGAGAGCACAGATGTATGCAGCAGCAGGTTTGCCAGGCATGGTGGTCATTGCTCTTATTCTGGCTTTGCATCCTAGAATTTGTAAATAACATAAGACAATCATGAATATGATTAGCAGCATTGTTTTCCAGTCAAAGAGTGACCTGCAGTGTTACTTGGCACTTCAGTTTGAGATGTGCTGTTACTAAGGAACCCCACTGGAAGTATGTTAATCTCTTCTAGACAGGCAGTCACGTTGTTAGAAGCTGGGAAAGGAGTGTCTGCCTAGATAATAGGGCTGAAAAAAGGCAGATTTCGAAGATGAGATTAATAGAATGTTGCAGGTATAGGTAGCAGGGACAGTGAGAGAATTAAAAAAGATTAATAAAGCATAGTAAGGAATAAATTATCTGGAGTGAATGGTGTCTGTGTCCAGAGCAGGATTCACTCAGTCTTCTGACTTGTCTTCTTTGGCACAATGTCCAGGGCCTGTGTTGTCTGTGGAAGCCACATCATCCAGGGCTGCAGGTCCTTCAGGGTCAGTTCCTTCATTTCTGCTACTGGGTTGGGCCCTAGCCATGCCATGGTATGGTTTGATGTGTTGTGCTGGAATCCAAAGAGGACCTAAGGGGGTGTGAACACAAGCATACTCTCTTCCCCAAGTTAACAATTCATTTGGACCACACCATACATTACTGTTACATCTTTCCATAAAACTGCAGGTTTTATGTCTTGAGAGGTTTTAGCAAAGTGCTTTTCTACAGCCAGTTGAAATTTATCATCTAAATTTAGAAGATTGAGGATAAATAAGGCTTATGTCAATAGTGTTGCAGGGTCTTTACCCATACTCTCTCTTTTCCATTTTTTGAGCATATTTTTTAAGGATGGAGTAGCCACGTTCTACTATGGCCTGTCCTTAGGAGTTATTTGGGATGCTGGTGGAATGTTGGATATTCCACATGTGACAAAATTGTTGAAATTGTGAGCTGGCATAAGCTGGACCATTATCAGTTTTAATTTTTGTGGGCTGCCCCACAAACGCAAAAGAAGATGTTTAATGACATACCAAGTGGTCTCTTCAGGAAGGGCGTGTGTACTAATTAAATGAGAATTGGTATCAATGGATACATGTACATATCTTAGTTTTCCAAATTCAGGGATGTGTGTAACATGTTTGCCATAACTGATTAGGTTCTATTCCTCCAGGGTTAACTCCTGTTGAAGAAGGGGTCATGCCTTTGAGCTGGCAATCTGGGCATTGCAGAAATTTGTTTAGCCAGTCAGTGGTAAGTTGAGACTGTTTATATAAGTTTCTCCAATTTTGGTGGAAAAATTGATGTGATTGGGTGGCCTGGTCAAGCAGTGATGTCATAACCTGAAGGTCTGCTTGATCACTGCCATAAGCCAATGGGCCAGGCAGTGAGCTGTGGGCTTGAATGTGTGTAATAAAAATAGGTTATGTGTGTTGATTTAGCAATTGCTGAAGTTGGAGAAAAAGAGCACACAGGGCGGGCTCTAGAGTGGACTTAATTGGGCTGTTTCAAGGTTCTGCAATAAATAAACAGAGTAAGCAGAATCGCTAACTATATTGATGGACTGAGTGGAAAATTTTTCCAAGGCCAATGTCAGGGCCCCAGTTTTAGCTCTGAGTGCTAGTAAACCCAGACTGAGTGATTGAATTATGTGGTCTCCACCAGACTGCTGCTTTTCCATGTTTACCATCTGGCTTTTAACTGCTCTTTAACTAGCTCATGGGCTCTTTGTAATCTCTCTTCCTTTAGAGGTTATTGTTTTACTTAAATTGGATTAGGAGAGAGTCATATCAGGGATCAGAGAGAGAGAACAACAGTGCCCATTATCAGAAAAAGATCTAAATTCTTAAATTTTACTTAAATCTTAGCAGCAAACTATAATCTGGGATGTCACTTGTATACAAGGAACACATGAAATTTTGCCGTGGGCTGACTGTAGAGCTGGAGAGCTGAGCAGGCGGATCCTTGGTTGGCAGTCACATTGCACCCACTAGGTGATGCTTTTTGTTTGTGCTATGTTTTTTTCTTGCTTTTTTTTTTTTTATCTGTTTGTGCTTCTCCCTCCCCCTGCCTCCAGGTGGCTGCTGCCAGCAAGGTGGACCTTCCCACACATGCACCTCCTGCCCATCCCCAGCAGGCCAGCTCTGGCATGCTGGGCCTGGTTCCCTGCTGCCGTTGCCACACAGGCTGAGTTCCTGGGAATATTTGCTGGCTCTGGATTTGTGAGCTTTTTCTCTACCAGGCCTTTCTTCCTACTTACTGCCTGCTTGGCCATGTGGCTCTGGAGTCTAATGCCTTTTCTTAACTCTTTATGTACCTGATTGCCTTGTTGATCTTGCATTACCAGGCAGGCTAAGAGCTTCCCTTCTAATGCCACTTGCTTAAGACAAGGCCTTATAGCTGTAGCGTGTCTCTTGTCTTTTTTCCTATTTATTGGAGGAGGAGGTTCAGGCAAGACCTCCATTTCCTCTTTGTTATTTTGGCTTGGTGATAGCAGGACTGAGGGACTTGGGGGTGGTAAAATAGGTAAAGGTCCTTCCCCCTTCCCCCTTTTAGGCTCTTCTGTGTATAATGGGACCAAAGCCATCCTTACTAGAGCCCATAGTGTTAAAGATGGTACTGGGACCAGTTGCCCTTGTGTATGATGTTGTTTAAGATTTCTCCCCACCTGTTCTCAGAGCCCTATGTCTAGCATGCCTTCTTTCAGGAACCATGGATTATGGTTCATGAGAGTTTGCATTAGGTCCCTTAAGCCTGCAAAACCAAGGCTCCACTAGCTTTAAGCAGCTGTTTCAACACTTTTATATACTGTTTTTGTTGAGTCAATAACTGTTGTCCCATGATGAAACCTCAGCCTGAACAATCCCCTCCGAACTTGGAAATCTCGAGTGGGCACCAATGACTTACTGATTACTCATTGACCACATGGTCCTTTTGACCTTCATTGTCGGGGGGCATCTGTCGTGCTTTCTTTGCAGCATTCCTCACACAGGGCACCAGCTGCAGGGGTCTGTCCCACAGACCCTGACCCAACAACTGATGAATAACATACATTGACACAGATATTATGCCTGTCAGTCTGACTGAGTGTCTGGGCCACTTACAGACTCCGTGGAAGGTCCTGTAAAGAGGCAGCAGCCACAGCCTTGACTCACTGGCCCTCCCTGCAGGTATTCATCATTCATTAACTGACAAAGGTCTCAAGTAAACACCACTAGAAGGTACTTACTGTTGCCAACCCCCACCCCCACCCCGAGTAGAGGGTAATCATGCACCTGTGGATGGTCATAGGTTAGTCTTAGGACCACATGAGTAAACAAACTATTTAGATAGACTCTTCTACATTCCTATGTTAATTACCCTTACTATAGCTCAAAGAGGATTAGGCTGCTTTCAGCCATAACTCTATCCTGAGGCTTTTACAGAAACCTTCCAGTCTTCCAAGAAGGTTTGTATTTATTTTACAATTTCTCCCAACATCCTGACTGAACCCCTACACTGGTTTTTCCTCATCTTGGTGGATTTGTCTACTTTTGGTCTTTGATGTTGGTGACCTTCTGATGGGGTTTTTGTGTGGACTACCTTTTTGTTGATGTTGATGCTATTCCTTTTTGTTTGTTAGTTTTCCTTCTAACAGTCAGGTGCCTCTGCTGCAGATCTGCTGGAGTTTGCTGGAGGTCTATTCCAGACCCTGTTTGCCTGGGTATCACCAGTGGAGGCTGCAGAATAGCAAAGATTGCTGCCTGATCCTTCCTCTGTAAGCTTAGTACCAGAGGGGCACCTGCCAAATGCCAGTTGGAGCTCTCCTGTATGAGGTGTGTGTCAACCTCTCCTGGGAGGTGTCTCCCAGTCAGGAGGCACGAGGGTCAGGGACCCAATTGAGGAGGCAGTCTGTCCCTTAGCAGAGCTCAAGCATTGTACTGTAAGATCCACTGCTCTCTTCAGAGCTGGCCAGGCAAGAACATTTAAGTCTGCTGAAGCTGTGCTCACAGGCACCTCTTACCCCAGGTGCTTTGTCTCAGGGAGATGGGAGTTTTATCTATAAGCCCCTGACTGGGGCTGCTGCCTTTCTTTCAGAGATGCCCTGCCTAGAGAGGAGGAATCTAGAGGGGCAGTCTCGCTACAGTGGCTTTGCTGAGCTGTGGTAGGCTCTGCCCAGTTTAAACTTCCTGGCAGCTTTGTTTACACCATGAGGAGAAAACTGCCTACTCAAGCCTCAGTAATGGTGGGCACCCCTGCCTGCACCAAGCTTGAGCATCCCAGGTTGACTTCAGACTGCTGTGATGGAAGTCAGTAGTTCAAGTCAGTGGATCTTAGCTTGCTGGGCTTTGTGGTTGTGGGATCCACTGAGCTAGACCACTTGGCTCCCAGGCTTCAGCCCCTTTTCCAGCAGAGTGAACAGTTCTGTCTCACTGGTCTTCTAGGAACCACTGGGGTACGAAAAAATTCCTGCAGCTAGGTCGATGTCTGCCCAAACGGCCACCCAGTTTTGTGCTTGAAACCCAGGGCCCTGGTGGTATACACATCCGAGGGAATCTCCTGGTCTGCAGGTTGCAAAGACTGTGGAAAAAAGTATAGTATCTGGGCTGGAATGCACCATCCCTCGTGGCACAGTCCCTGAAGGCTTCCCTTGGCTAGGGGCGGGAGTTCCCTGACCCCTTGTGCTTCCGGGGTGTGGCAACACCTCACCCTGCTTTGGCTCCCTCTCCATTGGCTGTACCCACGGTCTAACCAGTCCCAGTGAGATGAACTGGATACCTCAGTTGGAAATGCAGAAATCCCTTGCCTTCTATATTGATCTTCTGGGAGCTGGAGACTGGAGCTTTTCCTTTTCAACCATCTTGCCAGCCACAATAATTTCATTTTTTTATGGCTGCATAATATTCCAGGGTGTATATGCACCACATTTTCTTTATCTAATCTACCATTGAAGGATACACAGGTTAACTCCATGCCCTTGCTATTGTGAATAGTGCTGTGATGAACATATGAGTGCATGTGTCTTTTTGGTAGAATGATTTATTTTCTTTTGTATATGTACCTGGTAAAGGGATTGCTGGGGTGAATGGTAGTTCTGTTTTAAGTCCTTTGAGGAATCTCCAAACTGCTTTCCACAGTGGCTGAACTAATTTAAATTCCAACAAACAGTGTAAAAGCATCCTCTTTTTCTCTGCAGCCTCGCTAATATCTTTCATTCTTAGACTTTTTAATAATAGCCATTCTGATTGGCATGAAATGGTATCTTATTGTGGTTTTGATATGCATTTCCCTGATGAGCAGTGATGTTGAGCATATTCTTCATATGTTTGTTGACTGCTTGTATGTGTGTTTTGAGAGGTGTCTGTTTATTTCTTTTCCTTACTTTTTAATGGGGTTATTTTTCTTTATCTTGTGGATTTAAGTTTCTTATAGATTATGGATATTTGACCTTTGTCAAGTGCATGGTTTGTGAGTATTGTATCCCATTTTGTAGGCTGTCTGTTTACTCTGTTGGTAGTTTGTTTGGCTGTGCAGAAGCTCTTTGGTTTATTATGTCCCATGGGTCAATTTTTGGTTTTGCTACAATTGCTTTGGAGGGCTTGGTTATGAACTTTCCTAAGGCTGATATCCAGAATGGTGTTTCCTAGTCCCCCCGCCCCAACACCCCAGGATTCTTATAGTTTGAGGCATTACATTTAAACCTTTAATCAAGTTTGAGTTAATTTTTGTATATGGTAAAAAGTAGGGTTCCAGTTTCATTATTCTGCATAAGGCTACCCAGCTATCCCAGCATCATTTATTGAGTGCATAGTTCTTTCTCCATTAATTATTTTTGTTGACTTTGTCAAAGATCAGAAGGATATAGATGTGAAGTTTTATTATGTGTTCTCTATTCTGTTCTTTGGTCTATGTGACAGTACCATGATGTTTTGCTTACTGTATAATTGTAGTATAATTTGAAGCTGGGTAATGTGATGTCCCCTGTTTTTTTCTTTTTGCTTAGGATCACTTTGGCTATATGGGCTCTTGTTTGGTGCCATATGAATTTTAAAATAGTTATTTTCTAGTTCTGTGAAAAATGACATTGGTAGTTTGATAGAAATAGCATTAAACGTATAGACTGCTTTGGGCAATATGACCATTATAATAATATTGAATCTTCCAATCCATGAGCATGGAATATTTTCCATTTGTGACATCTATCATTTCATTCAGCAATATTTTGTAGTTCTCCTTGTAAAGATCTTTCACCTCCTCGGTTAAATGTATTCCTAGGTATTTTATTTTATTTTTGGTTGCTATTATAAATAGAAATGATTCTTGATTTGGTTCTCAGCTGAAATGTTTTTGGTGTATAGAAATGCTACTGAATTTTGTATATTGATTGTGTATCCTGAAACTTTAGTGAAGTCATTTATAAAGTCTAGGAGCTTTTTGGCGGAGTCTTTAGGGTTTTCTAGGTATAAGATGTCACCAGTGAACAGAGATAATTTGATTTCTTCTTTTCCTATTTGGATGCCTTTTATTTTTTTCTTTTTCCTGATTGCTCTGGCTAGAACTTCAATACTACGTTGAATAGGAGTGGTGACAGTGAACATCCTTGTCCTGTTCCAGTTCTCAAGAAGAATGCTTCTAGCTTTCGCCAATTCAGTATGATGTTGGCTGTGGTTTTGTTGTAGATTGCTCTTATTATTTTGACATGTGTTCCTTCAATTCCTAATTTGTTGAGAGTTTTTATAATGAGGTGATGTTAGATTTTATCAAAATCTTTTTCTGCATTTATTGAGATGATCATATGGTTTTTGTTTGAAATTCTGTTTCTGTGGGGAATCACATTTATTGATTTGCATATGTTGAACCAATCTTGCATTCCAAGAATGAAGCCTCCTTGATTGAGATGAATTAACTTTTTAAAGTGTTGCTGAATTTGGTTTGCTTGTATTTTGTTAGGGATGTTTGCATCTATTTTCATTATCCCTATATTGGGCTGTAGTTTTGTTTTCTCATTGTGTCTTTGCCAGGTTTTGGTGTCAGGGTGATGCTGGCTTAATGGAATGAGTTAGAGAAGGTCCGTCCTCCTTGATTTTTTTTTTAAAGAATAGTTTCAGTAGGATTTGTACAAGCTCTTCCTTGTATATCTGGTAGAATTAAGCTGTGAATGTATCTGGTACAGGGCTTCTTTTTTTGGTGGGTATATTTTTAAATTACTGATTCAATTTTAGAATTCAATATTGGCCTGTTTGGTGTTTCAGTCTTTCTCAGTCAATCTCGGGAGGTTGTGTGTTTTCAGGAATTTATCTGTTTACTCTAGGTTTTCTAGCTTTTGTGTATAGAGGTATTCATAGTAATCTCAGTGTCTTTTGTATTCCTATGAGATTGGTTGTAATGTCACTTTTGTCATTTCTGATTGTGCTTAATTTGGATCGTCTCTCTTTTTTTGTTAATCTAGCTAGTGGTCTATTGATCTCCTTTATTCTTTCAAACAACCCACTTTTGATTTTGTTGATTTTTTTTGAATGGAATTTTGCATCTTAATTTTATTCAGTTGTGCTCTGATTTTAGTTATTTCCTTTCTTTTGCTAGTTTTAGAGTTTGTTCTCATTTTTCTAGCTCCTCTAGGTGTGATGTTAGATCATTAATTTGAGATCTTTCCATGAGGTAGGCTTTGGGATATAAACTTTCCTCTTTCTTCCTGTGAGTTTGTAATATATTAAAATAAAAAAAAAAACTTTCCTCCAAACACTGCTTTTACTGCATACTTTTGGTATGTTATGTCTCTCTTTTCATTTATTTCAAATAATTTTTTGATTTGTTTCTTAATTTCATTGCTTACCCAAAAGTCATTCAGGAGCAAGTTGTAATTGTGTGGAATTCAGAAGTCTTCTTGCTATTGATTTCTATTTTTATTATACTGTGGTCCAAGAATATGGTTGGTATGATTTATATTTTCTTGAATTTATTGACAGTTGCTTTTTGGCAGAGCATGTGGCTGATCTTATAGTATGTTCCATGTGCAAATGTGAAGAATGTATATTCTGTGGTTCATGGGTGGAGTGTTCTTTAGATGTCTATTAGGTCCCATTGGTCAAGAGTCAAATTTAAGTCCAGAATTTCTTTTTTTAGTTTTCTTCCTTGAAAATTGTGGTTTTGAAGTCCTCCACTATTATGTGTAGCTGTCTACATCTTTTTATAAAGCTGTAAGTACTTTTTAGATGAATCTGTGTGCTCCAGTATTGGGTACGTATATATTTAGGAAAGGCAAATCTTATTTAATTGTACCCTTTATCCCTATGTAATGCCTTTAAAAAGAAGATATTAAAGAACTTAATAAATATGGCTAAAAACAAGACAGAGAACCAAGGATCATAAAGAAAAATGCAGATATAATTTACCAAATAAAAATAATGTGGCCAAAGTCATCACAAATGAAGCCAAAAGACAAATAATGGGCCAAAGAGCAATAATAGAAATCATAAATCAAGGGTTATATTCCTAATATAAATTGATTCCCATAAATTGTAGCATGATCAAGTGCTCTTCTGCACTATACAGTTAGTATATGCAAGTGCTTGGAAAGTTTTTGAGTTTTTGTTTAATTAGCTCAACTTGGTGGGTCTCGACCTGGACACATATAAAGTAGACTAACTTCCTGTCTAGAAAAAATACCAGTCAGGCTGCTATATTTTTCACAAAAAATGAACAATTTGCATCCATATTTCTGCCATCTACAGAATGTGTTTTAAAACTCCACTAACATCACAGACTGTATACTATAAAAACATAGTTAGGGAAAGCAATCGTATGCTGACTACAGTGCTGTCTTGCATGAAGTTCTCCTAAGCCATTTGATGTTTGAGAAATAATTCTTTACACTATTTGATGGTCATCAGGGAATAGTATTTCTAGGCCATCATATCTTATCCTAATACTCATCCTAGTATCCTTCTGTATTTTGCTCTGTATTCATTGAGAAGGTTTGTAATAGAATCTTGCATTTGAGTAACATTTTCATGCCATTTGGAAAACTGTAATTGATTAAATGACAAAATTTTACAATGTTAGTCAGATTTTTTATTATAGTCAGGAGATGCATTAATTCCTATTGAAATTTATTCCCAGTGATAGGGTGTTTTTGCTGATTTGTTCTTCTTTTTTAAAAATTATTCTTTCTAGAAAATTTAAAATCAAACGTAGAATTTTAACCCAGCAATTAGCTTCTTTCAGAAATCTTATGACAGCCAATCTCACCTTTTTTCAGTTGTTCATGATCTAATATGATTTGGATATGTGTCCCCACCAAATCTCATGTCAAATTGTAATCCCCAGTGTTGGAGGTGGGGCCTGGTGGGAGGTGATTGGATCATGGAGGCAAGTTCTTATGAGTGGATCAGCACTATCCCCTCAGTGCTCTCCTCATGATAGTAAGTGTGTGAGTTATAATGAGATCTCATTGTTTTTAAGTGCATAGCACCTCCTCCCTCTTCTTCCTGCTCTGGCCATGTGAAGTGCTCAATCCCCCTTTGCCTTCCACCATGATTGTAAGTTTCCTGAGGCCTCCCTAGAAGTGAAGCTCATGCTTCCTTCCTTTCTGTACAGCCTGCAGAATTGTGAGCCAATTAAACCTTTTTTCTTTATAAATTACCCAGTCTCAGGTATTTCTTTATAGCAGTGTGAGAATGAACTCATACATGGTTTTAGTTTGTATTTTGTATTGCTATAACAGAATACCACAGACTGGGTCATTTATAAAGAAAAATACATTTATTTCTCACAGTTCCAGAGGCTGGGGAGTCCAAGATCAAGGGAATGCTTGTGATAAGGGCTTTCTTGCTACATCATCCCATGGTAGAATGATCAAAAGCATGTATGTGCTATGTGTGCACTCATGTGCACATGTTCAGGCAAGACAGAGAAAGGCGGGGTGGGGGAAAAGGAGGGGGAGGAAGGGGAAAGAAAGATGGGGAGGGAGAGAAGAGGGCCAAACTCATTTTTTAGTAAGATCCACTCCTGAGCTAACTCACCCAGTTTTGAAGTAACAACATTAACCCATTTATGAGAGTAGAGCCCTCATGACCTCATTACCTCTTACAGGTCTCACCTCTCAACACTGTTGCATTGGTGATTGAGTTTCTAACACATGAGCTTTGGGAGACACATTAAAATCATAACAAGTCATTCTTTGTTGAATTTTTAAAGACAGGAATACTTTTACAAAGTTTTAAATTTCTAAAGTCGTGCAAATCATTTTGGAAGCAGAATATACAAATCCATCACTTTATATGCAATGAAACTGAATTTCAGAAATACTAGTTAGCTGGTCCAATCTCATGCTGATTTATAGTTAAACCAAGGATAGAGACACGGTCTCTTGACTACTAGTATAGAACTTATCCCACTTTACTTTCTTTATTGCCAAATATTTATGAGATATTAATTCTTTAGAATTAGGCAGATTGCAGATTCTAAGGTTTGACCACAAATCCCAAGCTCCAAGTGGGTCTTTGGAATTAATCCTTTTTTTTTTTTTTTCCCCCCGAGACAGAGTCTTGCTCTGTTGCCCAGGCTGGAGTGCAGTGGCGTGATCTAGGCTCACTGCAGTCTCCACCTGCTGGTTCAAGCATTTCTCCTGCCTCAGCTTCCTGAGTAGCTGGGACTACAGGCATGCACTACCATGCCAGGCAAATTTTTTGTATTTTTAGTAGAGATGGGGTTTCACCATGTTGGCCAGGATTGTCTTGGTCTCCTGACCTCATGATTTGCCCACCTTGGCCTCCCAAAGTGCTGGGATTACAGGCATGAGCCACCATGCCCAGCCCCAAATTAATTCATTTTTAAAGGCGGTTCCTCATAGTGGCTTTGGACATGAATATATTAGAAGTAAGTAGAAATATATGTAAACACTTAATTACATTTTTACTAAGAAATAATCTGACCCCATATACATGTGACTTTGAAAAACCTAAATGTGATATATGCTTATGAATTACACAGTATTTCTTCCAAGATAGCTCATCAATCCTATTTTGTAAATATTGCTACCAGGAAAAATACAAGTTGATATGGTACCAGATATAGAAATTTCAGCTATTTTCTTTGTGGTCTCTTCAACTTCATGTCTCATTTGACTTGCAGCCTAAGAATTTGTGAATCTGTTGGTGTTCTCCAGATTTTTGTAACAGTGGATTTGAACAACCAATTTCGTATGAAATTGAAGCTATAATTTCCTTTTCAATGTTACAACATACCATGTTACCTATCCCTTGATATCTGGTTTACGAGTCTCCCAAAGGCTCTTTGCAGGTATATGCAGCATCACAGTATTTGCCAAGTAAAAATAGTATTTCAGTTCCAAAGCCTGCACGAAAGGAAGCCCTGTGTATCTGTGACTGCCAAACTGGCTGAGCAATTTCTTCGTGATACTTTCTACTGCAGATGAAGAATATGAACAGGTGAACTGTTACCTTTCCCTAGAGTCAAAAGGGCTTTCCCACTGAAGTCCATTGCCAGTCATGCCAAATTAAACATTCTTGAAAAAACAGAGGCCAAAATCATGGGGGCATCGTTTTCCTCATATTGATCTCATTGAAGTTAATGGAAATGATATGCAGAATTGGATGACAATGGTGGTGGCAAAGCACTGTTAGGTTTGTAGTATATCATTATCACCACCATGACCAAATGCTTCCTAGAGCCTCCCACACGTCTGGATGGCACCAAGGTAGTGAAAAAGGTTTATAGTGCTTAGTTTCAAACTGTTTTTCAGGGTTACAATGACAATAGGTCATGAGTTTGTGGCAAGGAGTGTGGGTACGTCTCCACACAAACTCCCCTAGGAAAGCAGCATAGGTGGTTGCTTTTTGGCTACAAGACAAGTGTGAAATGTGATAATAAAGTCCTGCCTTTTTATTTGCTCACTGTTCCAAAAGGTAGTATCTACATCTACTTCTGTTCAGTATTTCAAAATTTAGAACCTTTATATGTGAAGATATGTAGTTAATAGATCTGGAAAAATAGTTAACCACTAAAAATCACTAGAGATAGAAATTGACAGGCAAGATTGCAGAATTAGGCAAAGAGCAGTAAGAAAAAAAAAAAAGTAATCCTGACTCTCAGTAGGCAGGTTGTATTTGGAAAGTCTCAGAGCAATATTTAGGCAGGTTTAGGTAGGTCAAGGCAGTGACTCTCCAAATAAGACAATGCTATCCTCATCATGAGCACAGATTCTGTGACATAGATACTCTAAGTATTATTGTCAAAAGGGAAGCCAGAACGACAGCCAAGAGATAGAGTTAGATGAAAGGTAGCAGTCTATGTAAGACTTAGGAAAGTCAAGAGGGTTTTCAGAAGACCTGAATCAGCCAGTGTATCAGACACAAGAGAAGCTTAGTCACAAAACATTATATAAAACATTACCCTCTGGGTAATGTTTTAAAGAAA
>NW_012116577.1:89676-143178 GCF_000951035.1 Colobus angolensis palliatus
GGCTGGTCTCAAACTCCTGACCTTGCGATCCACCCCCGTCAGCTTCCCAAAGTGCTGGGATTACAGGCATGAGCCACTGCACCCAGCCCTAAGAAATGTCTTTCACTCTTCTAGCGAGATCGTTCATGAATCTAAGTCTAGATTTCTAGGGAAGGGGACTTAACCAGTTACTATAACGCTACACCTTGTTCCTTCACCACACTTTGAAAGAAGTTCAGTTTATCACATGGAGATACCAGATTCTCTATAAACTTTATTAGGTGATCTCTCTTTATCATTCATTATGAAAAATTTCAAATTAAAACAGTGCAGAGAACAGTATAAAGAACTAATCACCCAATTTCAAAAATTACCAACACACAACCAATTTTGTTCCATCAATATTCCTTATACTTCCCTCCCACTACAGATACTGAAGCAAATCTCAGATGGCATATTATTTCATCTGTTAAAATTCAGATAGTCCTTTTTGTGAAAAATAAGGACTATTTTTAACATCATTATACCTCTCACATTAACAATCATTTCTTAATATCACCGACTATCCACTTAGTATCTAAAGTTCTCTGATCATCTCATAAATGTCTGTTTACAGTTATCATTTAAAAAAAATAATTAATTAACATATTAAATGTATTTACAGGGTACAAGTGCAAGTTCCTTACATGGGTATATTGTGTAGTGGTGAAGTCTGGGCTTTTACTGTACCCAGCACTTCAATAGTGAACATTGTATCCGATAGGTACTTTTTCAACCCTTACCCACTTCCTACTCTCCTACCTTTTGTAGTCTCCAGTGTCTTTAATTCCACTTTGTACGCCCACTGTTTAGCTGCTACTTATAAGTAAGAACACGCAGTATTTCACTTTCTGTTTCGGAGTTGATTCACAGAGAATAGTGACCTCTAGTTCCATCAATTGGTATCATGTTAAATCAGGTCCCAAACAAGATCCACATTGCTTGGCGTGCTGTTTTTTTTTTTTTTTTTAATACTCTTGAAGAGCACATTATGACTTTTTACTAACAGTTCTTCCTTCTTGTTTATTTTTTCCCTTGCCATTTACTTGTTGAAGGAAACAGGTCACTTGTTTTTAGAATTTCCCACATCCTGATTTTAGCTGCTTGCATTCCTGGAGGTGTCATTTAGCATGTTTCTCTCATCCTCCGGATTTTCTGTAAAAGAGTAGTTAGACCTAGAGGCTTGATCAGATTCTCATTTGCCTTTTGGTAAGAACATTTCATTAGTGTTGCTCTGTACTTCTTATTGAATCACATCAGAAGGCTCATAATGTCTGGTTGTTCTTTTTGTGATGTTAAGATTGATCACTGGGTTCAGATGATGTCAGCTGATCCATCCATCACAACTTTCCCATCAGTCCTTCAGTTAATGACTTTAGTAGCCATTAATGATTATCTAGATGGATTATTTCATTAGGGTTGTGAAAGGGTCATCCTTTAATTCTATCATTCCATTTGTATTTCTTAGCTAGAATTTATCCATAAAGAAGAACTGTCTTTTCTGGACTATTTAGATAATCTGGGAAGCAGTTTGTATAGACAATGTAAGGTAACTATTTAATGTTCTTCACTTTCACTTCATTGTCATTTTGAGGCAATTATTAAGCCCTTACTCTAATGTGTCACAAGAAGGCACACACAAACCAATGGAAAAATCAGAGCTCTAGATGCAAAACTAAGGGACCTAATCTTGCCATTGCATGGTATGTAGCAGCAAGCTTGTACATGTGACATATCTGACACATGCAATTCTCTGGTCTAAAGAAACATCTTTAATGATACGTCTTATTTCTATAAAAATTTAATTCCCTAATTCCTATAATTTCTGACATTGTCAGGACCTGTATCTGCTGCCTTTAATCATACATACATACTTTCTTAGTTCTATAAATATATCTGTAATCTCACTCGCTGTTCATTATTTTTACTGTAAGCTTCCATTATTCATTACAGAAAAAATTCATTGAATATCTGGCTCCATTTTATATAGACTCATTATTGTGTGTCCTTAATCTTGCTTTCCACCTTAACCAATCTAGTAAAACTGCTTTTATTAAGTCAACCACTTATTTCTGGCAAAAAAACTATATATTTACCTACTATTTTTTTCACTTTGATTCTGCTTATTAGTTATGAAAATTTAGGCAACTCATCTTACTCCTCTATCCTTAGTTCCTTCATTACTAAAATTGTGATCAAGAAACCCTTCTCCAGGGACATTCTGAAGACTAACAAAGGTAAACTAGGTGAAATCAAGAGTCATAGAGCCATTCTTACATTCATTTATCCTGTTCAGTAGTCACTGAGCTCTTTGTGGTGGTAGCTTCTAAGCTAAGTCCCAAGAATATGTAAAGTGAAACAGACATGGGTTTTGCTTTCAGAATGCTTCAGTCTGATGGTGAGTATCCACATGAAAAATATAATTGCACCTAATCCATAGGTGTTCCACAAATGAATGCTGCATTTGACTTCGGCAATTTGACTGTTCTATTGTTGATTTACTTCTTATTTCTATCCACTTATTAGAAATTAATGTTTAGTTCTGGCTCACTAATGTTTTCACTATATAGGTGTCATGGTTTCCTTTCCTGGGTTTGAAAGAACATGTGACACTGAGTTTCACTGTAGAACTTCCTAAGTATTAAGTGTTTAAGTAAAAAACACTGGGAAGCAGAGAATTTTCATTTTGTTCATTCACTCATCCATTTATCTACTGTTTAATGCAACTAGAATAAGCAAGATGATTTCAGAGAAGATAGCAATGTTCAGATCAACTTGTTTTATAAGGCAATAGAGATAAGTTAATCAGAATTAGACAATGCCTCTTCTGTGTTTGACTAGCTATTATTGCCTGCAAATTGCATCAAATATTTTAAAGATTTGAGTTGAAAGATTTGGATCAATATGTCTGATTTAATAAAACCACTTATAACCCGAGACAGATTGACCATACTTAAAAGAAGTAGATCCAGATCTGTGAGATAAAGAAATGACTAGAGAACGTCATCTGCCAGAACTGAACTCATATGTGCTTGTCTTTGGCTTTATAAGGAAAGTTGTGTACCTTTTATCTCATTTTCCCACCCTCACCTGTATTTCTTAATTGCCAAACACGTCTTTGGCTACTTGTTTTGTGCATTTAATACCATATTCTCTGTGTTGACGTCGAGTTAGTCTACAACCTATAGTTTAAAATAGCTAAGTGTGTGTGTGTGCGTGTGTGTGTGTGTGTGTGTGTGTGTGTTTTTTATGACAGCCATTGAGATGATTCAGAAATCTAACTTCTGTTCAGGTGTGTAAGTTGGATTGGTGTCATATTTCTAATTCTTAGCTTTATTACTTTTTTACTGGTGATTAAAGGAGAACATATCAACTCATTGATATTTTGCCTCTCTTACTCTTTTTTAATAGTTTGATCACAACTTATTTTCTCTGAATTGTTTCTAACTTTCTCATAACATTTCTCTTAACTTTTAGTTCCCATGAGTGAAGGTATGGTTGAACATATTCTTTTTCTAAATTATTTTTCCACTCTTCTGTAAGAAGATTATACTTCCTGACTCCGTTGATATCAGATTTGGTCAAATGACTTGGTAGGTCAATGAAATGTGAGTGGAAGTAGCTTGGACTACTT
Organism: Colobus angolensis palliatus; assembly: GCF_000951035.1. Taxonomy (NCBI): domain Eukaryota; kingdom Metazoa; phylum Chordata; class Mammalia; order Primates; family Cercopithecidae; genus Colobus; species Colobus angolensis. The sequence continues at coordinate 93,329 of NW_012116577.1, forward strand.
TCTGATAGAAGCTTTAAGAACCATCATGTAGTTCTTTCATTAGTCTCCTTCCTCTGCCATGTGATCAAAATAAAGGCTGCTGCTTCAGTTTGGGTACCAGGGTGAAAAAGACTTTCAATGTGAATTAGTGTGAATTGAGGCTGACACATGCATTAATGAGAAATAATAAATAAAAATAGAAAGGTCAGATTTGGGGGTCATTTGTTACAGCATTGTATTAGTTGACTGATACAAAGGAACATGCTAGTTTCATTACTATTAAGCAGCAGTGGGGCTGTGTATGATGGCTCACACCTGTAATCCCAGCACTTTGGCAAGCCAAAGCAGGAGGATTGCTTGAGGCCAATTCAAGATCAGCCTGGGCAACATCGTGAGATCCCATCTCTAAAAAAGTTTTAAAAATTAGCCAGGCAACATGTCTGTAGTCCCAGCTACTTGAGGGGCTGAGGTGGGAAGATTGCCAGAGCCCAGGAGGTTAAGGCTTCAGTGAGCCATCATTATGCCACTGCATTCCAGCCTGGTTGACAAAGCAAGACTCTGTCTCAAAGAGAAAAGAAAAAAAAGGGCGATGGGATGGACTGTTAGCATAAGAAAGAGAAAAGAGCATGTATTTTGGAGTGAGATAGATCTGGGTTTGATCAAGCTTTAAATTCCACTAGTTGTGAATACTTCGGCTAGTTATTAAACTATTTATACCTCACTTTTTTCATCTATGAAATGGGGGATAAGCCTACAATAAACTTAGTAAACTTGCTGTGAAGATTAAATGAGATCATTGCATTAATGTAATTCTTATTGTTGTAACCAACAGTCAAATGCAAAACTCTATAATTGAAAATTTATGGAAGTTTACTTCTTCCCTAAACTACAAAACAGATGCTCTTAATTGTCAGGTACATTTATTCCGAACAGTGAGTCAGAGACCCAAGCCTCTTCTTTCTATCTTGTGACTCTGCTGTCTGCAGTATGTGGCTTCCAAGGTTGTCTGTGGGATATATTCATTCCAGTCATCCAGAAGGGCAAAAGAACATGAAAGATGCTGAAAGGGAGGTTTATCGTGGGCAAGGCATAGAAGTGGTACACATTACTTTGCTCACAGTACTGGATTCTGATTAGAATCCAGTTACATGGTCATACTCGAGTCAATGTTGACTGAAAATGTAGCCTAGGTATGTGCTTAATAAGAAGAGGAAATGGTTGGTGAACAGTTGACAGTCTCTGCCATAGTGATATATGTAAAGGGCATAGACTACTAACTAGAACCTGGCAGATACTTAACAAATATTCTTTTCTGTTTGTGTCTCTAAGTTCCTTCAAACCTTATGTAAATATCAAAAGTGTTTATTTGCTGGGATCAGACAAATGACATTTAAAATGGAATGTATAAATTTTGAAGACATAAAAAAATATATCTTTTAGCTCAGGGGTCTTCCTTGATATTCACACAGCACTTGCTGAGTGCAAAGGTCTTGGCTCATTGGCAATCAAAACTAGAGTTCCTAGAGGCATTCAATGAATGTTTGTTGAATGCCTACCTGAATAAATATACCTCGCTCTATTTTAATAAAATACCATGACTGAGCCAGGGGGAACTAAACTAGCTTCCTAGAGACTATTGCTTTGCTATCTAAGAATCGGTATTTAACTTTTACTTACTATGGGAAATGGTTGTATTTATAACCCAAACTTAAATTAAAATTTTAACTAAGTGTAAGCTAAAATTTTCCAGTTAATTTCATTGTTATTGAGTAATTTCTTTGGATTTATACTTTGATGAGGCTGGATACATGTGAAAACTATTGATAATTTCTGCTTGTTGAAATCAGGATTGTGAGAGTTCCTGCAAATTTATAAAGATAAGTTTGAATTTTAGTTTTTCCTATTCTCTTAGGCAACTCACACTACACATATGGGTCTCAACTATTTAATCAATAAAACAAGATGAGGATAAAGACTAGGTTATATACTCATAGTGAATTTTAAATGGGATAAAGTATGTAAAACAATGAATACATTTTCTGGCATGTAGTAAATACTCAGTAAATTGTAATTTTTCTATTAATATTAATAGCAATGATGATAGTAATAGCATCATAATGCTAATAATGGAAAAATAAACTATTACCAGGGAAGGGCATATTTTTGTCAGAGGCACACTGTAGATGTACAATAGGATGGTTAACCATCCTTGCCTCCCTAGAAAAACACAGAACGAGGTTGGAATATGCTTCCCGTCATGACAAGGGCAAGGTTTTGTTCTCACCTGAGTGTTTCGACACTGCATAATTTGATAGTAAACATTATGTCACATGTTTGGTGTGTACGCCTTCATATTTTTGAAAAGCCACTAGAGGGTGCTATTTTGCTAGAAAAATACCAGTACTTCCTTACAGTAGCATTTTCAGTCTGCAGCCGCGACGTCTGATGTTAGGGACTAGAACTGAGATCTCTGCTGTGAGTATCTGGATACAATTTATTCATTGTTTTGCTTATGTAGGAATTAAATAGGAATAGCTTAGGTAAGTTACAAAAGTTGATTCAAATAAAATCCTAGTCCTTTATTTTAGTAAAGGTTCATACCCATTCTATTAGGAAAAAATTGTCAATATTTCTTACTAAACAAAATTGTGAGGGTGTATGACTTTCTTATGAGAGGTAAGCTGGCTTTAATATGTATGCTTTTTTTTTTTTTGCTAGATTTCTGTTGTTTTAAGTTTGGTATGAGGATTTTATTCTGTCTTTGGTAGTTTTTAGTTATAAGGGTTAGTGAAAACGAAGATCATTTTGTGTGATTTTGTCCTCTGAAAAATTATGTTTCAGTGATTCAAAGGTCACAAATATATGCAGGTGGCTGAGGTGCAGATAAACTAAGCATGTGACCTTCCTTTTTGTTACTCTGAGTGTAAAGTGAATGTTGTGTTGGTGAGGTTGTATTAAGTGTCAACCTTAATTATGAATAACAGCCTTTAGTCTATAGCTCATATTGAATGGCAAGTGCATCTTTGTGGAGGCAATTATCTAAGGAGGAAACACAGTCAGCATGGGTTCAGTCAAAATATTTCTGCAAATTAACCATTGTCTTTTCAGCTGATCATGAGGTAATTAGACGGAAGAAGATTGTCAGTAGTTGAGTGAGAAGAAGAAATATATGGGAGACACAAAGAATCCTAATTGTGTAATAGATGTGAATTATACAAAACCTGGATGTTCTCATTTTTGATCCCTGATAAAAGAGTTAGCTTCCTGAGAGATTTTTGTCCTACTACATATTACTTCAAAAATATAAGAGTTGAGGAAAGGGGTTTCTGATTTGTCTTGCCTTAGTGAAAGGAACACTAAAAAGTTTCAGACAAAATTATCTGAAAGAGTCTAGCTCTTCAAGTCTTTTGAGTTCCCCATAGCCTAGGTAACTAATCAACAGTCTGGGTTGCACTTGATGATTAAACAAGAATTTGGTCACTGGGGTGGTGCATGGTGTGTGTGTGTGTGTGTATTTCACACACATATGTCTAATTACAACTTGAAGTCATGTTAGAGAGGATCTTTTTATTCTCTGTCTTACCCTACTTTAATTTCCAGTGTTAATTCAGCATTTATAGCTTGTTTGTATGATTATCTTTAGGAGCAGTTTTGTAAGTTAGGTAGTTACTGATGGTGGGAGAAGGGGAGGGGTCAGTATATTCTGATTATTTTTCACTGTTGGTATGTTTTTCAATTCCATACTTTTAATCTTGTACAGATAATTTGAGATTAGCAACATTTAAGTGGCTCTGAAATACACACAAAATTTCCATCTATTTTTTCGTTAATGTAGATCATGTCTTTTTATTTAACTCCACTTTGGGATATAAATAAAATTAAATGGGGTTATATCTTTGTCCATGTTGGGGAGTACCTTTCCTGGCACAGAACAGTTGGCTAAATAGTCCATACAGTATATTAGAAGGGGAATTGTCAAGTCTGGACTGAATTTTTACTGAGAAAATAACTCTATTTTAGTTTGCCGGCTGTATAAAACATAGATTACAGAAAATAATATTGAATTGGAAGGTGGGGGGCAGTTAGCATTCTGGTTCTGATCTGTTCCTAAGTTGTTGGCTAATGGCTTTATCTTGGGTAAACCATAGATATGGTTTATCCAAGCTTTAGCTTTTTATTTGTTTTTATTTTATAGGAAAGAATAGTGTCTCTTTTGTTCATATCAAAGGATTGTTGAGTGACATACAAAAAAATGCCCTAAATTATAAAGACCAACAGAACTGTTGCCATGGTCTGTGTCAATGTGGTCATGAAAAGGGACTTTATAAGATTAATTAAATACTATTGGGGATATACTCCACTTCAGCACTCTGACTTCTAATTCTACACGTTGCTGCCTTACAAATGACAATACTGAATGTTTTAGCCTGACAAGAGATGCTGAATGTGTGATGATGGGGGAGAAAGGAAGAGGTAGCTCATCTTCCAATGTTGTGTACAGATTGTCACTGCCAACACCCTACAGCTGTGCTTTTGCTTTTGATTTCTTCATACCTTTTATATGACTCAATTCCTGCTTTAAGGCACATTGTATTCTTGGCTTCTTAAGCTCAGATGCTCTAATAATTCCATGGGGTCCACTTTATAAACTTAAAACAACAGTGGATGTGAAATTGGAAATACTGAACTAGGAACTGTTCTTTTTTGCTCATATTTTCTCATTTGGTAACTTGAGGGAAGCAATGTTTTTCAGTAGCTCCCTTTGGTATAGTTCCATGGCTCTCAAACCTTGGATGTAGGCTTTCTTTTATTACCTCACTGGACTGAATAAGTTAGGAAGTCCTCTTCTTTTGTCTTGTACACCCTTAAACAAGCCTAATAAATGACAGCCTTGGTTTCCCTATCTAAGCTTATCTCTCTCTCTCTCTCTCTTTCTCTCACACACACACACCACCCACACTACACACACACACACACACACACACACACACACACACACACACACACACAGACTCCAACATTATCTGTGCATATGAGGCAAGATAGATGGAGATTAGAGAGATCAAAATATTCCTTTACTCCTTATGACTGATAAAAAACCAATATTGGAGAATGTGCCTTATGGATGTGGCAATAATGGGCATCCTAATAACAAACTGCAGGCTCAGCCAGAGTAAACTTGGAATCTCCTGGGTGAGAGTCTGCCCCTACTATAGCTAAAGGCTAGGTGGAACATGTATACACTCTTAGGGCAGCTAGTTCCCTCAGAAATGTGGAGGGAAAAGGGCTGAGCTATGCCTGCTTAATTCTTCTCCCAAACTCATCAATTAAGAACTGAGTCCACTTTTTTAGGGTGAGAAACCTTGGGAAAACCCCATTACAGAACACTGAGAAATAACAAAGAACTATCCCTACCCCCAGCCCCCAAAATATTCTCCAGGTGCTTGTTTTCTTACATTATGGAGCCTAATCATCAGGTCTGTGGAAAGCAGGTTGTTGCTATTGTCTTAAAGGGAAAATCTGCAGTCTATTAACACCTTCACTCCACCGTCATGAGGCTATTGTCCTACCACTGATACCTGACTTTTGGTGGCTCTGCCTGGGACCACTGGTGATAGAGACAACACTTTCTCTTGAAAATACCCAAAAAGGTCAGTCTATACTAGAGCTGAAACTTCTCTCTCCTTTCTCTTCTCAACCCAAATGATATCCAGCTACATTGTCCAAGCTTATTAGACATCTTGCAATGATATTAAATGACTACATGAAGCCATCCCAGTAATAACATGCCAGAACTAGATGTCCTAAACTGTTACATAAATCTCTTCTCATTATTAAATTCTTCAACAGAAATAAAAGAGCAAATTTAAACTCTTAAATGGTATAGTTCAAATGAATTAAAAACCAGGCATAAATTTATTTCACTTTTGTTATTTCAAAAAAATTAGTGGAAAAAACATCGCTTTCACTTTCTTATTTTGATAAGTGTCAGCAGAGAATTCTTGGTGGCTGGGGAGGATGAGTTTCCTTCAGCAGCTGCAGCTTGGATTATTTCTCACAGAATGGGTGTAGTTCTTCCACAGCTTCAGAAGTTGCATGAATTCAATGCCAAATTTCTGATGTGCCTCATTATTTTGAAGGGGTTTTACAAGATTATTATCACACTGGCCTTGCTCACATCAGATTGAGAAAAACAATGAATCTCTAGCCTCTGGAACAGTTTTCCCAGGGAAACTGGGGTATTTAGTGTTGCCAAAGATTATAAAAGATTTAATGAGATCTGGGAATAGGATAGACAGTCTTAATTTTGGTTTAATCAGGATGCCACTCCATGTCAGTGTTTTAGACTTAGTGATTGGAGAACTTGCATTCAAGTGGGAGAATCAGCCATAAATACATTACCTCTGGCACTAGGGAATTACCAGATCTTGAAGAAAAATCCATCTATGCACATGGGCTCTGCTACAAAAGGATATTTGAGACATGCTGAGTAAGCTTAGGAATTCGCAAGAGCTTCTACATTCTTATTGTGGCCATGTGTTTCAGGCATCCTGATGGTGGTGTAGTGTGGATTGTGTCTAGTAACATGTCATCCACTTTCTCCTCTGCCATGATGGTGGATCCACTGGTCTTGTTATAAAATTGATTAGCCTTCGGAACTCTTCCTCCTACTCATAACCAGTCCAGCTGGAGAGGCACCCTCAGTAAATTTTTGAACTCAAAGTGTTTTTGATAATTTTTGAAATTTGAAGCCTTAGGGAGATTTAGTGAGAATGGGCATCTCCATGTGTTCTTCAACACAGTTGGTCTGGCACAAAATCTGTAAAGGTAGGACCTCACACACTTGTGCTCTGAAGGCCTCGTAGAACTTTGATGCCTGTGCACTTTGAAGACAATGCCTACATACGTGGTTTAGAAATATAGAAACATCAACAAAAACTGCTTCACCTCTTGTCACACATAGTGGGCAGTTCAAGGTCATGTAGCAGCCAGCTTCCACAAGTCTTTGTGGTCCATGTGGCTTTATTTAAAGCCTGGGAAGCCTTGCTTGTGGAAAAACAGCTTCTCCCTGTATAAAAATAGCCACACACTGGTGAACAAGCCACCATAAGCTACAACTCCCCGACAAATTCAAAATCCTCTAGTGACCCATCCTTTTAAAGCTCCAGGTTTAAAGCTGCTGCTTAGGCTGCACTGATTATATGCACAACACACAGCTGTGAAAACCAGTTATATGGTGCAATATAAGCCCTTGCAAACCACCAAGGTCAACAATAGACATGGCCTGATCTCTTCCAGTCCCTCAAGATTCAATTTTATTTTTATTACCCAAATTGCAATCCACATCTACCTTTTAAATGTTCCTGACTCAAGGCATCATATTCTAAACACTGTCTTGAATTCAACTTCACAATTGTAGATAGAGGCAGAGTATGCCTTCTAAAACATGAGGCTTGGGATAACACAACTGAAAGTCTGTTCTCTGTAGTTAGCTGGATCACAAGGGTGGGCGGCAGAAGGAGCTGGGAGGATACTTGTTTCCAGTTCTTTTCTGAAACTCACCTGTTAGGTAACTCACTCCATTTTTGTGCACAAGAAGTTGGACGTATTTAGGACAAACCCCTCTTTGCAGAAAGCAGAAGAGTGAAGTTCTAGTCCCCCTCAGCAAGACTTGATTTGATTTTTCCCCTGTGGCCTCCTTTGACAGACTGCCTTGAAACCAGTGTTTCTTTCCAGAATAAAAACCAAACAAACACAAAGGACTTGTGTGTTTTAAGTAATTGAGAAGCTCACCAGTTGAATGGCTCGACTGATGCTTCATCAGTTTTAATTCTGCTGTAGAGGGTTTCCCCAGGTGCTTTACATATGTTAGCTGTAACTGATCTCTTCAAGCACTCAATGTAACACTTTTCTGGAAATGCTGGGTTAAGTCTTGCTTTCCAAAAGTAAGCTGGAAAGTTTTCAAATAACATGGATGGAGAAAAAATTGAATAAACAGGAAATCGATTCACAGTGTGCATTGATACAGGGAGATGTAATTACATTAAATTAAATGAGGTAATAGTTGTGAAAGCACTTGGCAAACTTGTAAAATACCATATGAAGGTAAAGTTTTAGCTGTTACATTCTGCACAAATGAATTGCAATTTGAAGTCCACAGTTCCTATTATAAGGATTTTGGTAGGAAGGTTAAAACCTAGTTCTACTCTTTCTTAAAGAAGGCGAAGCCTTGAAATGGTAAATGATCTTTCTAAGACTTATGGTCTATAATCACCAACATAAGGAATGTCTAAGAAGTCAGTATGTTTCTCTTAATGATCAGTGTCAGAAGTTCATGAGTTCTTAGATTAATGTGAAATGCAAGCCACCAGGGCATAAGACACTGACAAAGTTGAAAACTGGACCATAAAAAAATATTAACCACATCAACTCAGAATATAAAAAGAAGAGATATGTATATTTTAGAACTAAAGAAGAGTTAATAATTTTTTCCTATACTATGAAAAATATGATTTTTTCCTATGCTGTGAAAAAATTATTTGATCAACAATAGCTTCTCAGAAATGATAAAATAATATTATTTTATTTTATCTTTTCTGAGATGGAGTCTCACTGTGTTGCCCAGGCTGGAGTGCAATGGCATGATCTCTGCTCACTGCAATCTCTGCCTCCTGGGCTCAAGCAATTCTCCTGCCTCAGCCTCCTGAACAGCTGGGATTACAGGCACCCACCACCGCGCCTAGCTAATTTTTGTATTTTTAGTAGAGATGGAGTTTCACCATGTTGGCCAGGCTGGTCTCGAACTCCTGGCCTCAGGTGATCTGCTCATCTCAGCCTCCCACAGTGCTGGATTTTAGGCATGAGCCACCATGCCCAGCCTAAAATAATATTAAAAAGCCCCACTCTGTCTCTGTCCTTCTATATATATTTAGTGTACATAAATATTATTCTGAGTATTAATTGACAACTTTTTTTTTCCCATTTGGTTTAAATGGTTAGTTAAGGGATGCATTTTCTTAAGTCTTAATAAAATACCCCCATAAGTAAAATGAAAATTTTCCTTTGGGACTTACAGTATACAGTAAGTTTGATATTAAGGAGCATTTTAAGCATGACACAAATTTTGCCTTTGCTTCGGCACAATTTTGTTTGTGAGAGACTGCAGTCAACTGTAGCCAGTTGAATCCAGCTGCAAAGGAATTTATAAAACACACACATGCACACATCTCACGTATTAACATCTACCCCTTACCTCATTTCAGTATGTGTATTATGAGCCATGCCCACCCACATCTGGTGTTAGAACTTGCAGATCCACTTCAGATAACCTTCCTTCTGCCATTTCATAATAACTCATAACTGCAACCCTTCTGCAAACGTCAGGTCTTTTTCAAGGTAAAGCAGCATATTTATTGTAGTATTTGTGTATTTCATAACCATTTCATGTGTTTAAAACTGTGATGCCATTTTATTAGTTTTCTGTTTTTTTAATGTGTAACTGATGTTTCTGATTTTAACTCCATTTTCTCACGAACCATGTTTTTTTTGTGTGCAACTTGGCATAGCATGGTAATCTTAAGGAATGCAGATACTGTATTATAGCAGAACTGACTGGATTTTAAATTCAGATTTCCCTTTATATTTATATTTTGAAGCAACAAGTAAATACAATTCTCTATGTTCCATTTCCATTCCGCCATCATTTTTGAATAGTGCTGTTAGTTTACCTGCAAAATCCTTACAAGGTGCCTCCTGGCCAGTTTCTGTTGACAGAAAGCCTGTCTGGATTTTCATGAACTGTTAGTGATTTCTTGAAGATCTATACTTCTGAGGCTGAATACAAACCTGCAGGAGTCCTTCTTTAGGCTCTGAGATATTAATTGATGGCACTCATGCATCCTTGTTTATACATGTTCTGAACAGGAGAGGAAGTTAAGCAGTCAGACACTTTCATAGATGATATTTCATAAATATGTATATAAGATATACTTAAGAAAAATTTTCCCGAGGATTTATTTTTATAAAACATTTTTATTTGTGCATCTGTCTCAGGCCAGGTGAGTAATATCACATATAGGGTAATAGGCCTTTTACTCTGATCTTTATTGCTGAATTTGTCTTTAGAAACCCCTTATCATATTCATTATGTGCCCTATCCTATGCGCAGCCATAGTGCATAAAACATAAGTTGTAGAACAAAATTTTCAATGATGTGAGAGAAATATACTTTCTCATGAAAGCTGAGAAGGGATATTAATGTTTATTAACTTCCTCCTGTGTGCTAGGAAGTTGGTTACCTTGTTCACTGATAACATATTCAGTCTGTTCATTCAATCTTCACACTGTCCCTTATTTTTATTTTGCTCATTTTAACAGATGAAGAAACTGAAGCTCATAGAAGGTCATTATCTACCCCAATTTCAAGTGGTAGAACATGTGTCAATTTGGGTTATTGGATAAGTAAATACAAAGATGGGATTAGATTTGCAAGATATTTGTTGGGGGAATGACTGTGAAAGATAAAGGAGAAGGAAGAAGGAGGGTCCTTGTACCACATTACGGGTCTGACGCTTGGGAAAAGAGGAAGAAGGAGGGAGCACTCATCAGGAAGAGCCTCAGATTGAAGGCAGTTCTGACAAATCTCCACCAGGCTGGTGTTTTGGGAATACCCAAGCTTGTTAGAGGAATCCTGCGCTGTGTAGAAATGGTCTAATTCTGATACCCCTCCCGTGCTGTCATTGGTTGGGAGCAGCACAGTGAAAGCATAGATGATGTGAGCGCCAAGGTGGATCCAAAAGTGTGGACAGCAGTGGGCTGCCGATCAGCTGTGATCTTGTGAGCAGATCCTCTTAAAGGGAGATGTGAGCAGTGCACCATTACGGCTACTGCAGTTATAATTCAATCCAAGATCTCTCTAAGTCCAAGTTCTTCTCTACCTGGGTAATGTACAGGGTGGGTGGGAGGGATGGTTTTCCGCTAATCAGAATAAATCCTTTGATCACCTCTAAATAGCATAACGTAAGTAAAATTTGTGGGTTTGCTACACAGGCACCAGCTTGCTTCATCTAAATTCCTTCTAAAGAGAAATTTTGTAGCTGCCACTTGAGAGCAAAGACAGAGAAGCAATTTTCTGAAGCAATGGTCCTTAACACAGTAGAGTCATGGTGAGGAGCTAGTTAAAATGTCATATGGCAAGTCTGTACCTTGGATCAATGGAATAAAAATCTCTTTGGGGAGAACCTAGGCATCAGTACTTTTTAAAGGTTCACAGGTGATTTCAATACACATCCCAAGTTGAGAGTTACTGTTGTAAAGGATATTTGTCTGAAATGAAAGAGGAGGTATCTTCGAACATTCTTCTATGTGTCCAGTCATCAGTCCCACTCATGCTCATCCCAGAAAGTTACTTAATTAGCTGAGGTGTGTTCCCAGAAGCCATCTTAAAAATAACTTTTTGTATAATGGGAATCCTACAAGGCTTTTTAAAACTCAATTTATATTTCCATTGACATTTGTGTTTTCAGTACACCTTAACTTGAATACATCTTTATGTTTTTTAATAAAACAAAAAATAATGGTATACATTTTCACAAGGAAGGAGTCCATTTTCTGGGTACAGTCAGCAATGTGGCTTTTAGAAGTGTCCAGAACCACAGGGAATTCTGGATTTAGAGATAGAGAGACACCCTTCTATCTTCATGTGGGAAGAAACATTGCCACATGTTTCTAAAAATGAAAGGAAAATGATTAAGAAGAGAGAGTATGGACTGAATTATGTTGAGATTGTGTTTTGTTTATAATCACATTTTCACTTAATATTTATAAAAGTAAGACATATTTATTGTAAATCTTTGGGAAAAGAGACAATGGAGGCATATGAAAATGATATATTTATTGTTAATATTAGTTATTTATTCAGAAATTCAAACTGGTCAATTTATTTGCCTTCAGTGTGCCTTAAATGTGTTAGATTAAGATGGATTTAGCAAAGAATAACCATTGGTACTTGATGTCCATTGCAGTATTAATTTTTCTCTGTTATCAAGAAACAACAACAAAAACATTTTAAGAAATCTACTCACTTACAGTGGTGGACAGAGAATGGGGGTCAAACGATGGAAACTACCAGAAAAAGGAAATAAAAGGTTACATGGTCTGCAGAATAAAAACAATAAAACAAACTGAAAATTGATTTAAAAATTATTGCCATGCACTAACTGTAAATGAAGTCAGTGATAAAATATTCCTCTCTGAAAAAAAAATATTTTACTGGTCTAAATTCTAAACTTCAAATGATCACATTTTAAACCTCTCCTTTAATAACAATTATATTCTGCATTATATTCTGCTTACAATATTCCCATTTATACTGTTGGCCTCTAACATACATGAAATCATCTACACATCTTGCTTTCCAAGTTTGTAAAGATTTGGCATCCTTCTAACTTGCTTAAGGCATGATTTGTTTCTAGCCCCTCTGATAACACATATCCCTGAATTTAAACAATAGATTAAAAAAAATGGTGGCACAGCAAGTATAAAGATAACGACTTGAACTTGAGTGATTTCAATCTTGTCATTCCATCTGAAGATTGGGAGTTTTGTGTCTACAGCATAAATGTGAAACAGTGCAGAATGCGAGGTGTAATATTTTTGTAAGTGCAAATTTTACTTCTTACATGAAATATTTTATTGAATTTAAATTCTGTTTTTTAAATTGAAATTTTATTTCATATTTGTTAATTCCTTTAAGACTAAAAACTAATCAAGGACATAAAACTGCATCAATATGACTTAAGAGGTTTAGATGTTTCACTTTTATTAAAAGTCACATTTAGAGGACCTTGGCATAATTATGTAATACATACAATTTAATTGAAAAAAGTTACTTTCTTTGTACCTTTTCTGGCTATTACTTGTCCCATTTCATGATTTTTACTGAAAATAATTTTGTTGTATAAAGTAGGAGATTGTTGAAAACAATCTGATCTCTGTGCCAGATGCTCCAGGTATGCTACTTCTCAACTGCTTTAGCAAAGAGCTTGGAGTCACTGTAATGGGCCCTGCCAGCATGTCTGTATTTCCCTTTTTTTTCCTTTCCTCCCTCTTCCTTTGCTTGTTTTTTGCACCCAGTCTCCAAGGGCAGGAAAGGTCTCCTAGAAAGCCTGAAGAAATTAGTAAGATCGAATTGTCTAATGCGAAAAGGAAGTATGCATATTCTACTGAGAACTGTAATTTTATTTGGGTTGTCAAAAGGGGATTGGTCAGATTACATGGTCACTATATGTTATGAATTCTGTTCAGCAGAAATGTTTAAACATTTAATAGTGCTTTCGTTGGTCAGCAAAGCAGGCACTTTCTTTTTGAAGATACACAGTGGAAGGTGAAAGAGAAAATTAGGTTTCTATAGATTTAGGGTATTGAAGCATAGAAGTGCAAGAAGTATTAGTTTGGAGGAGTCATTTCACACCTGTACTCCTGCTTTCAAATAGAATGACATGAAAGCACTCTCAGATATGAAGGCAGAAGATATAAATGAAAAGAACTGGTGTTCAGAGTTCTCATTTCATTTCTGTACTGAACAATTGCATTAATAGGGCAAAGCACTGACCATCTAGATAAAAAGGAGGGACTGGGTAATAGGATCTATACAAGCCACATTTTAAACTGCTTTTAATGGTATCCAAAAGATTTATTGAGTTAGAAATGCGTTATTAAAAAATACCCATTTTCCCTTTGCGCTTTTGTCAATAAGAAATAATACCTGAAATCATATTGATTTTTCACTGAAATAAACTAAAAGAGAATATAATCAAGTAAAACATATGATTTTAGGACCTATGACACATTCAATATAGAAATAATTAGTATGGTTAAAATGATCAGTATTATAATAATCTCACGTTTTAGTTTATTGAATTTTATTAAGCTACTTTTCAAATATACAAAAAGTTAAAAAGACTATTTTAACATCATTTTCTCAGTAATTTATAGAACATGTACAGAAAAAAAAATCAGAAAAAATATGGAAGACTACAACAACATCATCAACAATTTGACCTAATTGACATGCATAGAATACCAGGGCCATTAAGGGCAAAATACACATTTTTCTAAAGAACTTTCACCAATATGTTGGGCCATAAAACAAGTCCTGATACATTTCTTTTTTTCTTCCTTTTTTAACTTTTAAGTTCAGGTGTACAAGGTCAGGTTTGTTACATAGGTAAACATGTGTCATGGGGGTTTGCTGTACTGATGATTTCATCACCCAGGTGTTAAACCTAGTACCCATTCGTTTTCCTGATCCTCTCCCTCCTCCCCTCCTCCGCTCTCAATAGGCCCCAGTGTCTGTTGTTTCCCTCTATGTGACCATGTGTTCCCGTCGTTAACCTCACACTTATAAGTGAGAATATGTGGTATTTCCTTTTCTGTTCCTGTATGAGTTTGCTAAGAATAATGGCTTCCAGTTCCATCTGTGTCCCTGCAAAAGAAATGAGCTTGTTCTTTTTTATGGCTGCATAGCGTTCCATGCTGTATGTGTACCACATTTTCTTTATCCAGTCTTCTATTGATGGGTATTTAGGTTGATTCCATGTCTTTACTATTGTGAATAGTGCTGCAGTGAACATGTACGTGCATAGGTCTTCATAAAAGAATGATTTATATTCCTTTGGGTATATACCCAGGAATGGGATTGCTGGGTCGAATAGCATTTCTGTCTTTTGGTCTTGGAGGAATTGCCACACTGTCTTCCACAATAATTGAACTAATTTACACTCCCATTAACAGTGTATAAGTGTTCCTTTTCCTCCAAAATCTCACCAGCATCTGTTATTTTCTGAAGGTCAAAAAGAATATTACAACTGAGTATGATGGTAAATCCAGATAGTCTCCAATACTCGTGAGGCTTAGGAGGGAGGATCCCTTGAGCCCAGGAATTCAAGGTTGAAGTAAGCCATAATTGCACCTGTGGCTGGCCACTGCACTCCAGTCTGGGTGACATAGCAAGATCCTGCCTTAAACAAAATAGAAGAATTTGACAAATGCCCATGTACCCAACACTCAATACTATGTAATTATATATTTCTTTGTCATTTTTGGCTCAGAACTTTTTTTTAATACTTCAAGTTCTGGGGTACATGTGTACAACGTGCAGGTTTGTTACATAGGTATACATGTGCCATGTTGGTTTGCTACACTCATCAACTTGTAATTTACATGAGGTATTTCTCATAATCCTATCTCTCCCCTAGTCCCTTACCCCTAGACAGGCCCCAGTATGTGATGTTCCCCTCCCTGTGTCCAAGTGTTCTCACTGTTCAACTCCCACGTATGAGTGAGAACATGTGGTGTTTGGTTTTCTCTTCTTGTTTTACTTTGCTGAGAATGATGGTTTCCAGTTTCATCCATGTCCCTGCAAAGGAAATGAACTCATCCTTTTTTGTGGCTGCACAGCATTCCATGGTATATATGTGCCACATTTTCTTTATCTAATCTATCATTGATGGGCATTTGGGTTGGTTTCAAGACTTTGCTGTTGTGAACAGTGCTGCAATAAACATACATGTGCATGTGTCTTTATAGTAGAGTGATTTATAATCCTTTGGGTATATACCCAGTAATGAGATTGCTGGGTCAAAGGGTATTTCTAGTTCTAGATCCTTGAGGGATTGCCACCTGTCTTCCACAATGGTTGAACTAATTTACACTCCCACCAACAGTGTAAAAGCATTCCACATCCTCTCCAGCATCTGTTGTTTCTTGACTTTTTAATGACCACCATTCTAACTGGCATGAGATGGTATCTCATTGTGGTTTTGATTTACATTTCTCTAATGACCAGTGATGCTGAGCATTTTTTCATAAGTTTGCTGGCTGCATAAATGTCTTCTTTTGATGTCTGTTTATATCCTTCACCCATTTTTTGATGGGGTTATTTGTTTTTTCTTGTAAATTTAAGTTCTTTGTGGGTATTAGTCCTTTGTCAGATGGGTAGATTGCAAAAATTCTCTCCCATTCTATAGGTTGCCTGTTCAATCTGATGATAATGTCTTTTGCTGTGCAGAAGCTCTTTAGTTTAACTAGATCCCATTTGTCAATTTTGGCTTTTGTTGCCATTGCTTTTGGTGTTTTAGTCATGAAGTCTTTGCCCATGCCTATGTCCTGAATGGTGTTGCCTAGCTTTTCCTCTAGAGTTTTCATGGTTTTAGGTCTTACATTTAAGTCCTTAATCTACCTTGAGTTAATTTTTGTATGAGGTGTAAGGAAGGGATCCAGTTTCAGCTTTCTGCATATGGCTAGCCAGTTTTGCCAACACCATTTATTAAATAGGGAATCCTTTCCCCATTGCTTGTTTTTGTCAGGTTTGTCAAAGACCAGATGCATGTAGATGTGTGCTGTTATTTCTGAGGCCTCTGTTCTGTTCCATTGGTCTATATATCTGTTTTGGTACCAGTACCATGCTGTTTTGGTTAATGTACCTTGTAGTATAGTTTGAAGTTGGGTAGTGTGATGCCTCCAGCTTTGTTCTTTTTGCTGAGGTTTATCTTGGCTATGCAGGCTCTTTTGGTTCCATGTGAAGTTTAAAGTAGTTTCTTTCAATTCTGTGAAGAAAGTCAGTGGTAGCTTGATGGGGATAGCATTGAATGTATAAATTACTTTGGGCAGTATGACCATTTTCATGATACTGATTCTTGCTATCCATGAGCATGGAATGCTCTTCCATTTGTTTGTGTCCCCTTTTATTTCATCGAGCAGTGGTTTGTGATTCTCCTTGAAGAGGTCCTTTACATCCCTTGTAAATTGGATTTCTAGGTATTTTATTCTCTTTGTAGCAATTGTGAATGGGGGTTCACTCACCATTTGGCTCTCTGTTTGTCAGTTCTTGGTGAAGAGGAATGCTTGTGATTTTTGCACACTGATTTTGTATCCTGAGACTTTGCTGAAGTTGCTTATCAGCTTAAGGAGATTTTGGTCTGAGACGATGGGGTTTTCTAAATATACAATCATGTCATCTGCAAACAGACAATTTGACTTCCTCTTTTCCTAATTGAATAGCCTTTATTTCTTTCTCTTGCCTGATTGCCCTGTCCAGAACTTCCAATACTACATTGAAAAGGAGTGGAGAGAGAGGGCATCCTTGTGTTGTGCCAGTTTTCAAAGGGAGTGCTTCCAGTTTTTGCCCACTTAGTATGATATTGGCTGCAGGTTTGTCATAAATAGCTCTTATTATTTTGAGATCTATTCCATCAATATCTAGTTTATTGAGAGTTTTTAGCATGAAGGGCTGATTAATTGTGTTGAAGGCCTTTTCTGCGTCTGTTGAGATAATCAATAAATGTGGTTTCTCTCATTGGTTCTTTTTATGTGATGGATTACGTCTATTGATTTGCATATGTTGAACCAGCCTTGCATCCCAGGGATGTAACTGGCTTTATCATGGTGGATAAGCTTTTTTTGTGCTGCTGGATTCGGTTTGGCAGTATTTTCTTGAGGATTTTTGCATAGATGTTCATCTGGGATATTGGCCTAAAATTCTTTCTCTCTCTCTCTCTTTTTTCTTTTTGTTTCTTCCAGGTTTTGGTATCAGGATGATGCTGGCCTCTGAGTTAAAGTGGAGTCCCTCTTTTTCTATTGATTGGAATAGTTTCAGAAGGAATGGTACCAGCCCCTGTTTTTACCTCTGGTAGAATTTGCCTGTGAATCCATCTGGTCCTGGGCTTTTTTTTTTTTTTTTTGGTTGATAGACTATTGATTACTACCTCAATTTCAGAACCTGTTATTGGTCTATTCAGAGATATGATTTCATCCTACTTTAGTCTTGGTAGAGTGTACGTGTCAAGGAATTTATCATTTCTTATACATTTTCTAGTTTATTTGTGTAGAGGTGTTTGTAGTATTCTCTGATGGTAGTTTGTATTTCTGTGGGATCAGTGGTGATATCCCCTTTATCATTTTTATTGTATCTGTTTGATTCTTCTTTCTTTTCTTCTTTGTTAGTCTGGCTAGTGGTCTATCTATTTTATTGACCTTTTCAAAAAACCAGCTTCTGGATTCATTGATTTTTTGAAGGGTTTTTTGTGTCTCTACCTCCTTCAGTTCTGCTCTGATCTTAGTTGTTTCTTGCCTTCTTCTAGCTTTTGAATGTGTTTGCTCTTGCTTCTCTAGTTCTTTTAATTGTGATGTTAGGGTGTTGGTTTTAGATCTTTCCTGCTTTCTCTAACGGGCATTTAGTGCTACAAATTTCCCTCTACACACTGCTTTAAATGTGTCCCAGAGATTCTGGTACATTGTGTCTTTGTTCTCATTGATTTCAAAGAACACCTTTATTTCTGTCTTCCTTTTGTTATGTACCCAGTAGTCATTTAGGAGCAGGTTATTCAGTTTCCATGTAGTTGTGCAGTTTTGAGTGAGTTTCTTAATCCAGAGTTCTAATTTAATTGCACTGTGGTCTGAGAGACAGTTTGTTATAATTTCTGTTCTTTTCCATTTGCAGAGGAGTGTTTTACTTCCAATTATGTGGTCAATTTTAGAATAAGTGTGATGTGGTGCTGAGAAGAATGTATATTCCGTTGATTTGGGGTGGAGAATTCTATAGATGTCTATTAGGTCCACTTGCTCCGGAGATGAGTTTAAGTCCTGTATATCCTTGTTAATTTTCTGTCTCATTGATCTGTCTAATATTGACAGTGTGGTGTTAAAGTCTCCCACTACTATTGTGTGAGAGTCAAAGTCTCTTTGTAGGTCTCTTAGAACTTGCTTTATGAATCTGAGTGCTCTGTATTAGGTGCAAATATATTTAGGATAGTTAGCTCTACTTTTTGCGTTGATCCCTTTACCATTATGTAATGCCCTTCTTTGTCTCTTTTGATCTTTGTTGGTTTAAAGTCTGTTTATCAGAGACTAGGACTGCAACCCCTGCTTTTTTTGACTTTTGATTTGCTTCATAAATCTTCCTCCATCCCTTTATTTTGAGCATATGGGTCTTTGCACATGAGATGGGTCTCCTGAATACAGCACACCAATGGGTCTTGACTCTTTATCAGATTTGCTAGTCTGTGTCTTTTAATTGTGGCATTTTGCCCATTTACATTTAAGGTTAATATTGTTATGTGTAAATTTGATCCTGTCATTATGATGCTAGCTGGTTATTTTGCCCGTTAGTTGATGCAGTTTCTTCATAACGTCAATAGTCTTCACAATTTGGCAGGTGGAATCTAGAAAGGCAGTTGGCCTTGCTGAGCTATGGTGGGCTCTGCCCAGTTTGAACTTCCCAGTGGCTTTGTTTACACTGTGATCATAAAACTGCCTACTCAAGCCTCAGCAATGGCAGATGCCCCTCCCCCCACCAAGCTTTAGCATCCCAGGTCAATCTCAGACTGCCGCACAAGCAGCGAGCATTTCAAGCCAATGGATCTTAGCTTGCTGGGTTCCGTGGGTGTGGGACCCACTGAGTCAAGCACCAGAGGGAATCTCCTGGTCTGCCAGTTGTGAAGACTGGGAGAAAAGCGCAGTATCTGGGCAGGAGTGTACCGTTCCTCCCGGTACAGTTTCTCACAGCTTCCCTTGGCTAGGAAAGGGAAATCCCCTGATACCTTGCACTTCCTGGGTGAGGTGATGCCCTGCCCTGCTTCAGCTCACCCTCCATGGGCTGCACCCACTGTCCAACCAGTCCCAGTGAGATGAACCAGGTACCTCAGTTGGAAATGTGGAAATCACCCACCTTCTGTGTTGATCTCACTGGGAGCTGCAGACCGGAGCTGTTCCTGTTCGGCCTCAGTACTTTTGATGAAATAAATTATAGTGGTCACTGTTGAATCCTTGCTTACTTCTTCCTCATCCTGTTTCCTTTTTCCTTTCTCTTTCTTTCCTTAGGTGTAAATACCATCTTGTATTGCATTTTATGATTCTCATTTTCATGTATGTTGGAGGCCACTGATTTTGGAGCCTAGCCAAGTGGACTATGGCTTTAGCTATGCTTAGTACTTTGCATTTTGTGTTCATAGAAATAATGTCAGACTCCTCTAAGGCATTTCAGATACTCTCACCTTAACTTGTCCTTGGGACATTTGGCCTCCCATTTCAGGCAGAGCCACTGCGGTGTCAACCAACTCTCTTTGGGAAGCCAACAGCCTTCACACAAGTGCAAATGCGTAGTGCTCACTGTGTCCTCCCTCACTTCCTGCTTCTAGGCTTCTTGTTGAAGACAGGGAGGTAATTCTGTGGTCTCAAGCAGGCACAATCCAAAGTGTGTGAGAGGAGTGGGTAGTGGAAGAGGAAAAGACGTGTGTGGTAAAGCTTCAACCAATGGGAGATGGGAACCTGCAAAAAATTTTCTTTCCTCCATGGATCAAGAAGTCATTTAGATAGCTTCTCAGATGACAGTCTTATGATCAATCAGTCATACTTAATACCATGTAGTCCTTCTTCTTCTCTGTTTCATTACTCTTTTCCCTTATTTGTATTCCATTAGTATGCCTCATAGAGTAAGGTAGTAGCCTTAATCATAAATGGGAAGCCAGATTAAAACAGAAATATTAATCTTGTTCCAGCTCTGTCCTTTTGGCTTTATCTTTCTACCTTTTATCAATCATTGATATGTGTTTGGAGCAAGGGTGGTATAGCTTACTTTTCCATCTTGACTAGAAGTCATTGATTCCATCTTTGCAACTATTTTCTTGCTGAAAACATCAACATTACTTTTGTATTCACCAAGAAGTCTTTAGCATCAGTTATTTATGTATTTCATATTACTTGTAAAACAATAAAAACTCTTATCAGAAAGCCTGATATAGAAGAGGAATATGATGAATATTATTTCCTTTGCTGTACCTTTTTTAAAAATGTAGTTCCTAAAGTCTCAGTACTTGAACAAACTTTTCTAAGCTTTGTGCTTATTTACGTCACTATAGATAACTCACATTGGATCCCTGCCCCCCACCTCCAGCGCTTTATCTGTTTTTCTTCCAAGACTGTGAATGTGAGGGCAGGAATTGTGTCTTATTCATTTTTGCAAATAGGACAGTGCTAGGCCCAGTTGACTCCCAGTTAATGAATGTGGAATATAT
Organism: Colobus angolensis palliatus; assembly: GCF_000951035.1. Taxonomy (NCBI): domain Eukaryota; kingdom Metazoa; phylum Chordata; class Mammalia; order Primates; family Cercopithecidae; genus Colobus; species Colobus angolensis. Next base: position 114,379 of record NW_012116577.1, read on the forward strand.
TTGACATTTGGTGTGTAGATAGATAAACAGGCTTAAATGTTTTAGATATTTATAAGCAATTCTCTTGGTTTCTTCCCTGAGTGTAGAACACTCTGAGTCCATGGTTAGCAGTTCACTGTTGTGATGGCATGTGTGATTCCTGCTGTTAAGTGTGGCTGTTCAAGCAAATGTACTCACCTATGTGATAGTTTGTCTGGAAAAGGGAATACTCTATAAATAGCATACTTCCAGTAATTCAAGATGTAATTATAATAAGGACTCTAATATCATGAGAAAAATGTCTCATTAGCAATAAAAGCTATTAATGCCACACTTGTTCATGAAGGATTGCAATAGTATCCCTCATTAGACTAGAAAGGGCAAGAGTGATGCAATCAATGCTGCAGATTAAGAGTTGTTAAATGATCAGATGGATGTTGGGGGTGAGAAAAAAGCTACAATCCAAAATGACTCCAAGGTTTAGAGTTCGGATAGTATGAGAAGATGATTATGTCATTTTATGAGACAGGGAAATAGGAGAAAGGAAGGATGTGTAAGGGAAGTAGATGAGCTTTGTTTTTATTGACTTTAATATAAAGATTACTTATTCATTCTGGAAATAATTCATTCAATTTATATTGAACACCTATTATTACTAGACATTGAGGTAAGCTATACGCACACAAATGGCATTCTCCATCAGACATTCTTTTAAAGAACTCACATCATCAAATTTTCAGGCAACTCAAATGCAAGTGAAATAATTGTGTTAGACAAAATAATATAAATTAAAAATGTGCATTGAAAAAGCAATAATAATACAAACTTAAATGGATGAAATGTAATGAAAATAAATACGCATAAAAAAAGCTTGATGTCTGTTGATAGTATGCCATGACTGCCTCTCCCCACAACACATCAAATATGTTTTTAAGCAATAGTAATACAAACATACAATGAAACAGGAAATGTAGAATATGTTTGTCAAATAAAGAAATGCATAAATGATAACCCATTGAAAACTTTTCATATCATATCTAGTCTATTGTGGTCAACTTCAGGTGTTATGTTTTTAGCACTTAGTCAACCGCAGCGTCATTCTATGTTATGTGAAGAAGCATTAGAGGACTTGTCACATTTAGGAGAAGAGTCGCTTTGAAGTATTTAGCCTCACTGCCCGTTAGCAATGTCAAAACTGAGGCTGTTTTAGCAGAAATACTATGGAGGAAGATTTGTCACAAGACAAGATGTAATAGTTCAATAACCGAAGTTATCCTGTGTGAATGAGAGCTGTTCACACAAAGGCTGGATGAAGGGAAGTAGCAGAAAGAGCTCCTGTTAAAAGGCAGTGGACTTTATCACTTGCATAAGTTTTGCAGCTATTAATATTCTAGTAGCCAATCATTACTTCATTCTAAATCTAAAGAGAAAAAAGGAACAAAGGGTTCAATATTTTTTACCAACTTAAAGACTGAATAGGAGAAAGGAGATCCATAAAATGACTTTGTGCTTCAATGCTCTAGGTTTCTTTTTAATCAGTTGTGCTGCAGGGTGACATTCTCATAGAAGAGGAAAATAAAGAATATATTAATTTACAAGACTAGCTGAAGTAAAGGTTATTACAGTTGCATACAGATAAAAAGGTCACATTTAAAGGATCTTCTATCCTAGGATATTTAAAAAGTAGAATTCCCTTAAGTAAGAGTCTGTTAGGAGAGTACATTTTAACTGTTTGTAGTTCAGCTGGATTTGAAAAACTAAATAAATATTAGTGGGTGTCACTGATTTTTGCAAATGTTCACAATCATTCATTCATTTATTCATCAAAGACCAGGAAATAAGGAATAAAAACAAAGTATTTTTATAAAATAAATTGTAGTAGGAGAGACAGTAAGTAGACAGATGATTCAAATGCAATGTGATAAGTGATACGTTTGAAGCAGTGGTAGCCCTAAGTAAGAATGATCTATTCTGCATGGGTTTAAGGATTTATATGATTGCTCTTGAAGAATGAGATTCAGATGAAGCAGGGAGAGAAGGATATATAGGTATAAGGGAGCAGTATGTGTAAATGGACAAAGATACAATATACTAAAATCTAAGTGTTATGAGAGTTCTGTATGTAATTCAATATAACAACAACATCACGCAACAGTTCTTTCCTTTTTATTTATGATGTCCAAGGAACCTTCTAAGCATGTTATATGTATTAACTAATCTAATCTTCACAGCAATCTGGAGCAGTCTGGTTCCAAAGTCTTTACCTTTACCTTTCATGTTACATACTTTCTAGAAGAGATGGCCTCATGAACATGCTAATTAACCTGATCTGATCACTGTACAATGTATGTATTGAAATATCCCTATGTACTTCATAAATTTGTACAATTATTATGTATCGATTAAAAAATAGTTTTTTTTTTTTTTTTTAAAAACGATGCTTGCAAGAATTAAGAAAAAAGAAATGACTTGAGAGTTTTGGCAGAATGGGAGATTAAATACCTTTAAACCGAGCAAAAGTGGAACCCTGGGGCATACCTGAAGATTTACATCCTGCTGCTGGAAAGGAAAGTTGCTACAAATACTTTCAAAAGCAGTTTGCTATTACCTTGTGAAACTGAAGAGCTTACACCTTGGTTTAGACACAGCTGTGTTCTGGGATCTAATCCCCAGAGAAGGTCTTGCACATGTGCTCCAAGAGACAAGTAGAAGGGCAGCATGTTTGTAATAGCATACACAAAAAGCAAAAATGTTAATCATGGCACATCAACAGTAACAGTGGAATAGGTAAAAAGGTTATACTATATGTGCATAATGGAACACTAAAACAGCAAAAATGAATGAGCTACAGTGATTACATAGGTCTCAGGAAGGTTATACTGAGCAAAAAAAGTAAATTGCAGAATACCTAAAGAACATATGTAAAGAATATGCTAAAATTAGACAACATATTGCTTAGAGATACAAACATGTGGCAAATGATATAAATAATGGAATGTGCTTCTTAAAAATTTCTAATTGTGTTTCTTCTGGAGGGAGGACAGGTGAATGAAATATGGTAGGAAGGTATAGGTAGATGTCGTAGTAATGTTTGATTTACTGTGTTGTTTGTATGTTTTTTTGTATCTACTCATAAATTACCACACTTCATGAATTTTTAACACAGTATTTTATTTTTAATATTTCTGAAATTGAGATGCATCTTACTAAATAGATAATTATACTATAAAGCATAATAATGTTTTTCTTCTTTGTTTACAGAAAGTAAAGCAGTGCCTCATAATCAAGGACTTCTTAGATCAGTAAAATACAGTAAGGAAAACTAGTTTACAAAAGAATACTCTTGGAGTAATTCTGATAATGCCCTTGAAACTATGTAGAGAATATATAGAGAAATGGTGGGATATGAGACCAGTGTGGTGGATGGGGCCAGATCACTGAGGAGGTTGTATGCCACTGCTGAGGTTATGCATCCTATAAGAAATAGGAAGCTATTGAAGAGTTTTATGTAAGAAAATAACATGATAGATTTATATGACTTTATGAGGAAAAATAACACAATATATTTCTATGACTTTTTAGAACTTATGATATTCTGAATTATTTTCATTCAATGCTTTCATTTTTATTTCTAAGCAATAAATATTATTTTTTAAAAAACAACAGTCAACTTGAGTGACAATGAATGCAACATTGATTTTTAAAATAATATGAATCCCACATTGGACTCTTATGTCATCTGACAGAAAACAGGCACTCCCAGGACTTTGGGAGGCTGAGGCAGGTGGATCACATGAGGTCAGGAGTTTGAGACCAGCCTGACCAACATGGTGAAACCCCGTCTCTACTAAAAATACAAAAGCTAGTTGGTGTGGTTGTGGACACCTGTAATCCCAGGTACTCAGGGGGCTGAGGCAGAAGAATTGGTTGAACCTAGGAGGTGAATGTTGCAGTGAGCCGCAATCACACTACTGCACTCTAGCCTGGGTGACAGAGTGAAACTCCGTCTCAAAATAAATAAATAAAAATAAAAATAAGGAAAGAAAAGAAAAATAAAAAATAAAACAGGCACCCCCACTACACTCTGAGATGGTTAGAGGAGGCCTTATGAAGAGGCTTTACCATCACTCATTGGTAATGAGGCCAAATCCACCACAGTGTCAGGATAGACCATGTGGGGAGCTAAAACTCCCACCATATCCAGCAGCAATAAGGCACCCTCCCTCCCCTAACCCTTGGTGTCAATGAAAGCCAAGTGGGCAATCTAGGCTTCTACTTTCACCTGCCAGTGACAAGGCAGTGCCCTTCCCACTGCTTTGTGTCATAGAAAGCTAGTTGAAAAATAAGGGATTAAATAAAATCCAGAAGTTCATAATGTAGTATAAAAATATTCAAGTTTCAATTAAAAAGTATGCACGACACTAAGAAACAAGAAAATTTCAAACTGAATGAAATAAGGTAGCCAATATATACTATCACTGAGATGACAGAGATTAGAATTATCTAACAGAGTTACTATGATAATATTTCAACAAGCAAATACAAACGCATACAGGACAAATTTTCAAAAAGTCAACAGTAAACCTCAGCAAAGAAATAGAAGATATAAAGAATGAAATGAAGATTTTAGAACTGAAAAATACAACTAAAATAAGAAGTTCAACATCAGAGTGGAAGGAACAGAGAAAAGAATCAATGAACTGGAAGACAGAACAACAGAAATTACCTAATCTGACCAACAGAGAGAAGACAGGCCAAAACCGACCAACCAACCAACCAACTCAACAAACAAACAAAAACCAAAGCTTCAGGGATCTGTGGTACTCTAACAACAGTGTTACCATGCATGTTTCAGAGTCCTAGGGGGAGGGTAGAAAGAAAGTGAGAGAGTACTTGAAGGAAGTAATGGTTGAAACTTCCCAAATTTGGCAAAAGACATCAACCTACACATTCAAGGTGAATAAATCTCAAATAGGATAAAGTCAAAGAAATCCACTTCAAAACACATCATAATTAAACCTCTGAAAACTTAAGACAAAGAAAAATCTTGAGCATGGCCCAAGTAAAATGATATCTTAACTACAGGGAAGAAAATAATTCAAATAACAGTGGATTTCTCATCATAAACCATGGAGGCCAAAGGGAAGTAACATGTTTTTCCAATGGTGAAAGAAAGGAAATTTCAACCCAGACTCTTATACCCAGAAAAAAAAATCCTTTGGAATGAGGGGGAACTCAGGACATTCTTCAGTGGAAAAAAAAACTAAGAGAATTAATCACCAGCTGACCTGCCCAAAAACAATGGCTTAAAGAAATCCTTTAAACAAATAATAAAAAAAGAATCATAGAAGATCAGAAAGGAATAAAGAAAAGAATATGTTAAAAATTGGAAAGTACAATGAGAGCCTGTCCTTTTCCTCTCCAGTTTTTAGTTATTTATTTATTTTTTGAAATGGGGCCTCACAATGGTGGCCAGGATGGAGCACAGTAGGAAGTTCATAGCTTCCTTCAGCCTCAACTCCTGGACTCAATTGATCCTTCTGCCTCAGCCTTCGAAGTAGCTGGGACTACAAGTGTATCACTATACCCAGCAAAGGGTTTTCTGAATTATGTTTTATGTTTGAAACGAAATTTATAATTGTCTGATGTAATTCTAAACGTATGTAGAGGAAATACTTAAATAATTAAACACGATAAATAAAGAGATGTAAGCAAAGAGAGACAGTTTACTTAAAGTGGTAATATAACACCAGTAGACTGTGATAGGTTGCGCATAAGTAATGTAACACCTATAGTGGCCACTAAAAAGCTATACAAAAAGATATACACATAAATACTATGGATAAGTCAAAATAGAATTCTAAAATAATGTTCAAATAACCAACAGGACACTAGGAAAAATATAACAGAAATGGAAAGCAGAATAGTCAACAAAAAATAAAATAGTAGACTTAATGTCTAATATGCCAATAATCATTTTAAAGGTAAATGATCTAAATATACCAATTAAAGAGTAGAGATTAGTAGAATAAATTAAAAACATGACTATGCCATATGCTTTCAACAAAAACTCACTTTAAATATAATGATATAGAGAGGTTGAAAGTAAAATGATGGAAAAAGGTATATCATAAAAACATTAATCAAAGGAAAGAAAGAGTGGCTACATTAATATTAGTTAAAGAAAACTTCAGAGCAAAAAAAATTAGCAAAACCAGAGAGTGACACCATGTTATGATAAAAGGTTAATCCACCAAAAGACATAGCAATCCCAAATGTAAATGTACCAAAACAACAGAATGGAAAAAAACAAAACTAAGTGGAGCAGAAACTGACAGAACTGAAAAGAGAAACAGAAAATTTCATTATCATAGTTGGCAACTTCAAGATCCCTCTCTCAGTAATTGATAGAGATATCTATACAGAACATCATAATTCAATGCCATTAACTAATTCAACACCATTAACTAATAGAATCTAATCGACATTCATAAAGCATTGAATTCAACTATAGTACAATATGTACATTTTTTTCAAGTGCCCACAGAACATATACCAAGATAGACCTTATCCTGGGTTATAAAACAAACTTGAACAAATTTAAAATAATTGAAGCCACATAGAATGTGTTACCTAACCTCAATGAAACAAACTATAAATCAATCACAGAAAGATAATAGAAAAGTCTCCAAACACTTGGAAACTTAACAACACACTTCTTAATAATCTATGGGTCAAAGAGGAATCTCAAGGAAATTTAAAAATACATTAAACTAAATGGAAAGGTAAATACAAAGTATCAAAATTTATGCGACACAGCTAAAGCAGTGCTGAAAGGGAAATGGATGTAGAAGTGGGAAAACTCTCAAAGCAGTAGTTTAAAGTTTTATCTCAAGAATTTAGATAAAAAAGAGAGAAATAAGCCCAAAGAAAGCAGAAGAAAAAAAAATGAAGTAGAAATCCTTAAAATTAAAATCAGAAAACTAGTAGGAAAATCAATGAGAATAAGAGCTAATTCAATAAAATACATAAATATCTGGGAAGATTGACAAAAAGAGAAAGGCAACACATGTTAGCAATGTCAGGAATGGACAGGAGAGGGAAATCCAGGTTTTGACAGTACCTTATAATGAAGTCAGGGACATAAGAGAATATCAAGGCACTGTAGCTCACAGTGTGTGGGCAGTTAGATATATGGAGCTCTAAAGACAGATTGGCCAAAGCTAAGGAAGTGTGACAAGGATAACTTGAATTCGAGGGCAGACTTCAAAGTCCTTAGGTGAACAGCAATGCTATGGAGTGATTTAATATTTGTAAGAATATAGCTCATTTCCATGAACTTGATTTCCATTGCACACAGAGAAGACTTCTAGCTTCTCAAGAACTTAGAAGTCTTGTCTGTGTGTAATGGATATTTAAGGTCATTTACTTTGTCTTGATTGTCAAAATATTTTGGCATCTATATAACTACTCTCACATTATCTGTTTTTAGACCCCCACTGTGAAAACTCTGGGCATATGGATTAATTATGCCATTTTATTTTTTGTATTTCTGATGCTTTGACATCTGAGACCTTGCTGACCCTCCCAGGACTAGCAGGTTCCTGGAAACGATAAATAGCTTGCCTAGGAGTGTGTTTTTCATATGTAAACCAATTCACAGCCCATACCTCAATCACTACCTTTACTAAGCTCTCACACTCTGGAACACTATCCATGTGCATGGCCTAATTACTTCAAGGCTAGGTACCCAGACAACTAGAGACAGCACTTATGCCCCATAGCCTGCTGAAATTGTTCAAACTAGGCAATAGTAAGCCCATTTAACCTGCATTGTCTGTTTCTTATTGTGGAAAACACAATAGAATCTCCTTGCCTGTTTTCCCCTTGCTCTTCTCTGCCTCCTCACTGACCCTGGTGCTTCCCCATATGGCTTCTTCCCCATGATGTGCCCCCCTCCTCTGGGAACTGTGAGTAACAAACTATATTTTCAATGGCAATTATTTCCTGGTCTGCTGGCCTCATCATACCTTAATAATGAAAAAACCCTATATTGTAAAATAATATCCCAACAGGATATTGCAGAGTGGGACACAGGTATGCTATGGGTCTTGGGACTTGCTTTTATGATGAATGTTGTATTTACTTCTTTGCATATATAATTCTGTTCAATCAAAGAGAGGCAGAATGTTTGGCAAGTGTTAGCTGTGCTGGTCTTCTCAGAGCTGAACTAGAAAGCTTTTATTTATGGCTTTTATGACATTTAATGGTGATTGCATAAAAATCACTCACATTATGAAGTTTAACAGTAACATTTTTCAATGCCTTATCTTATTTAAACCACACAATGCTATTGTAATTCTTATTTTATAGCTGAGGAAATTGAAGCCCAGGGAGCTTGTGAATTGCTCAAGTTCATGGCTTCCAAGTTTCAGAAATGTGACTATTCCTAAATCAGTGCTTTGTATATTCTAAATTATATTGTTGTATTCATAATAGGAGTAATGATTCTCAATAAGAAATAGTGCAGAAAAAGCCTATGGAGGCCCAAAATTCAGAATAAATTTCAGAAACATAATACCATGGCCTCAGTTTTAAGATTCATTTATCTATTTTACCTAAGGTTCTTTTTGTTTAACTACTTTGCCCTCTTACTTTTGCTACAGAGGATCCATATTATTTTTAATTCAGCTTTTTATTTTGATATAATTAAAGATTCACCTGAATTCTTAAGAAATAATACAGAGAGAGTCCACGTACCTTTTGTGCAGTTTCCCCCAATGGTAACATCTTGCAAAAGTATAGTACATTATTGCAAATGTGATGTTGACAATCATGCAGTTAAGATACAGAACATTTTCTTTTTAAAAAAATTTTATTTTACTTTCATTCATTATTGCCAAAAATGGGAAGAAACATAGGTAACTAATAATGAGTGAACAAACAAGCTATGAAACATCCACATATTAGAATATTATTCAGGAATAGAAATAAATGAGCTGTCAAGCAATGAAAATACATGGAGAAACTTTAAATGCATATTGCTATGTGTAAAAAGCCAGTGAAAAGATTAATGGTTGTCCAGGGCTGGAGGAGAGGGGAGGCATAAAGAAGTGGATCACAGGGGGAGATACAGGACATTTTCACTACCACAGGATCCCTCGTGTTGCCTTTTTATAGCCATACCCACATCCTTCTAGCCCCTACCGTCTCCTTAACCACTAGCAACTACTAATCTGTTTTCCATTATTTCTGTAACATATATTTTTTGCCATTTCAAGAATGTTAAATAAATGAAAACATGTAGCATATATTTTGGAATTTTTTCCCACTCAGCATAATTCTCTGGAGATTCATTCAGGTTTCTGTGCTCACTGGTAGTTTGTTTCTTTTTATTGCTGAGTAGTATCCCATAGTATGACTGTACCACAGTTTGTTTAAAAATTCACTCACTGAAGGACATATGAGTTGTCTGGTGTTAGGTTATCACAAAGTTGCTACAGGCATTCATATACACGTTTTGTGTAAACATAAACTTTAATTTTTTCTAGAATAAATGCCCAGGAGTGCAATTGCTGGGTTGTGTTTTTGTTGCTTGTTTGTATAACAGGCTGCCAAACTGTTTTCTAGAGTGGCTGTATCATTTTACATGTCCGCCAGCAACATACAGGTGATTCAGTTTCTCCATATTCCACCAGCATTTGATGTTGTTACTGGTATTTATCTTAATTCTTTTGAGAGACATATAGTGATATTTACTGTAATTTTAATCTGCATTTTCTTAACGGCTAGTGATGTTGGATGTCTTTTCACATTCTTGCTGGCCATTTGTATATCCTCTAAATTGAAATGTGTTGTCAGGTCTTTTGTCTATTTTCTAGATTTTTGTTTCTGTTGAGTTTTGTGAGTTTTTTAAAGCATATTGTAGATACTAGTCTTTTATCAAATATGTGGCTTGCAATTTTTTCCCCAGTCTGTAACTTGTCTCTTCTTCGTCTTCACATAGGCTGTCATAGAACAAAAGTTTTTAATTTTGATGAAGACTAATTTATCACTTTTCCCATTTATGGGTCGTGCTTTTGGTGTTTAAAACTCTGCCTGGCTGAGATCCAAAGAGTTTGTCCTATGCTTTTTCTAGAAGTTTTATATTTTACATTTCAGTTCATGATGCATCTTGAGAGAATTTTTGTACAAAGTGTGAGACTTGGGTAAAGTTTTATTTGTTTTCTTTTGTCTAGAGACATCCAAATGCTGTAGAACCACTTGTTAAAATCGCAATCTGTCCTCCATTGAATTGTCTTTGTACCATTATCATAAATCAACTGGGCATCTACTTCTGGGTCTCTGTTCATTGACCCTCAGACCTCTTCCAATTGTTTCTTATGTTCACAACTCTGTAATTAAATTAATATCTTACAGATAGTCATGGCTATAAAGATAAATACAAACTATTGTAAATGAAACTATCTACATTTGGAAAAAATAGGTAATTTATTTTTTATGCATTGTTTAATGCTCCTCTTGCCAAGTCCCAGGTAAAATGCCTTTCTGGGTCAGGGAGATCCTGCAAATCCTTGTATAATACAGAACACCACTTCTGTAATAAGCTCTGAATGTTAATCGTGTGGCTGTTAGACTCTTTCTAGAGTGGCCTCTGATGGGTTGGAACAATTAATCCTCATGAGCTGTAAATGAGGTGACCTCTAAGGAAAAGGAGAGGAGATAGTAGAAATATTTCACCTCCCATTTAAAATTAGGAGGCCTGAAATTTCCCTGGCAAACTCAACACACATCTTCAGTGGGGGTGCTATCTGAAGTATGTTCAGTGGAGGTGAAAAAGTAATACTCTGTGTGTGAGGGCATTCTGGAGACCCACTTTCAACTTAGAGCTTCTTCCTCTCATTCCCAAAGAATGACTCTTGTCTTCCTACAATTAAAAAAGAGTTAGTATTTTTTGAGCAAGTTTTGTTGAAAGCACCTCTTTTCAAATGTCTTTCTTCAGAGGGGCTAAGCCATTTCATAAACAGGCAAGACAGAAAACATGTTTGGGCTGGATTGACAAGTGATATTATAAAAATTCACATGGAAGTAATTTTAATCTTTGAGATCTACCAATTAAATTACCTAAACCTTTTATCCAAAGATTTCATGCCCTGACTTTTAATGTTTGCTAGTGCATTAGAGAACACAACCAGAGATTTCTTTGCTGTTTTCTCTTGGGGTAAATGCTGCACAGAATGACGGGATCATGTGGATTAACTCTCTGTCTCTCTCTGCCTCTCTCTTTCCCTCTCTTGTGCTCTCTTGATAGATAGACACAGAGATAGATGGTGCTGTCATTTGTGCCTAAATTCCTTTCACTTATCAACCTTACAAGAAGAAAAATATGACTGCTGCCTTATTTCAGGAGAAAGAAATCTAACAATGTAACTTGTTTTATGTCTTTTAATAAAAAGCAATACATTTGGGTTGCAAAGGAGACCTTCAAAAATAACATAACATTACCCTTCATATTTTATCAGTAATTCATTATCTCATTCTTTCTTTGTAAGTTTAGAAGCTTTAACTTCTTGGTCTTGTTCATCTTAGGTATTAGTGTTCTTGCTTTAGCTATTGCAGTTTGAGAGGGTCACTCAGCCACAGGTTCTGTTAGAGCTGACAGACACTAATAAATAAATCAAATGGTATTGATTTTATGTCCTCAGTGTGCATAATTAAGATCACTTCTCTTACCTGCTGGTGTTGCAAATACAGAGCATTGGCTAAAGGTGAGTCCAACTGAGGATGCCGGAATAAGTGCACAGCTTTGTCAGCGCTGCCAGAGAAAAAGAAACAACTGAAGGTACATATTGTTGTTGTTGTTGTTATAGTTTTTCAGCTTTTATTTTAGGTACAGGGGGTACTTGTGCAGGTTTGTTACATGGGCATATTACATCCAGGTAGTGAGCATAATACCCACTAGGTAGTTTTCAACCCAAGCCCCCGTCTCTCTTTCCCTTCACAATGTCTATTGTTTCCATGTTTCTGTTTATATATGCTCAATGTTTAGCTACCACTTGCAAGTAAGAACATGTAGTATGGTAATTGGTTTCCTGTTCCTTCATTAATTCATTTAGCATTATGGCCTCCAGCTGCATTCATGTTGCTGCAAAGGATATGAATTCATTCTTTTTTGTAGCTGTGTAGTATTCCATAGGGTATATGTACCACACTTTGTCCAATCCACCATTGCTGGGCATCTGGGTTGATTCCATGTCTTTGCTATTGTGAATAGCATGGCAATGACCATATGAGTGCATGTGTCTTTTTGGTATTATAATGTATTTTCCTTTGGATATATACCCAGTAATGGGGATTGCTGGGTCTGCTGGGTCAAATGGTAGCTCCATTTTTAATTCTTTGATAAATCCCCAAACTGTTTTCCACAGTGACTGAACTAGTTTACCTTCCCACCAACAGTGTATAAGCATTTGAAGACGCATATTTAATAGCCATATGGGTTGGTAGTGTCACTTATCTCATTAAAAAAATAATTTTCTTCTGTGTTCTCCAAATCAATGTTTAGTTTTTTTTCTCAGTTACCTAATACAGAAAGATAAATGTGCCATTGGATAGTGTGAATATATATACTACTAAATTAACATTTGAGGGTATAAGGATATTTCTAATAAAAGCAAGTGAAAAACCATGAATTCTTAATGATGGAGTTATTTCAGTTTTAAATTTCTTATATTAACAAGGCTAATTTTTTTGTTCAGTTTGGATTTGACTGAAGGGTGTTTGAGTTTTTAAGAATTCAACATGAGTAAGTCAATATAATGATTTATTTGACCCTTACACAGCAGTCTTTAATTAAAAAAAAAAACCCACAAACTTTTTTTGAGTGCTTGCTTGTAGTTAAAAACAGAACCGTTCTTACTGCTGTTGGGGGGACAAGGTTGTGTGTTACAGCAGCCCTCCCCTGATAGCTAACTGCAGGAAATGCAAAATCGGGGGGGTTTGGTTTTGTCTGTGGCTTCTCTCTTCCAGTGTTACTGCTCAGTTATCTGGATGCTAGGTCACTTGGCATGCCTAAACTCTAGGTTACATCAATCCCTGTACCTGGCATTATCAAAAGTTATCTGTTGCATGGTCTCTCGCCAGGGTGTTTTCCCCATTATCCAAACTGGTAGCCAGCTATTCTGATCGAAAGAGATGTGTACAAAAGTCTCCCTATCCTTCTTCTGTATATGTGTGTGTGTGTATATATGATATGATATATATATGAGATATCATAGATATCATATATCATATATGTATTTATAAAGCCACGTTTGGAGGGCAAAACATAAACCCAAGGGAGTGATGAGAGCCTAGGAATTTCAAGTGTTATGAAAGCAGTAAGTATAGATTAGTGATTCTATATGGCTTTCCTAACATCATACTGTGTGCATATCTCCCTGCATTTTCATAAGGTTCAGTCTACATATGGCAAATGGACATATTGGTGTCACTTGATGGTCATTGCAAAAATTAAGTTCGCAAACCTGAAATTAAAAGATAACAAGTGTTAAATCTCTTACATATAAATATGTAAGTGGTAAATCTGTTATGTAAAAAATAACAAGTGTTAAATCTATTACATATTTCTTTCATTCTTCTTTTTGGCAGTTCTAATATAAATGAGATAAATCATAGTACAAGTAGAAATGCATGTATGATAGATTATGCTTTATAATTAGACCCTTGTTTTGTGTAATATTCATTAGTACACTGGCAATTTTTATTTTAATTATTTAAAAATTTAGAATAATTCAGTGATTATTGCTACATGTTCCTGACTTTTGAACACCTATTCATTTATTAACTCAGATTTCTTGAATCCTTTTTGTGTTGCAGGCTCTAAGTTAATATAAGGGGCATGGAGATTTTTATGAAGAGAAAAACAAATGGATCATTTAGGACTTACAAGTGATTAACTAGTCATTATACGAATCATACTCTATTTATTAGTGAAATGAAAGAAGAGAAAAATAAAGCACACACAGAAGCACTAACAAAACAAACATTAGCAAAAATTTAACCTAGAGTATATCAGCTTTCCAAACTCCAAATCACAATGCGTCCTTGGGCAGATGCCCACCTTTGCTGTGCTGCTTCTTCATTTACACTATCACCTTATGCATCTTTAATAAAAAGGTTTCCTCATAGAGCTCACCCCATTGATCACCAGCCCTGCAAGGCAGATGGCAAATTTGCATTTAACCATACTCTGGAAGGTGCCACACCCAGATATTTTTTGGTATCAAGTCAGTGGTTTCATGTTATTACTAAGACAGCATGGTGTGCCTCTTAACTCCAACAAGGTACTAGCCCAGTTTTAATTATGTTCTTCATTTAGAAAGTAGATTTTGTTGTTTTATCCTGCAACATTGCGAAGGATTTCAACTTAATGAATGCTTGCAACTGCAATAACTTCCTTGTTTTCTGTGTAATGTTGTATATAATGTGTCTCCAAGGAGTCCAAGTGTTTAAATGAGTCATGTTTGCTTTCTTTTCTGATTAACATTAAAATTAAAGACTATGAAAATATAAATGTCCAGACAAATACATTATCCAATTTAGAATAAAACTGGGCTAAGAAATATAAAAACTATTACTCATCTACCACCTTTTCACCATTATTCTGTAGTTACCAATAGCTCTTTTTTTCTAAAACTTGTTTTTTTTGTTCTAATAATGCTATTCCAGTGATTCTTTACTTATGGTCAGTTTAGAACTTTCATAGACATGAACAAAGCTATGTTCCAGAGCAAATTGTTTCAGTTCCTCTCACCATCAATAAACAGTATTAAGTTATCTATAGTTATTTTGAAGTTGACCTGCGTGTTATTGGTTACTGCATAGCATTAGTCATAAATAGGTGCCCCTTGGACTATAAGCTGCTTTATTTTGTCAACTCAGCGTTTTTGTTTTTATTTTTTACTAAATTTGTGTGCTTTCAAGTGAACATGCACTTTTCAGTTTTGCTAAAAACTCCAACAATCACTTTTTACATGTAGCTTATTCATTTCTATTTTTATTTTATTATTTCAATAGTTTTTGGGGAACAGGCAGTGTTTGATTACATGGATAAGTTCTTTAGTGAATTCTGAGATTTTGGTGCACCCATCACCTGAGCAGTATACACTGTATCCAATGTGCAGTCTTTTATCCTTCACTCCCTCCCACCCCCCGAGTCCCCGAAGTCCATTATATTATTCTTATGCCTTTGTGTCCTCATAGCTTAGCTCCTACTTATAAGTGAGACAATAACAGTGTTTGGTTTTCCATTCCTCGGTTACTTCACTTAGATAATGGTTTCCAACTCCATCCAGGTTGCTGCGAATGCCATTATCTCATTCCTTTTTATGTGTAGGCTGTTCATTTTAAATGCCTATACCTGGCTGGCATTCATCACATTGGCTAAGTGCTTATAAGAAAAAGGATAAACAGTAAAAATTAAAGAGTCAGAAAAGCTAAAAATTATTTTTTAATATAGCTTATGGGATGAATTCACAGTAGAAACAACTGAGAGGAATAAGAAGTGGTCACCTATTCTTTGTGAAAAGTTCTGGGCCTTTGCAATTGATAGTAGGAACATTGATTAACAAAACTAAATATTTGAATATGAGGCTAGAGGATCAGCATCAAGGGTGAAAGACGGTTAGGTTATTGTGTATTCAGACAGTTAGGAGTCTTTTGGAGGAGTTAAAAGCCAAGCATGGTGAAAATGAGATTGATGAGATTATTACTTTAAATTACAGCTAGTTCCATAGATTCAAGACCTGTTTGAATCTGCACAACATCAAAGTGAAGATAGAGGCTGCAAGTGCTGATAATGTAATTTCTTAGAAGAAGGATAGTTCACCCAATGAAGATGAAATTAATCTATTTTTGGGAAAGTATGTCACAAGAATGTACATAATAATGTGGCAAATAGTATGCAAGGTGTTAAAGCTTTGAAGGACAAATTCAAACTTCTACTGGATAAGGATTGTAAATTTAAGCCTCTTTTATGTCAAACAGCTTTTCACCTTCAGATTATTTCACAGTTTGCAGAATTTATACGTAGGAGGATAGAAGAATAGAAAATGTATCCATTGCCCTAGCTCTGGTGATATTATAAATCATGGCAAAAATAATCATTTATCACTTCAACCCTAACAATACTGCAGTTACATTTTTGATGTGTGTTAAAAATATATTTTCATTAAAAATTGTCGTTAAATATACATACATAAAATTACCATCTTAACCATGTGAAAGCATATGGCTCTGTAGCATTAAGTACATTCATGTTATTGTGCAACCATTATCCCCATTCATCTTCAGAACTTTTTCATCTTCCCCAACTGAAACTACCTCTATGCACTAAGTTCCTATTGCTTCTTTCCCTAGCCCCTGGCAACCACCATTCTACTTTCTATCTCTATAAATTTGACTACTTTAGGTGCCTCCTATGAGTAGAATAATATAATATTTGTTCTTTTATGAATGGCTTATTTCACTTAGCATGATGTTTTCAAAGTTCTTCCTGTTATAGCATGAGTCGGAATTTTCTTCATTTTTAACTTGAATAATATTTCATTATATGTATATCCCATATTTTCCTTATCCATTCATCTGTTGATGGTTGGTGGATAGTTGGTTTGTTTCCACCTTTTGGCTATTATAAATACATAATGCTGCCATGAACGTGGGTATACAAGTATCTGTTCAAGTCCCTGCTTTAATTCTTTTGAGTATATTCTCAGATGTGGAATTGCAGGGTCATGTGGTAATTCCATTTTTAATTCTTTGAGGAGCAACCATATCATTGTCTATAGTTGCTGCACCATTTCACATTGCTACCAGCAATACACAAGGATTCCAGTTTCTGCACATCCTCCCCAAATTATTGTCTTCTTTTTGATAATAGCTATTCTAATTAATGTGATCTCATTATGTTTTTGACATACATTTCCTTAATGATTAGTGATGTTGAACATATTTTCATGTGTTTATTGGCCCTTTGTATATCTTCTTTGGATAAATGTCTGTTCAAGTCTTTTGCCCATTTTAAAATCAGATTTTTTTTTTTTATTATACTTTAAGTTCTAGGGTACATGTGCATAACGTGCAGGTTTGTTACATATGTATACTTGTGCCATGTTGGTGTGCTGCACCCATCAACTTGTCAAAATCAGGTTTTTTTGTTGTTGGAGTTCTTTATATATATTCTTGATGTTGATCTCTTATCAGATATATAATTTGCAAATATTTTTCTCCCATTTGGTGGACTGTCATTTCACTCTATTGGTGGTGTCCCTTTATGCACAAACGGTTTTAATCTTGGTGAAGTTTATTCATTTATTGTTTCACTTGTTGCCTATGCTTTTGGTGTCTCTTCGGAAATCATTGCCAAACACAATGATGTGAAGATTTTGCTTGGATTTTTCTTCTACTAGTTTTATAGTTTTCATTCTTACATTTAGTTTTTAATTCGTTTTGAGTTAAATTTTGTAAATGGTTGAAGGAAAGGGTCCAGCTTCATTTTTTTGCATATGGATATCCATTTCCAACATCATTTGCTGAATGTTTTTCAATTTTAAAGGAAAATTATCAGGTATAGTATACTTTTTGGTCTATAACTAATGCTCGCTTATATTTGATAATTTAAGTTTAATGTTAAAAAGATTAGCACATACACTCCAGCAATATCTGGATAAACACACACACACACACAATAAACGTAAAATCACAAGAGTTGAGTTTGCATGAGATATCACCTGTCTTCTTGGGGAAAAATATAGCAAATAAGACATTACTGGACATATAGACATCATCAAATTTTAGAGAAAGACTTTTCTAACACTTTAAGGAGTTGAGAAACCTCTTGGAGTCAGAGAAAAGCAAAGATAAGTGTCCTGTTTTAGCATTATAATTTAATTTCTAATGTGTATTTTTGTGATTATAAGAATAAATAATTGTTTAATCACAATATTTTCAAATAAAATGGTTGTGGGCCACAGATTTCTAGAATTTAATACCATAACTCTATTTACCAAAAACTCTGATGAACATATTTTATGATTAGATATTTCATTTATTTGAAATAAATTTATGATAATTTTACCTTTGACAGTTTTTCTTTAATAAGTTTACATGTACTTTTAAATACTTTAAATTAACATTTTATGATAATATAACTTATCAATAAATGTTGATAGACTGGATATTCTATAAATAAATAAATATAAACTTCTTTCAGTAAGGAATCTCAGATGACATCTAAGGGTTAGTTTATAATATTTTTCAGAATATATAAATCATTGTACATTTTTCCCTATCTTTCTTTTCTTGCCTCATAGCTTCTATTTCTGTCTTTTACAGATTATTATGTTCAGCTTTGGGGTATACATTCCTCCATTGCTTTAGCTGACTCCCTCAAAAAGCTTTATTTTCTTTTGTGGTTTGTAATCTTTGTGAGTTAGTCTTCAGGAGAAGCTGTTTTTCTTTGCAGTCAAAGAATATTGTGCACTATGGATGTCTACCCTTAATTGTTTTGATTTTTGTCTCTGCAGAAGCCTCAACTGCATTGTAAAATTTACCTTGCACCTTATCTCACTAGATGCTTAAAATTTAATTTCTCCAAGAAGACTTCATCATCTCCTCTATTCTTGGCTTGTAGATGACCAACTTCTCTTGGTATCTTCAAATGGCCTTCCCTCTGTGTCTGTCTGCATTCTAATTTCCTCCTCTTCTAAGAACACCAATCACACTGGATTAGGGTCTACCCTAATGACTTCATTTTAACTAAACCACCTCTTTCAAGATCCTATCTCCAAACACAGTCACATCCTGAGCTATGGGGCATTAGGACTTCTGCATACAAATTTTGGGAGGACACAATTCAGCCCATAATGGGTACCAACCAGTTATTCAAGCCAGAACTCTGGGCATTGTGCTTTACTTTACTTTACTTTATTTACTCTCTCATTTCAAGTAGTCACCATTGACTCTACTTCCTAAGTATCTCAAATTATCCATTTCTATGAATCTTCACTGCTACTTTTCAACTTTGGCCATCATCATTTTTGTCTCTAGATAATAGTAATAACCTTACTGGTTTATTTGTCTCCAGTATTGCACTCCTTTACTCTTTCTTCCACATGATAGAGTAATTTTTAAAAATATAATTCTTATGATTATGTCTTTATCTATCCCTGCTGAAAACCACTCAGAAGTCTAAAATCCTTTTCATTGTTTAGGAAGCTTTGATCTGAATGGCATCTGCTTTTCTCTTCAGTCCAATTTTTTTGTTTTATGCTTTTTGCCGAGACCCAACTCAGTTGGGGAGACCCTAACCCGGCTGTGCTAGAGGAATTAAACACCCACCACACACACACAGAGAAATATAAAGGTGTGAAGTGGGAAATCAGGGATCTCACAGCCTTCAGAGCTGAGAGCCCCGAACAGAGATTTACCCACATATTTATTAACAGCAAAACAGTCATTAGCATTGTTTCTATAGATATTAAATTAACCAAAAATATCCCTTATGGGAAATGAAGGGATGGGCCAAATTAAATGAATAGGTTGGGCTAGTTAACTGCAGCAGGAACACGCCCTTAAGACATAAATCATTCATGCTATTGTCTGTGTCTTAAGAATGCCTTTAAGCAGTTTTTTGCCCTGTGGAGGCCAGGTGTTCCTTGCCCTCATTCCCTTAAACCCACAACCTTCCAGCTTGGGTGTTAGGGGCATTATGAACATGTCACAGTGCTGCAGAGATTTTGTTTATGGCCAGTCTTGGGGCCAGTTTATGGCCAGATTTTAGGGGGCTTGCTCCCAACATGTCTCCCTTCTTTGATTTTCAAAGAGATAAAAGCAAGGGCAGCTTTGTCTTTTCTTGCAGGAGTCGGGATCTGCATCTGCAGACTATACAAAGACAAACAATATAGATTAAAAGCACAATCATCATTGAAATTACAGAGCTTCCAAGTGTTTTATCCATTTTAATGGGTTACTAGCTGCTAATTTGTCTGCAGCTCCTTTAAGCTCTCCAGTTCCTGGCATTAAGGTCAGGTGTGCCTGGGATGCTTTAAATATTTGTTTTTTTAATTTTGCTATATCCAAAAATAAGGGTGTAGAGTGTCCTTCTAGATGCTTTTTATTCTTTCCCAAATTTTGATCTTTTTTCTTTTATTATTATTTATTATTATTATTATTATTATACTTTAAGTTCTAGGGTACATACCAAATTTTGATCTTTTTAAGAGCATTTAATAGTTTCCACAAATCCTTATGTTTAGCTCCTAGAGCAGGCCATATCATTTGAGGGCGAGGTGCCTCTATACCTCCATGGTTCCAGATAATAGGAACTTTTGCTATACTTCTTATCATTTCTAGCATCTGATCGTTTTGTTCAGATCGTCTGAACATAGTGTGATCATGGCACGCAGACTGAGAGGTGCAATTCAAGCTACATATTCCCTTAGGTGACCAATAATAATGATTCCATAGGAATCGTGCAACACATCTGCCTGTTCTGCAAAGCAATCTTCCTAAACAAGTACGTTCATTTTTTCTAACTGGGTCCAATCCTGTTTACAAATAGGTTTTTAAGGGCAGTATGCCACAATTATAGAAGCAGATTTATTATGGTAAATACTTGAGATCAGAAAGCACGTGTAACTGTGTCATAGAGTGATTGCATCCAGGCAATATTAGGAATATTAGGAACATGAAGGAATACTCATGGCAGTGGTGATAATAGCTGTCATAGCTACCATTAAATTATTTATCGTGACTGGTTGTCTCACTTTCCTCAGGTTTTCTTCTGCCATCTGTGACAGCTTCTTGATCTGTCCCCAGGTGGGTGGCTATGTTTGATGGGTGTTGCTCGTGACAGTTGGGGTCCTCCTCAGCATCAGTCTCAACATGGCTGCAACTGAGGGATCTTCTGGATCCTCCCAGAGTCTCTTCCTCGGCATCTGGCTCATGATAAGGTTTTAGGTGTCTTGATGGTATCCAAATCAGCTGTTGATTTTGGCCTGGAGAAATAAAGCATAACCTCTACCCCAAGTTATTATTTTACCTATTTCCCAACTTTTTGTTATTTATTATCTCTACCAAATCAGTTGTTCTGTTTCTGTCTTTGCAGCTGGTTTCTGTAGATGCTATTCAGCTGCTGATAACATCTGGCCTTTGGGCAGGCTCAAAAAGTTTAAAGTCAATAATGCTAGGTTCCGTTGCATCTGTGGGGTTCCATCATTTTCTCCCTTTCTGCTTTTGCAACTGCTGTTTTAGGGAGAGATTTATTCTTTCCACTGTGGCTTGTCCTTGAGAATTGTATGGGATACCAGTAATGTGTTTAATACTTCACATAGACAAAAATGTAGCTAGAGTTTGGCTAGTATAGCCTGGAGCATTATCTGTTTTAATAGAAGCTGGAATGCCCATCACCACCAAACACTGCAAAAGATGATGTTTAACACAGGCAGAAGACTATTCTGTTTGGCATGTAGCCCAGACAATGTGAGAAAAGGTGTCCACACATACATGTGCATAAACTAGTCTCCCAAATGAGGGAACATGTGTGACATCCATTTGCCAAATAGAGTTAGGTTCCAGTCCTCAAGGATTAACTCCTCCTGTAAAAAACGAGGAATGTACCATTTGGCAAGTTGGGCATTGCTGGATAATAGCTTTCACTTCTTTCCAAGTAATGCTGTACCTGCATTTGATACCAGAGGCATTAACATGGGTCAACTTGTGTAAGTGTCTGGCATTAGATATCGCAGTAGCAACTAGATGATCAGCCATTTGATTCCCTTCAGTCAAAGGTCCTGGAAGAGGTATATGAGCCCTAATGTGAGTGATGTAAAAAGGGTACATTTTATTCCTAACTGCTATTTGCAATTGGGTAAATAAAGTCATCAGTTGTTCATCTGTATGAAATCATAACTGAGCATTTTCAATTAACTGTGTGGAATGAACCACATATGAAGAATCAGAAATTACATTAATAGGCATATCAAAAGCAGCAAATACCTCAATTACAGTTACAAGCTCTGCTTTTTGAGCTGAAGTATAGGGCATCTGAAAAACTTTACTTTTTGAAACAGAATAAGAAGCTTTACTGTTACTAAACCCATCTGTAAAAACATTGTCAGCACCTTCAATTGGTTTAAATTTAGTTATTTTAGGGAGAATCCAATTAGTTAATTTCAAAAACTGAAACAGCTTCATTTTAGGAAAACGGTTATCAAGAATACCCACAAAGTCAGCTAAATGGGCTTGCCAAGTAAGACTATTTATAAAAGCTTGCTGTATTTGTGCCTTCGTGAGAGGGACAATAATTTTTCCAGGATCATATCCATGTAAGTTAGCAATCCGAGTTCTCCCAGTCCCTATCATAGTAGTGATTTGATCTAAATGAGGAGTTAGAGTCCATGAATTAGTATGTGAAAGAAAAAGCCACTGTACTAAGTCCTGTTCTTGGACAATAACACCAGTAGGTGAATGCTGAGTTGAAAAAATTAGCAAATCTAGAGTCTTCTCTGGATCTATTCTATTTATCTGAGCTTTGTGGATTTGCTTCTCAATCAGTTGTAACTCTGCCTCAGTCTCCTTTGTTAATTGCTGAGGGCTACTGAGACTAGGATTTCCTCCAAGGATAGAAAACAGATGACTCATGGCAAAGGTAGGAATGCCTAGAGTAGGTCATATCAAATTAATATCCCCTAGTAATTTTTGAAAAATCATTTAATGTTTTTAATTTATCCCTACATATGGTTACTTTCTGTGGCACAGTGGTAGTGTCATTTACTAAGGTCCCCAAGTAGGAGTAAGGAGTAGTAGTCTGAATTTTATCAGGAGCTATATATAATTAAACCAGCATGAGAAATCGAATCTTACAAGTGATCATAACATTGGAGTAATATTTATCAAGTGGGGGCAGCACAAAGTATATCATCCATATAATGAATAATGTAACACTGTGAAAATTTTTTACGAGTAGGTTCCATTGCTTGCACCACATAAGTCTGGCAAATTGTTGGGCTGTTTGACATGCCCTATGGCAACAATTTACAATGATAATGCTTAGCAGGCTGCAGGTTGTTTACTGCAGGAATTGTAAATGCAAACCATTCACAGTCTTGCTCAGCTAAAGGGATAGTAAAGAAACAGTCTTTTAAATCCATGACCATTAAAGGCCAATTTTTTGGAATTATAGCAGGAGGAGGCAATCCTGACTATAATGTTCCCATAGGTTATATAACTGAATCAATGGCTCTTAAGTCAGTTAACATTCTCCGTTTACCTGATTTTTCCTTAATTACAAAAACTGGAGAATTCCAAGTGGAAAATGTTGGAGCTATGTGCCCATTTTCTAACTGTAGCAACATTTTCTAATTAGAGCAACTAATTTTTCTAAAGCCTCCAGTTTCTCTTTACTTAGTGGCCATTGTTCATCCAAATTGGCTTATCTGTTAACCATTTTAAAGGAGGCTTAACAATGGCCTCCATCAAAAATTATTTTCTAATCTTTGGCAGGAACTTTGTTTTTCCACTTGTTCTGGAAATAGAACTTGTGCTCCCCATTGTTGTAATAAATCTCTTCCGCATAAATTTATAGCTACAGAAGTTATAACCAGTTGAATAGTCCCAGGTTGTCTGTCAGGCCCCTCACAATGCAAAATATAACTACTTTGATATACTTCAGTAGCTTTACCAACTCCAACTACATTAAATTGAGCAGGTTGAATTGGCCACATGGATGGCCAGTGCTGTAGAGAAATGATTGAAATGTCTGCTCCTGTATCTACCAAACCTTTAAATTTCTTTCCCTGAATAGTTATTTCACAGGTAGGACATTTATCAGTAATTTGATTTACCCAATAAGCTGCTTTGCCTTGTTTATTTGTGCTTCTAAATCCTCCTGTTCATTTAATTTCACTTTTTCCCATTCCCGCATACAGCACAATCAGGAGCTGAGCTATGCGCTCTCCTGCCTCTGCTTTCCAGGGAACAGAAGTAGATATAACAATTTGAATTTCCCCATTGTAATCTGAATCAATGAGCCCTATATATATTTGTACGCCTTTTAAACTTACACTAGACCTTCCTAAAAGTAATCCTATTGTCCCTGCCAGCAAGGGTCCACAGACTCCTGTTGGGAACTTTTGCGGGGGTTCTGTGGGCAGAAGGCTCACAGCTTTTTTGCAGCATAAATCTACTGCAGCACTCTCAGCTGTGGTAGAGGACAGACATTGTACAGGGGTGAGGGAATGGCCTGAGCTGGAAATGCCCTGGTTTAGAACGGCGCCCGGGATGGGCCCCTCATGGCGTTTCCTGAAATTGGGTTCCCTTCTTTATTAAACTCAGAGTGACACTGGCTAGTCCAGTGTTTTCCTTTTTTACATTTTGGACATATTTCAGGCTCAACAGTTTTCTTTTTTCCCCTATCTGGTGGCCTGACTCACTGATTTTTTCTACATTCATTTTTTAGTATGACCATGCTTTCCACAGTTAAAACAAGCTACAGGAACTGGAGTATTTCCTTTATCCACTCTCAGTCCTGCCTTTGCCTGTGCCAACAAAGTAGCTTTATGCAGATTACCTCCAATACCATCACAGGCCTTGATATAATCAACTAAATGTGCTTTCCCTCTGATAGGTCGCAGAGCAGCCTGGCAATCGGGATTGGCATTGTTGAAAGCTAATAACTGCAACACTCTATCCTGAGCAGCCGAATCTGCAATCATCTTTTTAAGAGACTCCTGTAGTCGAGCTATAAAATCAACATATGGTTCTCTGGGTCCCTGTTTTATAGCACTAAAGGAAGGGTATTGTTCCCCACCTGAAGTATTTTTTCCCAAGTTCTAATGCACACTCCTCTAAGCTGTTCTATGGCATCATCCTGCATGACCAGTTGTACATCTAAACCAGCCCAGCTGCCAACCCCGAAAAGTTGATCTGCAGTTGTATTAATTTGAGGTTGGCCCTGGGCATTGCGAGCAGCCTGAATAGAAGCTCCATCTGCCCACCAAGTTTTAAATTGTAAGAACTGAGCAGGAGTTAGACAAGCTCAAGTAAGAGCATTCCAGTAAGTAGCAATCATCCAGCTGGAAACAGTAATATTCTTTAACCGTCCCATTACAAAAGGAGAACCTGGTCCATACTGACTTATTGTTTATTTTAATTCTTTGAGTAATTTAAAAGGAAAAGGCTCAAAAGTAGCTATAATATTTCTCTCTCGATCTGAGGGGTGTATTCTAACAGGGAACTGCCAAGCCTCTAAATCACCCTCTTGTCTAGCTTGCTGAATTCCTGCCTGAATAGAACTAAGAGCTGTTGCTCAAGGCACTGCTCGAACAGTCACTGGGGCAACTACTTTTCACCCAGTGTCTTCTGGAAAAGAAAGATCTCGGGGGTGATTTCTTCAAAATAATAATGAGGGGGTGTAGAAGGGTAGGGATGAACCTTTCCTTCCTTTGCTGCTTTAGCTTTAGCTGGCAAATAAACATGCTCTGTAACCTCCTTGGTTACTTCGTTATACTCTTGTTCCTCCTCCTCATCAGCGTGAAAACCTTCCAAGGAGGAACGAACCAGACCCCATGCCTATCCCATTGTTACCCTGATGCTTCTAAGCTCCCCTTCTTACTCACCACGGGGATTGCTTTAAGAGTACTTGGGTGTCTTCCAGCTAGTTTTCCATTCCAATCATCGCTCTAGCGACCCTTTGACTTGGATTTGAGCCCCCATGAATGGACACCACTTACTGAGACCAGCTCGGTCGTGGAGACCCTAACCCAGCAGCGCTAGAGGAATTAAGGACACACACAGAGAAATATAGAGATGTGAAGTGGGAAATCAGGGGTCTCACAGCCTTCAGAGCTGAGAGCCCCAAACAGAGATTTACTCACATATTTATTAACAGCAAACCAGTCATTAGCATTGTTTCTATAGATATTAAATTAACTAAAAGTATCCCTTATGGGAAAGGAAGGGATGGGCCAAATTAAATGAATAGGTTGGGCTAGTTAACTGCAGCAGGAATACGCCCTTAAGACATAAATCGTCTGTGGCTTAAGAATGCCTTTAAGTGGTTTTCTGCCCTGGGGTGGGGGGGGCAGGTATTCCTTGCCCTCAATCCCTTAAACCCACAATCTTCCAGCTTCGGTGTTAGGGCCATTATGAACATGTCACTGGTGCTGCAGAGATTTTGTTTATGGCCAGTCTTGGGGTCAGTTTATGGCCAGATTTTGGGGGGCTTGCTCCCAACAGCTTTTATTAAACCATTTTCAGTTCTCTGCTCAGGGCATATTTTCTTCCTCTAGCCTCTGGCCATTTGCATCTTGTTCTTTATATTTGAATTTTTCTTCTCTCTCCCTTTCTCCTTATTGATGATAATTCCTTATTCTTTAGGTTTTGGCATAAAAGTTATTTCTACCAGTAAAAATTTCATCATTCTTTAAATTAGTGGCCCCTTCAAGTTTCCCACCACCATGTCAAATTATGTGCCAAATTGCAATTGCCTGTTTATTGGTGGCATAACCCTCGATTCGGTAAGCTCTATTAAAGCAATGATTATTTGTATATAGTTTACAGTTGTGTCACTAGTACCTAACTCATAGTAGGCTTAATAAATGTTGACACTTGGCATATTCCATATCGTTATTTCAAAATAGCGAATCAAATGGTACCTTGTTTTCCTAACCATGCTACTTAAATGTTCATCCTTGCTTTCCCTTCCTTGCTTTACTTTTTACAGAAGTATCACTATCTGCACATATACATATATGTATTTTATTAATTTATTAATTGATTGCTTGATTGTCTCTCTCCCCTTCTCTAAATGTAGAGATTATACTCTAGACTAGGCATAGATTAGAACTGAAGGATCTACTTATATTTTTGCATGTCTGATAATTGGAATAATTTTACACAAACTAGCTTCTAGCTTTATAGATTGGTGTCCTTCATAGGACATTTCATATCACTATACCATCTCTAACCCCACACTTTAGTGTCATAATGCTAAGTGAATTGGCATGATGAGTGATGGTAGCATTTGTGGATACCATTCCTGCAATGGGATAGCCAGCAATAACTCACTCATACATAGACATGGCTGTGAAACTTATACATATATCCCATGAAAACTAAACAAAATCTACCTCTGAATTTTTTCTTAACCTTATTCTCTTAAATAGCCCATGACCACTCCAGTGTCACCTGACATCACAGGAAATATGATGGGTAAGTTATAACAGAAAGAGAAAGTCTCCTTAACTAATTGTGGTTACAAATTTTTTACTTTTTCAAATTTTACAAAACTTATAACCACATGAACACATTGCTGGGGATCTTAGAAGGGTCTGTTAAAGTGAGGAGTTTTGAAGCTTAGTTTCATTCATTTTAAGGTACATCTCTGGCTGAAGGCAAAGCTGCCCTAGCTGATGTGGGGATGTGGGTGAGATTAGGGTTTGGGGCCAGTCCTAGAGAAATCAACTAATTTTTATATTACCATTCCTGGGAGAACCCTAAGAAACATCTGAGCTCTCTGTGAGCACATTTGAAAACAACTACCCAATATCATCTTACTTTAGAGTATCCTTTCTTTTGATATATAGCTTAAGAACTAAATTTACAATAAGGAGCATTCACTTTTCAAATATGGAGAGGAAGCACAATTCCTTTTTGTAGAAAAACTCTTTCATATTTTTAAGACTAGTTCTGTCATTTATTATGAAAAGAATAATTCAAACCTCTGACTTGCAAAATCATATCCAAACAAAGCAGTAAAGACTCTTTTATTATTATTATTATACTTTGTGTTCTAGGGTACATGTGTACAATGTGTAGGTTTGTTATATATGTATACATGTGCCATGTTGGTTAGCTGCACACATTAACTCATCATTTACACTGGGTATTTCTCCTAATGCTATCCCTCCCCCAACCCCCAACGCCATGACAGGCCCCAGTGTGTGATGTTCCCTGCCCTGTGTCCAAGTGTTCTCATTGTTCAGTTTCCACCTGAGTGAGAACATACAGTGTATGGTTTTCTGTCCTTGTGACAGTTTGCTCAGAATGATGGTTTCCAGCTTCATCCATGCCCCTGCAAAGGACATGAACTCATCCTTTTTTATGGCTGCATAGCATTCCATGGTGGATATGTGCCACATTTTCTTAATTAAGTCTATCACTGATGGACATTTGGATTAGTTCCAAGTCTTTGCTATTTGGGGGTAGTGCTGCAATAAACATACATGTGAATGTGTCTTTATAGTAGAATGATTTATAATCATTTGGGTATACACCCAGTAATGGGATGGCTGGGTCAAATGGTATTTCTAGTTCTAGATCCTTGAGGAATTGCCACACTGTCTTCCACAATGGTTGAACTAATTTACAATCCCACCAACAATGTAAAAGCGTTCCTATTTCTCCACATCCTCTCCAGCACCTATTGTTTCCTGACTTTTTAATGATTGTTATTCTAACTGGCATGAGATGGTATCTCATTGTGGTTTTGATTTGCATTTCTCTGATGGCCAGTGATGATGAGCATTTTTTTATAAGTTTGTTGGCTGCATAAATATTTTCTTTTGATAAATGTCTGTTTATATCCTTCACCCATTTTTTGATGGGCTTATTTGTTTTTTCTTGTAAATTTGTTAAATTCTTTGTAGATTCTGGATGTTAGCCCTTTGTAAGATAGGTAGATTGCAAAAATTTTCTCCCATTCCGTAGGTTGCCTGTTCACTCTGATGGTAGTTTCTTTTGCTGTGCAGAAGCTCTTTAGTT
>NW_012116577.1:143716-144228 GCF_000951035.1 Colobus angolensis palliatus
CTCTGATGGTAGTTTCTTTTGCTGTGCAGAAGCTCTTTAGTTTAATTAGATCCCATTTGTCTATTTTGGCTTTTGTTGCTATTGCTTTTAGTGTTTTAGTCGTGAAGTCTTTGCCAGTGCCTATGTCCTGGATGGTGTTGGCTAGGTTTTCTTCTAGGGTTTTTATGATTTCAAATCTAACATTTAAATCTTTATCTTGAATTTGTTTTTGTATAAGATGTAAGGGGCCAGGCGCGGTGGCTTTTGCCTGTAATTCCAGCACTTTGGGAGGCCAAGACAGGTGGATCACAAGGTCAGGAGATCGAGACCATCCTGGCTAACATGGTGAAACTCCATCTCTACTAAAAATACAAAAAAATTAGCTGGGCATGGTAGCGGGCGCCTGTAGTCCCAGCTACTTGGGAGGTTGAGGCAGGAGAATGGCATGAACTCAAGAGGTGGAGCTTGTAGTGAGCCAAGATTGTGTCACTGCACTCCAGCCTGGGTGACAGAGCAAAGACTCCATCTCAAAA
>NW_012116577.1:144470-235871 GCF_000951035.1 Colobus angolensis palliatus
CTTTTCCATTGGTCTATATATCTTTTTGGTACCAGTACCATGCTGTTTTGGTTACTGTAGTCTTGTAGTATAGTTTGAAGTCAGGTAGTGTGATGTGTCCAGCTTTGTTCTTTTTGCTTAGGATTGTCTTGGCAACACAGGCTCTTTTTTGGTTTCATATGAACTTTAAAGTAGTTTTTTCCAATTCTGTGAAGAAAGATATTGGTAGCTTAATGGGGATGGCACTGAATCTATAAATTACCTTGGGCAGTAGGGCCATTTTCATAATATTGATTCTTTCTATCCATAAGCATGGAATGTTCTTCCATTTACTTGTATCCTCTTTTATTTTGTTGAGCAGTGCTTTGCATTTCTCCTTGAAGAGGTCCTTCACATCCCTTGTAAATCGGATTCCTAGGTATTTTATCCTCTTTGTAGCAATTGTGAATGCGAGTTCACTCATGATTTGGCTCTCTGTGTCTTATTGGTGTATAGGAATGACTGTGATTTTTGCACATTGATTTTGTATCCTGAGACTTTGCTGAAGTTGCTTGTCAGCTTAAGGAGATTTTGGTCTGAGATGATGGGGTTTTCTAAATATACAATCATGTCATCTGCAAACAGTGGCAATTTGACTTCCTCTTTTCCTAACTGAATATCCTTTATTTCTTTCTCTTGCCTGATTGCCCTGGCCAGAACTTCCAACACTATGTTGAATAGGAGTGGTGAGAGAGGGCATCCTTGCCTTGTGCTGGTTTTCAAAGAGAATGCTTCCAGTTTTTGCTCATTCAATATGATATTGGCTGTGGGTTTGTCATAAATAGCTCTTATTATTTTGAGATACATCTCATCAATACCGAATTTCTGGAGAGTTTTTAGCATCAAGGGCTGTTGAGTTTTGTCAAAGGTCTTTTCTGCATCTATTGAGATAATCATGTGGTTTTTGTCTTTGGATCTGTATATGTGATCAATTACATTTATTGATTTGCATATGTTGAACCAGTTTTGCATCTCAGGGATGAAGCCAACTTGATCATGGTGGATAAGCTTTTTGATGTGCTTCTGGATTCCGTTTGCCAATATTTTATTGAGGATTTTTGCATCAATGTTCATCAGGAATATTGGTCTAAAATTCTCAATTCTCTATGTTTGCTGTGTGTTTGCCAGGCTTTGGTATCAGGATGATGCTAGCCTCGTAAAATGAGTTAGGGTGGAGTCCCTCTTTTTCCATTGATTGGAATAATTCCAGAAGGAATAATGCCAACTCCTGTTTGTACCTCTGGTAGAATTCGACTGTGATTCCATCTGATCCTGGGCTTTTTTCGGTTGGTAGGCTATTAATTATTGCCTCAGTTTCAGAGTCTGTTATTGGTCTATTCAGATATTCCACTTCTTTTTGGTTTAGTCTTGGGAGGCTGTATGTGTCCAGGAACTCATCCATTTCTTCTAGATTTTCTAGTTTATTTGTGTAGAGGTGTTTATAGTATTTTCTGATGGTAGTTAGTATTTCTGTGGGATCAGTGGTGATATCCCCTTTATTTTTTATTGCGTTCATTTGATTCTTTTCTCTTTTCTTCTTTATTTGTTTTGCTAGCAATCTACCAATTTTGTTTATCTTTTCAAGAATCCAGCTCCTGGATTCATTGATTTTTTTTTGAATGTTTTTTTCTGTCTCCATCACCTTCAGTTCTGCTCTGATCTTAATTATTTCTTGCCTTCTGCTAGCTTTTGCATTTTTTTGCTCTTGCTTCTCTAGTTCTTTTAATTGTGATGTTAGGGTGTTGATTTTAGATCTTTCCTAATTTTTTTGTGGGCATTTAGTGCTATAAATTTCTCTCTGCATACTGCTTTAAATGTGTCCCGGAGATTCTGGTACATTGTATCTTTGTTCTCACTGGTTTCAAACAACATCTTTATTTCTGTCTTCATTTCGTTTTTTACCCAGTAGTCATTCAGGAGCAGGTTGTTCATGTAGTTTCCATGTAGTTGTGTGGTTTTGATCCTCAATCCAGAGTTCTAATTTGATTGCACTGTGGTCTGATAGACAGTTTTTTGTGATTTCTCTTCTTTTGCACTTGCTGAGGAGTACTTTACTTTCAAGTATGTGGTCAGTTTTGGAATAAGTATGATGTGGTGCTGAGAACAATGTATTTTCTGTTGATTTGGGGTAGAGAGTTCTGTATATGTTGATTAGTTCTGCTTGGTGCAGAGCTGAGTTCAAGTCCTGGATATCCTTGTTAACCTTCTGTCTCATTGATCTGTCTAATATTGGCAATGGGGTTTTAAAATCTCCCATTACTGTTGTGTGGGAGTCTAAGTCTCTTTGTGGTCTCTAAAGACTTGTCTTATGCATCTGGGTGCTCCTGTCTTGGGTGCATCTATATTTAGGATAGTTAGCTCTTCTTGTTGAATTGATCCCTTACCATTTTGTAATGGCCTTCTTGGTCTCTTTTGATCTTTGTTGGTTTAAAGTCTGTTTTATCGGAGACTAAGATTGCAATCCCTGCTTTTTTTTGCTTTCCATTTGCTTGGTAGATATTCCTCCATCCCTTTATTTTGAGCCTATGTGTGTCTTTGTACATGAGATTGGTCTCCTGAGTACAGCACACTGATGGGTCTTGACTCTATCTAGTTTTCTGGTCTATGTCTTTTAATTGTGGCATTTTGCCCATTTACATTTAAGGTTAACATTGTAACATTGTTATGTGTGAATTTGATCCTGTCATTATGATGTTAGCTGATTATTTTTCCCATTAGTTGATGCAGTTTCTTCATAGCATCGATGGGCTTTACAATTTGGCATGTTTTTGCAGTGGCTGGTAGTGGTTGTTTTTTTCCAAGTTTACTGCTTCCTTCAGGAGCTCTTGTAAGGAAGGCCTGGTGGTGATAAAATCTCTCAGCATTTGCTTTTCTTTAAAGGATTTTATTTCTCCTTTACTTATGAAGCTTAGTTTGGCTGGATATGAAATTCTGGTTTGAAAATTCTTTTCTTTAAAAATGTTGAATATTGGCCCCCACTCTCTTCTGGCTTGTAGTTTCTGCTGAGAGATCTGCTGTTAGTCTGATGGGCTTCCCTTTGTGGGTAACTTGACATTTTTCTCTCACTGCTGTTTAAATTTTTTCCTTCATTTCAACTTTGGTGAATCTGACATTTATGTGTCTTGGGGTTGCTCTTCTTGAGGAGCATCTTTGTGGTGTTTTCTATATTTCCTGAATTTGAGTGTTGTCTTCTTTGCTAGATTGGGGATATTCTTCTAGATTATATCCTGAAGAGTGTTTTCCAGCTTGGTTTCATTCTTCCCATCACTTTCAGATACACCAGTCAAATGTAGATTTGGTCTTTTCACATAGTCCCATATTTCTTGCATGCTTTGTTCATTACTTTTTACTCTTTTTTGTTTAAACTTCTCTTCTCACTATATTTCAGTAATTTGATCTTCATATTTCATTAATTTGATCTTCAGTCCCTGATAACATTTCTTCCACTTGGTTGAATTGGCTACTGAAGCTTGTGCAGGCATTATGTAGTTCTCGTGCCATGGTTTTCAGCTCCATCAGGTCACTTAAGATCTTCTCTACACTGTTTATTCTAGTTAACCTTTCATCTACTGTTTTTCAAGATTTTTAGCTTCCTTGCAATGGGTTCATTCATCTTCCTTTAGCTCAGAGTAGTTTGTTATTACCGACCTTCTGAAGCCTACTTCTATCAACTCATCAAAGTCATTCTCCATTCAGTTTTGCTCTGTTGCTGGCAACAGCTGCAATCCTTTTGTGAAGAAGAGGCATTCTGGTTTTTAGAATTTTCAGCTCTTCTGTTCTGGTTTCTCCCAATCTCTGTGGTTTTATCCACCTTTGGTCTTTGATGTTGGTGACCTACAGATGGGGTTTTGATGTGGATGTCCTTTTTGTTGATACTATTCCTTTCTGTTTGTTAGTTTTCCTACTAAGAGTCAGGTCCCTCAGCTTCAGGTCTGTTGGAGTTTGCTGGAGGTCCACTTCAGACCTTGTTTGCCTGGGTATCACCAGCGGAGGCTCTAGAACAGCAAATATTGCAGAACAGCAAATATTGCTGCCTGATCTTTCCTCTGGAAGCTTTGTCCCAGAGGGGCACCCACTTGTATGAGGTGTCAGTTGGCCCCTACTGGGAGGTGTCTACCAGTTAGGCTATGTGGGACTAAGGGACCCACTTCAGGAGGCAGTCTATCTGTTCTTAGAGCTCAAACACCATGCTGGGAGAACCACTGCTCTCTTCAGAGCTGTCAGACAGGGACATTTAAGTCTGCAGAAGTTTTCTGCTGCCTTTTTTTTTAGCTATGCTCTACCCCCAGTGGTGGAGCCTATAGAGGCAGCAAGCCTTGTGGTGCCGAGGTGGACTCCAGTCAGTTCCAGGTTTCTGGCCGCTTTGTTTACCTACTCAAGCCTCAGCAGTAGCATATGTCTCTCCCCCTGCCAGGCTGCTGCATCACAGATTGATCTCAGAATGCTGTACTAGCAGTGAGCAAGTCTCCGTGGGCATGGGACCTGCCAAGCCAGGAGCAGGATATAATCTCCTGGTGTGCCATTTGCTAAGACTATTGGAAAAGTGCAGTGTGAAGCTGCCAAACATATTGAGCAGGAGTGTCCCATTTTTCCAGGTACGGTCTGTCATGGCTCCCCTTGGCTAGAAAACAGAAATTTCCTGACCCCTTGTGCTTCCTAGATGAGGCAATGCCTTGCCCTGCTTGAGTTCACCCTCCATGGGCTGTACCCACTGTTCAACCAGTCACAGTGAGATGAACTGGGTACCTCAGTTGGAAATGCAGAAATCACCCATCTTCTGTGTCAATCATGCTGGGAGCTGCAGATCAGAGCTATTCCTATTTGGCCATCTTGGAGTGGCCACACCCTTTGTCTCTTCTCAAAGCTTTTGTTTTGAAATCTATTTTGCCTGGTGTCAGTATAACTACTACTGTTCTTTTTTGGTTTCCATTGGCATGGAATATCATTTTCCATCCCTTTATATTCAGTCTCTGTGCCTCTTTATAGGTGTAGTATGTTTCTTGTAGGCAACAGATCATTGGGTCTAGTTTTTCAATCCTTTCAGCCACTCTATATCTTTTAATTAGAGAATTTATTCTATTCAATGTTATTATTGACAAGTAAGGACTTACTCCTGCCATTTTCTTGTTTGTTTTCTGGTCGTTTTGTGGTGTCTGCCTGCCTGCCTTCCTTCCTTCCTTCCTTCCTTCCTTCCTTCCTTCCTTCCTTCCTTCCTTCCTTCCTTCCTTCCTTCATTCTTCCCTCCCTCCCTCGCTCCCTCCCTCCCTCCCTCCCCCCCTCTATCTCCCTCTCCTTTCTTTCCTTTCCTTTTCTGTCTGTCTTTCCTACCTGTCTTCCTTTAGAGAAGGTGAATTTCTCTCGTGACATGATTTAGTTTCTTCCTCTTTATTTTTTGTGTATCCATTTTGTTTTTTGGTTTGAGGTTGCCATGAGGCTTGCAAATATGGTCATACAACTCATTATATTAACCTGACAACAACTTAACACTCCACAAACAAGCAAGCAAGCAAAAAGAAAACTAATAGAAACTCTATGCCTTAACTTCATCCCTCCACTTTGTAACTTTTTGTTTTTTATATTTATATCTTATTTTACTGTATATGTTTTGAAAAGTTGTTGTAGTTATGTTTAATTGGTTCATCATTTAGTCTTTCCACTTAGGATAAGAGTAGGTTATCTACTTATAAAATTTATAAGCTTATAAAATTTTGTATTATTCCATGTACTTACTATTACCAATAAGGTTTGTACTTTCAAGTGATTGCTTATGGCTCACTATCATTCTATTCTTTGTGATTGAAGTACTTCTTTTAGCATTTCTTGTAAGACAGGTCTGGTGTTGATGAAATCCTTCAGCTTTTGTTTGTCTGAAAAAGTCTTTATTTCTCTTTACCATGTGAAGGATGTTTTCACAGAGTATGCTATTCTATGGTAAAAGTTATTTTCTTCTGGCACTGTAAGTATGTCATGCCACTGTCTCCTGGTCTATAAGGTTTCCACTGAAATTTCTGCTGCCAAACATATTGAAGCTCCATTGTATGTTATTTGTTTCTCTTGCTGCTTTTAGGATCCATTCCTTATCCTTGAATTTTGGGCATTTGATTATTAAATGCCTTGAGATAGTCTTCTTTGGGTTACATCTGCTTGGTGTTCTATAACTTTATTGTATTTGGATATTGATATCTTTTCCTAGGTTTAGGAAGTTCTCTGATATTATCCCTTTGAATAAACTTTCTAACTCTATCTCTTTCTCTACTTCCTCTTTAAGGTCAATAACTCTTAGGTTTGTTCTTTTGAGGCTATTTTCTAGACTCTGTGGGTGTGCTTTATTGTTTATTATTATTTTTTCTTTTGTCTCTGCTATGTATTTTCAAGTAGCCTGTCTTCAAGCTCACAGATTCTTTCTTCGCTTGATCAATTCTGCTATTAAGAGTCTCTGATGCATTGTTCAGTATGCCAATTGCATTTTTTAGATCCAGAATTTTTGCATGATTCTTTTTAATTGTTTCAGTCTCATTATTAAATTTATCTGAAATAATTCTGAACTCCTTCTCTTTGTTATTTCTTTGAGTTTCTTCAATACAGCTATTTTGAATTAACTGTCTGAAAGGTTACATGTCTCTGTTTCTCCAGAATTAGAGAATCCTGGTGGCTTATTTAGTTCATTTGGTGATGCCATGTTTTCCTAGATGGTGTTGATGCTAGTAGATGTTCTTTGGTGTCTGGGAATTGAAAACTTATGTAGTTATTGTAGTCTTCACTATCTGGACTTGTTTGTGCCCATCTTGCTTGGAAAGGCTTTAAAGATATTTGAAAGGACTTGGATGTTGTGATCTAAGCTATATCAGCTGTAAGGAGCACTCAAAGCCCAGCAATGCTATGGTTCTTGCATACTCATAAAGGTACTGTTTTGATGGTCTTTGACAAGATCCTGGAGAATTCTCTAGTTTGCCAGGCAGGGACACTTGTTCTCTTCCCTTAGTTTCTACCAAACAAATGGAATCTGTCTCTGTTCTGAGCCACCTAAATCTGAGTGTGAAGTGATGCAAGCACCTCTGTGGCTACCACACTGTGACTGCACTGGGTCAGACCTGAAGCCAACACAGTGCTAGATCTCATCCAATTCCTGCTGTAACAACTCCCTGGCTACTTTCCATGTTTACTGAAGGTCTAAGGGCTCTGTAATCAGCAGTTGGCAAAACCAGTTAGGTCTCCATCCTTCTCTATAAGGTAGTGAGTTCCCCCAGGCCCAGTTGGTTCTAGAGGTGCTGTCCAGGAGTTGGGGACTAGGGTCAAAACTTTAGAATTCCACCTCGTATTGTATTATACTGTGGCTGAGGTGGCAATGAAACCACAAAACAGTTCTTTCTCCTCTTCCCTCCCCTTTCCAAAGGCAGAGAAGCCACACCCTGTATCCACCCACCACCACAGGCCATAGGGAGTTCTGCCAGTCTACTGCCAATGCTCACTTAATGCCCACAGATTCTTAAGTCAGCTTGTGGTACATGTTGCCTGGCCTGGAGCTCACCCTTCAGGACAGTGGACCCCCCTCAGGCCCTGGGCAGGTCCAGAGATGCTGTCCAAGAGTCAAGCCCTTGAATCAGGGATCCCAAGAGGCCACTTGGTGCTCTACCTCTCTGTGGCTCTACTGGTTCCTAAGGTGCAAGACAAAGTTCCCTTTATTTTTTTCTCTGCTTTTCTCAAGCAGAAGGAGTTTTGTCCCATAGCCACTATAGCTAGTAATGTGCTGAATCTCACCAGCAAGTCTTGAGGCTCACCCAAGGCCCTCAAGATAGTACCTGGGTATCACTGCTGGTTATTCAGGGCCCAAAGGCTCTTCACTTAGCAGGTGGTGAATACTGTCAGGATTGGGTTCTTCCCTCAAGACAGTGTGTCCCTTATGACTGAGGGTGTGTCTAGAAATGAAACCTGGGATCTAGGGCCTGGAATGGAGGCCTAATGATTCTGACCAGTGCCCCATCCTGCTGCTGCAAAGCTGGTATCCAAGATGTGAGACACATCTTGAGTCCTCCCCTATTCTTCCCTCTGGGAAGTAGTGGAAGGAAGGAACCTCTTTTGGACCTGCAAGCTGTGCAGCTTGGGGTAAGGGGAGGGGTGATTCCAGCACTTCCTTGGCTTCCTCACCTGGTGTCTCAGTAGGTTGAGCACCTCCTCTGCCTTCCCAGTCCACTGTTTCTGGGTCCAGTTCAGTATTAGGACTCACCTAAGAATTGCAGTCCTTATGGCCTAGACTGTTTTTCACATCTACTTAGAGCACCAGAACACTGTAGCCTGTGGTGGTGTGGTTTGTAGGAAGTCAAGTTTGTACTGCTGGGATCAGTGAGTCCCCTTTGGCTAGGGCTGGTTTAAATGCTCTCTCCATTGGCAGGTATCTACTAAATTTGGTCTAGTTTTTGTTTCTGCTATAGTAGGACAGCAGTGAGTTCAATGCCTCACATTTGCAGTGTTCTTCCTCCCCCAGCACCCAGAGATACTCTCTGCACCATGTGGCAGCAGCCAGGGGTGGCAGAGGGGTGGTGTTGATGATTCAAGACTCTTTTTTCTATTTCTTCACTGCCTCTTTCAGTGGTGTGTAGTTAAATCCAGGTACTATGAGGGCTCACTTAATTTTTGTTTTTTTATGAAATTGTTTTCTCTGTGTAGATAGTCGTTTAATCCGTGTCTTTGTAGGTGGATGATCAGTTCAGCCTTCTATTCTGCCATCTTGCTGTGCCTCTTTTCTGTTCAATTATATTTATATAATTTTAAACCTTGGAAATCAATTACTGGGAGAGTAGTGTTAAAAATGATAAACTTGGATTTATTTATTTCTCCCCTTATGTCTATCAATTTTGTGTGTGTTTGTGTGTGTTTAAGCTGAAACTATTTTTGTGTATTTTAAAACTCTTTTTAGAGTGTCAATATTTAGGATCACTATGTTTTCTTAATTGATGCTGTTGTCATTATAAATGTTCTTGTAATTGGTAATATTTCTTAGGATCACTGTGTTTTCTTAATAGATGCTGTTGTCATTATAAATATTCTTATAATGTCATATT
Organism: Colobus angolensis palliatus; assembly: GCF_000951035.1. NCBI lineage: Eukaryota > Metazoa > Chordata > Mammalia > Primates > Cercopithecidae > Colobus > Colobus angolensis. The sequence goes on from NW_012116577.1 coordinate 153,548, forward strand.
TCTTATATTAAAATCTACTTTAGCTGACATTAATTTAGCTTATGATTATTGTGTGCATTTTAAAAAATTTTTTAAGAGACATAGTTTCATTTTATCACTCAAATTCTCAGGTAGAAGTATAGTAGTGTGATCATAGCTCACTGTAACCCAGAACTCCTGCACTCATGTGATCCTCCCACCTCAGGCTCCCAAGTAGCTCATACTACAGATGTGCACCACCACACCTACCTAATTAAAAAAAAAATTATACAGATGGGGTCTTGCTATATTGCCAAGGTTGGTCTCAAACTCCTGGCCTCAAGTGTTCTTCCTGCTATGGCCTTCCAAAGCTCTGGGATTACAAGCATGAGCCACTGTATCCACCTGATACCATTATTTTTTTAATTAATTAATTAATTTTTAAATTTTAGACAGAGCCTTTCTCTATCACTCAGGCTGGAGTGCAATGGTGCGATCTCTGCTCACTGCAACGTCTGCCTCCCAGGCTCAAGCAATTCTCCTGCCTTGACCTCCCAAGTAGCTGGGACTGCAGATGTCCACCACCACAGCCAGCTAATTTTTTATATTTTTAATAGAGAGGTTGTTTCACTGTGTAGCCAGGATGGTCTTGATCTCCTGACCTCATGATCCATCTGCCTCAGCCACCCAAAGTGCTGGGATTACAGGCAGGAGCCACTGTTTAGGGCCATTACTTTTTAATTTCTGTATTTTTATATGTAAAAATCATCTCTTATAAGCAGCATGTGTTTGGATTTTTGTTTTTCAGTCTGATATTTAAGTTAGTCGTTTTGTCATTTTTATTTGATGTAATTGTTGTTACAGTTGGGTTTAAGTCCATTACCTTAATATATCTTTTCCATTTGTTCCATCTGTTCTTTGCTCATTTTTCCATTTTTAAGGCCTTTTTTGACTAATAAAGTAGGTTTATTATTCCATTTTATTTTCTTTTAAAAAGTCTTTACTTCCTTGTTGTTTATTACTTGGTTGCTTTAGGGATTACAATATTAATTTTTAACTTGTTACAGTTTTCTACTTCTTTATGTGAAATGTATTAAAACTTCAATGATAAATTTCCATTTACCCCTTTCATCTTTTGTGGTTGTTCCCATGCATTTTCCTTCTATAAACCTCTTGATGTATTATTATTTTGACTTAAACTGTAATTACTTGTCTTTTAGAGAAAACATAAAGTCTGAAATAAGTCATTTACATCTATACTCAATTTTCATTTACAGTGATCTTTATTCCCTTGTGTACTTGTTTTCATCTGGTATCAATTTTTTTTTTCAACCTAAAGAACTTCAATATATTTTCAAGTGAAGTTCTGCTGGTAATTAATTAATTTAGATTTTTTCTGACAATGTCTATTTTATCTTCATTTTTTTTAGGATGCTTTTGTGGAATACAAACTTCCAAGTTGACTTATCTTCTTTCAGCATGTTGAAGCTGTCATTTAATTGTTTTTTGACTTGCATTTCTTCTGATAAAAAGTCATCAATAATTCTTATTGTTGCTCTTATGTATGTAATGTCCATTTTTTTCTCTGGTTGCTTTTAACAGTTTTGTCTTTTCCATGGTTTTCAGAAACTGACTCTGGTATGGTTAGGTATGGTTTCCTCTGTATTTATCTTTCTTGAGTTAAACTTGATATTTTTTATCTTTCTACTTATATTTTTAGCAGATTTGGAAAATGTTTACCATTGTATTATTACTATTTTGTTTTGTCCTATTTCCTTTTTTTGAGACTAAAATTGCATGTATATCAATTTACTTGATTTCCCACAGATTGCTGAGTCTCTGTTTAATTTTTATTTATTTATTTATTTATTTATTTATTTTTGGATTTTATATTTCCCACTTCTTTGCATCTAGAATGTTAACTGAGCTCAAAGCACCTCACTAGGTACTCTCTTGCAGGTTTCACAGAGTTTTTTCCCACCTATTCACATATTAAAACAATTGAAGACTCTACAGGACTATGCATTTGCCTGTATCTCCTCTCAGCTGCAACCTACTCTTAACTGTTTCTTTTCAAATATTATTTTATTTAATATTATTTAATGTTATTTTGAGGATAAGGAAGAGATGGAATAAGGAGTATCAGAAGAATTTTACAGGAAGAAACAAAGGAGTCATTAAATACCTAGGACCTTTCAGGAAACATTGAAGTAAAAAATGTTTTTGATAATAACTTTTTGTTATATAAACTTAATTCTTACCAAAAAAAGTGAAATTTGCTAATAATACTGAAATTCAGTCAGCATATGCTGGTATAGCTATAGTGGTTGTTAACTTTGAAAACTTCAATACATGATAGTATATAGCTGCTGTTTCCAAGCCCTCTGAGTCCTATTTTTCCTCAAGGCTGGCTCAGCCTTTCATCCTAGGGCTTTCTACAGCACCAATAATCTAGCAATTTAAGGGTTAAGATTTGGCTTAGTAGAGGAACTAGTGGGACCTATTCCAGTAAAAATTCCTATTTAACAATAGAGTTGGTTTCTTATGCCATACTTAAGCAATAGTAACATGACAAAATTTTATTTTATTAGTGGTTAAATATTTCTAATAGCATCCCTACTTATATGCATATTGTGATTAAACTTCTTAGGTTGTCTCAGTTTGTTTTCTGTTGCTATAACTGAGTCTGAAAGGGTGATTTATAAAGAATAAGGGTTTATACAGCTCATCACTCAGGAGGCTAGGAAGTCCAAGAGTGTGACACTGGTATCTTGTGAGGGCCTTCTTACTGTGTCATAACATGGCAATGGACATCACATGGCAAGAGGGAAGTGGTGTGCATGTCTAATTAGGTCTCTCTTCTTATAAAACCTTCAGTACTATTTACAGAGGCCTCAACCTGGTGACTTTCTTTAATCCTAATTATTTCCCAAATACCCCACCTCCAAATACCATCAACATACAAATTTTGGGATTAAGTTTCCAACACATGAAATTTGGAGGACACATTCAAACTATAGCATAACTATTCACAGGATGGTGTTGAACTCACTTCCTTACAGTTGATGCAATTTGATGAATGCATACAATAACTTTAATGCAGGTATTTGTTAAGGAATATTGCCTTGATTTTACTCCCACTTAATGCTCTTTCAAGTTCAGAGTAGTCATCGTCTTAGCTTCAAGTTTACCTAAGTGATATGCAATCCATATATTTTTCATTTTCGGCACTAGAGTTTTCCCCTGAATTAAGCCAAATAGTTAAAGATGTGTATTTTTGAGTGAATTGTCTTATCTCCTTCTTGAATTGCCTTTATTAAATTGGAGTTGGTAGTACATGATTAGTCTTCACTGAAAGATATTTTAAGAAATAGCATTCAAAATATAATTGCTATGGTGATAGGTTTCTCATTAGAATTCAGGGGAGAAATTCATCCCAGAACTTAGGAGTGGTAGATAGTTTTGCTCCTTGACAGTTATTGATTTGTTTTCATGTAATGGAAACTGGGTATTGAATAACTAAGTGTGTTTTTCATAGTGGACTGATCATTAATATTGTAGCCAAATTTGTTTCTCACTTTTAAGATATCTTCATTCTATGTTTGTTACTTTCTAATTATTAAATCTCATATGATATATTTTTATAAACTTCTCTGATCATGTTTTGATACAAATGAGGTGCTCAATAATCATTTATACAATTTGAGTGTAAATATGTAAGTAAAATATATAAGTGGAATACAATAATATTTTCATTAAACATTTTATGTTCATGAAACTGTAATGTAACAGCTAGGTTGCAAGAATGGGAGACTTCTATACCTCTGTGAAGTTTCTTTGTTAACAGAGGCCTATATATTGCATGCTGTTGATTCAAAGATGCACATTTACTCCCACATTATATCATGAAAAATATAGATATATTTGGCAATTGACAGTGTCTTACATTAAAGGGAATATAGTGTTTATATGTATTTGTGGATGGTAAGAAAAAAGGGAGAGGTTGCCTTCATTTTCTCTTTATAAAGTAAGTGAAGCCTTGCCTTTTTTTATTATGTATCTCTATCATCATTCCTCTTCATTCGTCCTCTCTTTGTCTGGCAAACCTTAAGTACTTTTCAATTTTTATTTTATTTTTATTTTACTTTAAGTTCTGGGATATATGTGCAGAATGTACAGGTTTGTTACATAGGTATACATCTGCCATTGTGGTTTGCTGCACCTATCAACCCATCATCTACATTTTAAACCCCATATGCATTATGTATTTGTTCTAATGCTCTCCCTCCCCTTGCACCCTACCCCCTGACAGGCCCCAGTGTGTGATGCTTCCCTTCCTGTGTCCATGTGTTCTCATTGTTCAACTACCACTTATGAGTGAGAACATGTGGTATTTGGTTTTCTGTTCTCATCTTACTTTGCGGAAAATGATGGTTTCCAGCTTCATCCATGTCCCTGAAAAACACATCAGCTCATGCTTTTTTTAAGGCTGCATAGTATTCCATGGTATATATGTGCCACATTTTTTTTATCTAGTCTATCATTGATGGACATTTGGGTTGGTGCCAAGTCTTTGCTATTGTGAATAGTGCTGCAGTAAACTTGCGTGTGCATGTGTCTTTATAGTAGAATGATTGATAATCCTTTGGGTATATACCCAGTAATGAGATTGCTGGGTCAAATAGTATTTCTGGTTCTAGATCCTTGAGGAATTGCCGCACTGTCTTTTGACTGACTTTTTAATGATCACCATTCTAACTGACATCAGATGATACCTCATTGTGGTTTTGATTTACATTTCTCTAATAACCAGTGATGAGCTTTTCTTCATATGTTTCTGCATAAATATTTTCTTTTGAAAAGTGTCTGTTCATATCCTTTGCCCACTTTTTGATGGGGTTGTTTGGTTTTTTCTTGAAAATTTGTTTAAGTTCCTTATAGATTCTGCATATTAGCCCTTTTTCAGATAGATAGACTACAAAAATTTTCTCCCATTCTGTAGGTTGCCTGTTCACTCTGATGATAGTTCCTTTTACCGTGGAGCTCTTTAGTTTAATTAGATCCATTTGTCAATTTTGGCTTTTGCTGCAATTGCTTTTGGTGTTTTAGTCATGAAGTCTTTGCCAATGCCTATGTCCTGAGTAGTAGTGTGTAGGTTTTTATGTTTGTAGGGTTTTTTTTTTTTTTTATGGTTCTAGGGTTTTTATGGTTCTAGGTTTTACATTTATGTCTTTAATCCAACTTGAGTTAATTTTTGTATAAAGTGTAAGAAAGGTGTCCAGTTTCTGTTTTCTGCACATGGCTAGCTAGTTTTCCCAATGTCATTTATTAAATAGGAAATCCTTTACCCATTATTTGTTTTTGTCAGGTTTGTTAAAAATCAGATGGTTGTAGATGTGTGGTGTTATTTCTGAGGCCTCTATTCTGTTCCACTGGTCTATATATCTGCTTTGGTACCAGTACCATACCATTTTGGTTACTGTAGGCTTGTAGTGTAGTTTGAAGTCAGGTAGCCTGATGCCTCCAAGGTTGTTCTTTTTGGTTAGAATTGTCTTGGCTATACAGGCTCTTTTTTGGTGCCATATAAAATTTAAATTAGTTTTTTTAGTTCCTTGAAGAAAGCCAATGATAGCTTAACAGGAATAGCATTGAATCTATAAATCATTGATTTTGTGTCCTGAGACTTTGTTCACGTTGCTTATAAGCTTAAAGAGTTTTTGGGCTGGGATGATGGGGTTTTCTAAATATACAATCGTGTCATCTGTAAACAGAGACAATTTGACTTCCTCTCTTTCTATCTGAATACCTTTTATTTCTTTCTCTTGCCTGATTGCCCTGGCCAGATCTTCCAATACTTTCTTGAATAGAATTGGCAAGAGAGGGCATCCTTGTCTTTTGCCAGTTTTCAAAGGGAATGCTTTGAGCTTTTTTCCATTCAATGTGATATTGGCTATGGGTTTGTCATAAATAACTTATGATTTTGAGATATCTTCCAACAATACCTAGTGTTTTGAGAATTTTTAGCATGAAGGGGTGTTCAATTTTTTTGGAGGACTTTTCTGCATCTATTGAGATAATCATGTGGTTTTGGTCTTTGGTTGTGTTTACATTAGTTTAAAGTCTACTTTATTGGAAACTAGGATTGAAACCCCTGCTTTTTCCCACTTCCCATTTTCTTGGTAAATATTCCTTCATCCCTTTATTTTGAGCCTATGTGTGTCTTTGCACATGAGATGGTCTCTTGAATACAGCACATTGATGAATCTTGACTCTTTATCCAATTTGCCCCTCTGTGTCTTTTAATTAGGGCATTTAGTCCATTTGCATATAAAGTTAATATTATGTATAAATTTGATCATGTCATCATTATGCTAGCTGGCTATTTTGCATATTAATTGATGCAGTTTCTTCATAGTGTCATTGGTCTTTATATTTTGATGTGATTTTGCAGTGGCTGGTACCAGTTTCTTCATTCCATGTTTAGTGCTTTCAGGAGCTCTTGTAGGGCAGGCCTGGTGGTAACAAAATCCCTCAGCATTTGCTTGTATGGAAATGATCTTATTTCTTCTTCACTTATGAAGCTTAGTTTGGCTGGATATGAAATTCTGGGTTGAAAATTCTTTTCATTAAGACTTTTGAATATTGGCCCCTACTCTCTTCTGGCTTGCAGGGGTTTCTGCAGAGAGATCTGCTGTTAGTCCATCAGGCTTCCCTTTGTAGTTAACCTGAATTTTCTCTCTGTCAGCCCTTAACATGTTTTCCATTGTTTCAACCTTGGAGAATCTGAAGATTATGTGTCTTGGGGTTGCTCTTCTCAAGGAGTATCTTTGTGGTGTTCTCTGTATTTCCTGAATTTGAATGTTGGCCTGTACTGCTAGGTTGGCTAAGTTCTCCAGATAATATCCTGAAATGTGTTTTCTAAATTGGGTCCATTCTCTCCATCACTTTCAGGTATTCTAATTAATCATGGGTTTGGTTTTTTTCACATAGTCTCACATTTCTTGGAGGCTGTGTTCATTCCTTTTCATTCTTTTTTCTCTCCTCTTGTCTTCATGCCTGATTTCATTAAGTTGATCTTCAGTCTTCTGCTTGGTTGATTTGGCTATTGATACTGGTATATGCTTCATGAAGTTCTTATGCTGTATTTCTCAGCTCCATCAAGTCATTTATGTTCTTCTCTAAACTGGTTATTCCAGTTAGTTCTTGTAGTGTTCCATCAATGTTCTTATCTTCCTTGCATTGAGTTAGAACATGTTCTTTTAGCTCAGAGGAGTTTGTTATTACCCATGTGCTGAAGCCTACTTTTGACAATTTGTCAAACTCATTCTCCATCCAGTTTTGTGTCCTTTCTGGAGAGGAGTTGCAGTTATTTGGAAGATATGATGCATTCTGGTTTTTGGAATTTTCAGCATTTTTGCACTGTTTTTTTCTCATCTTCATGGATTTATCTGCCTTTGATCTTTGAGGCTGCTGGCCTTTGGATGAGGTTTTTGTGTGGGGGTCCTTTTTGTTGATGTTGATGTTATTGCTTTCAGTTTGTTAGTTGTTCTTCTAACAGTCATATCCCTCTTCTGCAAGTCTGCTGCAGTTTGCTGGTGGTCCATTCCAGACCCTATTTGCCAGGGTATCACCAGTGGAGGCTGCAGAACAGCAAAGATCACTGCCTGTTCCTTCCTCTGGAAGTTTTGTCTCAGAGGGACACGAGCCTGATGCCTGCCAGAGCTCTCCTTTATGAGGTGTCTGTCAACCCGTGCTGGAAGGTGTCTCCCAGTCAGGAGGCATGGGGGTCAGGGACCCACTTGAGGAGGCAATCTTTCCCTTAGCAGAGCTTGAGTGCTGTGCTGGGAGAATCCTCTTGTGAGGATCTGCTGCTTTCTTCAGAGCTGGCAGGCAGGAACATTTAAGTCTGCTGAAGCTGCTCCCATAGTTTCCCCTTCCCTCAGGTGCTCTGTCCCAGCAAGACGAGAGTTTTATCCATAAACTCTTGACTGGGCTGCTGCCTTTCTTTCAGAGATATCCTGCCGAGTGAAGAGGAATCTAGAGAGGCAGTCTTCCTACAGCCGCTTTGCTGTGCTGTGGTACATTCCACCCAGTCTGAATTTCCTGGCCTCCTTAGCACTGTCAGGGGAAATTAGCCTACTCAAGCCTCACTAATGACAGGCAACCCTTCCCCCACCAAGCTTGATCATCCCAGGTCGACCTCAGACTGCTATGCTGGCAGCAAGAATTTCAAGCCAGTGGTTCTTAGCTTGCTGGGCTCCATGGGAGTGGGACCCACTGAGCAAGACCACTTCATTCCCTGGCTTCAGCCTCCTTTCCAGGTGGGTGAGTGGTTGCCTCACTGGGGTTCTAGGTACCACTGGAATATGAAAAAAACAAAACAAACAAACAAACAAAACAAAAAACTACTGCTGCTAGCTTGGGGTCTGCCCAAACAGCTGCCCAATTTTGTGCTTGAAACCCAGGGCCCTTTTGGAGTTGGCACATGAGGAAATCTCCTGATCTGGGGATTGCAAAAACTGTGGGAAAAGTGTAGTATCTGGGCTGGATAGCACTGTCCCTGTTGGCTTCCCTTGGTTGCGGGGACAGAGATCCCCAGCTCCTTGCACTTCCCAGGTCAGGCGATGCCCACGCTGCTTCTGCTCACCCTCTGTGGGCTGTACCCACTGCCTAACCAGTCCCAATGAGATGAACTGGGTACCACAGTTGGAAATGCAGAAATACCCTACCTTCTGCATTGGTCTCGCTGGGAGCTGCAGACCACACTGTTCCTATTCAGCCATCTTGTCAGATCTCTGTGCTTTTCAATTTTAAGTGCAGGTATCACCTACTCCAGGAGCTCTTCCTCAGCTCAGCTTGGGGTATTTTTTTTTAATTTTATGAAAATTAAAACCTTCTTCTTTTTAAAAAATTATACTTTAACTTCTGGGACATATGTGCAGCAATGTGCAGGTTTGTTACATAGCTATACATGTGCCATGGTAGTTTGCTGCACTCATCAACCCATCATCTACATTAGGTATTTCTCCTTATGCTATCCTTTCCCTAGCCCTCAACCCCCCAACAGGCCCTGGTATGTCATGTCCCCTTCCCTGTGTCCATATGTTCTCATTATTCAACTCCCACTTATAAGTGAGAACATGTGGTGTTTGGTTTTCTGTTCTCATGTTAGTTTGCTGAAAATGGTTTCCAGCTTCATCTGTGTCCCTGCAAAGGATGTGACCTCATCCTTTTTTTATGGCTGCATTGTATTCTTTGATATATATGTGCCACACTTTCTTTATCCAGTCTATAATTGATGGACATTTGGGTTGGTTCTGAGTCTTTGCTATTGTGAATAGTGCTGCAATAATCATACATGTGCCTGTGTCTTTATAGTAGAATGATTTATAATCCTTTGGGTATATACCCAGTAATGGGGTTGCTGGGTAAAATGGTATTTCTAGTTCTAGACCCTTGAGGAATCACCACACTGTCTTCCACAATGGTTGAACTAATTTGCACCCCCACCTACAGTGTAAAATCATTCCTATTTCTCCACATCCTCTCCAGCATTTGTTGTTTCCTGACTTTTTGATGATCTATTCTACCTGGTCTGAGATGGTATCTCATTCTAACTGGTGTGATATGGTATCTCATTTTTAATGCTTTTAAGCATCCACTGATTCCCTCATTGCGCTTACAAAACTATTTTGTAATATTTGAGTGTTAGAAAAGCAGTATAGCAGAATGAATAAGTACTTAGCTTCTGTAGGTAGATACTTTTGATTTAATTTTACTATTTCCCACTATTAAGCAAGTTTGTATCACAGTTTGTTCACCTACAAAGTGGGATTATCATGGTAATCTATCTCATGGGATTATTGCAAAAATTAAATGAGTTAACACATTGAAAAAGTGTTTGGAATGCTGTTTCTTTCCCTCCTCTCCTTTTCATCCTTTTTTTTTTTCTCCTTGTTATTCTTTTTCCGCTGCTTCTTTTTCTCTGGTTATTATTTTGTCTTTCACACTGGAATGTAAGGGCTGGAAATGAGAAGTAAGTTTAGTGTAAGTCTTTTGTTCTCTTTCCCTAGAACCTAAAAGAGTGATTGATTCAAGGATGTCTTTATAAGTTCATGTATAAATGAACTTCTGCATTAGGTATGAATTTTGGGTGACATACCATTCATGCAATGACATGTGTGTTCATATTTTGCATAGTGTGAAACTGAAAACTATGTTTCTGAAAATGCCTTATGAAATTGAACTAGTGTAATTACCAGTACATCTTTTCAGATGATAAAAAAATTTTAAAATGATTCAGTTATTTAATAAATATTAATTGGATGCCAGCTCCATGTCACATATCCCAGATACTTGGAAATGCAAAGATATAAAGCAACTTGACCTAAAGAAACTAATCATTTGGTGTAAAGAAGTGCTGTAATGATTCTATATCTAGAAAATTCTAAGTCTCTTCCCCAAAACTCCTAGATTTGATAACTTCATAAAAGTATCAGTATACAAAATCAATGTACAAAATTATATAGCATTTCTGTACACCAACAGTGTCCAAGCTGAGAGCCAAATCAATAATACAAGCCCATGCATAATAGCCATGAAAAGATTAAAGAATAAAATACCTAAGAACATGGCTAACCAGAGAGATGAAAGATCTCTACAATGAGGATAACAAAATGCTGCTGAAAGAAATCAGAAATGACACAACCAAATGGAAAAACACTCTATGCTCAAGGATAGGATGAATCAATATTGTTAAAATGGTTGTACTGCCCAAAGCAATTTGTAGATTCAATATTATTCCTATGAAACTACCAATGACATTTTTTCCACAGTTAGAAAAAATTATTTTAAAATTCATATGGAACCACAAAAGAGCTAAAATAGCCAAGGCAATCCTAAGCAGAAAAAGCAAAGCAAGAGGCATCACATTGGCTTCAAACTGTACTACAAGGCTACAGTAACCAAAACAGCATGGTAGTGGTACAAAAAAGACACATAGAACAATAGAAAAGAAGAGAGAGGCCAGAAATAATGTTACACACCTATCACCACCTGATCTTCAGCAAAGTCAACAAAAACAAGCAGTATTTTTGGGAAAGGATGCCCTATTAGAAACGTTTTCCTGGGATGACTGGCTAGCCATACACAGAAGATTAAAACTGGACCACTTCCTTACACCATATACAAAAATTAACTCAAGATGGATGAAAGACTTAAATGTAAAAGCCAAAACTATAAAAACCCTGGAAGACAACCTAGACAATACCATCCTGGATATAGGAACAGGAAAAGATTTCATAACAAGGACGCCAGAAACAATTGCAACAAAAGCATAAATTGACGGGTGGGATATACTTAAACTGAAGAGCTTATGCACATCAAAAGAAGCTATCACTAGAGTAAACAGACAACCTACAGAATGGGAAAAAGAATTTGCAAGCTATGCATCTGACAAAGCTCTAATATCTAGGATCTAAAAGGAAATTAAACAAATTTACAAACAAGAAACCACCCATAAAAAAGTGGGAAAAGGACATAAACAGTTTTCTATAGAACATATTCATGTGGCCAATAAGAGTTTGACAAAAAGCTTAATCTCACTGACCATTAGAGAAATGTGAATGAAAACCAAATGAAATGCCAACTCACACCAGTCAAAATAGATATTATTTTAATTTAATTTAATTTAATTTTATAGTTCTGAGATACATGTGCAAGATGTGCAGGTTTATTGCATAGGTAAATGTGTGCCATGGTGGTTTGCTGCACTACCAACCCATCACGCTGGTATTAAACCCAGCATGCATTAACTATTTATTCTAATTCAATCCCTCCCTCCACCCTCCATGACAAGCCCTAGTGTGTGTTGTTACCATTCCTGTGTTCATGTGTTCTCATTGTTCAGCTCCCCCTTATAAATGAGAACATGCAGTGTATGGTTTTCTGTTCCTGTGTTAGTTTGCTGAAGATAATGGCTTCCTGATCCATCCAAGACCCTGCAAAGGAAACAATTTCATTTCTTTTTATGACTGCATAGTATTCATGTTGTACATGTACAACATTTTCTTTATCCTGTCTATCATTGATGGGCATTTGGGTTGATTCCGTGTCTCTGCTGTTGTGAATAGTGCTGCAATGAACATATGCATGCATTTATCTTTAAAACAGAATAATTTATTTTCCTTTGGGTACATACCCAGTAATGGGATTTCTGGGTTAAATGGTATTTCTGGTTCGAGGTCTTTGAGGAATTGCCACACTGTCTTCCACAATGGTTGAACCAATTTACATTCCCAACAACAGTGTAAAAGCATTCTTATTTCTCCATAGCCTCACCAGCATCTGTTGTTTCTTGACTTTTTAATAACTGCTATTCTGACTGGCATGCGATGGTATCTCATTGTGGTTTTGATTTACATTTCTCTAATGGTCAGTGATGTTGAGCTTTTTTTCATATGTTAATTGGCCGCATAAGTGTCTTCTTTTGAGGAGTATCTGTTCATGTTCTTTGCCCACTTTTTGATAGGTTTGTTTGTTTGTCTTCTTGCAAATTTGTTTAAGTTCCTTGGAGATTCTGGATATTAGACCTTTGTCAGATGGAGAGATTGCAAAATTTTTCTCTCATTCTGTATGTTGTCTGTTCACTCTGATGTTAGTTTTCTTTTCTGTGCAGAAGCTCTTTAGTTTAATTAAATTGCATGTCAATTTTTCCTTTTCTTGCAATTGATTTTGACATTTTCATCATGAACATTTTGCCTCTGCCTAAGTCCTGAATGGTATTGCCTAGAATTTCTTCTAGAGTTTTTATAGTTTTAGATTTTACATTTAAGTTTTTATAGAACCCCAGCAAGATACTTCATGAGAAGATCAATCCCAAGGCATATAATCATCAGATCCTCCAAGGTCAAAATGAAGGAAAAAATGTTAAGGGCAGCCAGAGAGAAAGGCCAGGTCACCTAAAAAGGGAAGCCCATCAGAATAACAGCAGACCTCTCAGCAGAAACCGTACAAGGCAGAGAGATTGGGGACCAATCCTCAGCATTCTTAAAAATTTTCCAACCCAGAATCTCATATCCAGCCACACTAAACTTCATAAGTGAAGGAGAAATAAAATCCTTTTCAGACAAGAAAATGCTGAGGGAATTTGTTACCACCAGACCTGCCTTGCAAGAGCTCCTGAAGGAAGCACTAAATATGGAAAGGAAAAACCATTAAAAGCCACTAAAAACACTAAGTACATAGACCAATGACACTATGAAACAACTACATCAACAAGTCTGCAAAATAAACAGCTAGCATCATGATGACAGGATCAAATTCACACATAACAATATTAACCTTAAATGTAAATGGGCTAAATTCCCCAATTAAAAGACACACAATTACAAGCTAGATAAAAAGAAAAGACCCATTGATGTACTATATTCAAGAGATCCATCTATGTGTGTCACATGCAAAGACACACATAGGCTCAAAATAAAGAGATGGAGGAAAATTTATCAAGCAATTGGAAAGCAGGAAAAAAGCAGTAGTTTCAATCCTAGTTTCTGACAAAACAGAATTTAAACCAACAAAGATAAAAAAAGACAAAGAAGGGTATTATATAGTGGTAAAGGGTTGAATTCATCAAAAAGGGCTAACTATCCTAAACATATGTGCACCCAATACAGGAGTATCCAGACTTATAAAACAAGTTGTTAGAAATCTACAAAGAAACTTAGACTCCTACTCAATAATAGTGGGGCACTTTAACACCCCACTGTCAACATTAGACAGATCATCAAGAGAGAAAATTAACAAAGATATGCAGAACTTGAACTTGGCTCTGGATCAAGTGGACCTGATAGATATCTACAGAACTCTCCAACCCTAAACAATAGCATATACATTCTTTTCAGCACTGCGTGGCACTTACTCTAAAATTGATCACATTATTGGAAGTAAAACACTTCTCAGCAAATGCAGAAGAACTGAAATCATAACAGTCTCTCAGACTCTCAGCACAATCAAATTAGAACTCAAGACTAAGAAAGAAACTCATTCAAAACCACACAACTACATGAAAATTGAACAACCTGCCCTGAGTGACTCGTTTGTAAGTACCGAAATTCAATGAGAAATCAAGAAGTTCTTTGAAACCAATAAGAACAAAGAGAAAACGTACCAGAATCTCTGGAACACAGCTAAAGCTGTGTTAAGAAGGAAATGTATAGCACTAAATGCCCATATCTAAAAGCTAGAAAGATATCAAATTGAGATCCTAACATCAAAACTAAAAGAACTAGAGGAGCAAGGGCAAACAAACCCCAAAACTAACAGAAGACAAGAAATAATGAAGATCAGAATGGAATGATGGTGATGGAAACACAAAGACCCTTCAAAAAATCAATAAACTGAGAAGCTGTTTTTTAAAAATATATTAATAAAACACATAAATCACTAGCTAGACTAATATAGAGGAAAAGAGAGAAGAATCAAATAGACACAATAAAAAATGATAAAGGGGATATCACTACTGATCCCACAGAAATACAAACTACCATCAGAGAATACTATAAACGCTTCTATGCAAATAAACTAGAAACACTAGAAGAAAATGGATAAATCCCTGAACACAGAAGGGCTTTTACGAAAAGTCAAAAGATAATAGATGTTGGCTAGGTTGTGGAGAAAAGGAAACACTTATACCCTGTTAATGAGAGTGAAAATTAGTTCAACCATTGTGGAAAGCAGTGTGTGATTCCTCAAAGAGTTAAAAACAGAAATACCATTCAACCCAGTAATTCCATTACTGGGTACATACTCAGAGGAATCTAGATTGTTCTAAAATAAAGCCACATGCCTTGTAGAATTCTGCTGTGAATCTATCTGGTCCTGGACTTCCTTGTGTTGATAATTTTAAAATTACCATTTCAATCTTGCTACTTGTTCTTGGTTTGTTGAGCATGTCTAATTATTCTTGATTTATCTAAGAGGGTTGTATATTTCCGGGAATTTGTCCATCTCTTCTAGGTTTTCTAGTTTATGTGCATAAAGGTGTTCATAGAAGCATTGAAAGATCTTTTGTATTTCTATGGTGTCAGTTGGTAATATCTCCCATTTTGTTTCTTATTGAGTTTATTTGAATTTTCTCTCTTGTTTTCTTCATTAACCTTGCTAGTGGTCTATCAATTTGATTTATCTTTTCAAAGAATCAGTTTTTGTTTCATTTATATTTTGTATTTTTTTGTTTCAATTTCATTTAGTTCTGCTCTTGGTTATTTCTTTTCTTCTGCTGGGTTTTGGTTTGTTTTCTTCTTGTTTGTCTAGTTCCTTGAGGTGTGATCTTAGATTGTCTGTTTGTGCTCTTTCAGGCTCTTTTTTTTCTTTTTCTTTTTTTTTTTTTGAGATGAAGTTTCACTCTCATTGCCCAGACTGGAGTGCAATGGCGTGATCTCGGCTCACTGCAACCTTTCCTCCACAGTTCAAGCAATTCTCCTGCCTCAGCCTCTCAAGTAGCTGGGATTACAGGCATGCACCACCATGCCCAGCTAATTTTGTAGTTTTAGTAGAGACTGGGGTTCACCATGTTGGTCTGGCTTGTCTCAAACTCCTGACCTCAGGTGATCTGCCTGCCTTGGCCTCCCAAAGTGCTGGGTGACAGGCATGAACCACCACATCTGGCCTCAGACTTTTTGATGTAAGTGTTTAGGGCTATAAAATTTCCTCTTAGCACCATATTTGCTGTATCCCAAAAGTTTTGATAGGTTGTGTCACTATTGTCATTAAGTCTGAAAAATTTTTTAATTTCCATCTTGATTTCGTTTTTGACCTAATGATCATTCAGGAACAAGTTATTTAATTTCCATATATTTGCATGATTTGAAGGTTCCTTTTGGAGTTAATTTCCAGCTTTATTCCACTGTGGTCTGAGAGAGTGCTTGATAGAATTTCAATTTTCTTAAATTCATTGAGTCTCATTTTGTGGCCTGTCATATGGTCTATCTTGGAGAAAGTTCCATGCACTGATCTGTGGTTATTGGGTAGAATGTCCTGCAAATATCTGTTAAGTCCATTTGTTCCAGGGTATAGTTTAAATCCATTGTTTATTTGTTGACTTTCTATCTGGATGACCTGTCTAGTGCTGTCAGTGGTGTATTGTAGTTTCCCACTATTATCGTGTTGCTGTCTAGCTCATTTCTTAGGTCTGTTAGTAATTGTTTTATAAATTTTGGACTTACAGTTTTAGCTGCATATATGTTTAGTATTGTGATATTTTCCTGTTGGACAAGGCTCTTTATCATAATATCATGTCCCTCTTTGTCTTTTTTAACTGCTGTTGCTTTAAAGTTTGTTTTTTCTGAGATAAAAATAGCTACTCCTACTCATTTGATGTCCATTTGCATTGAATGTCTTTTTCTATTCCTTTACCTTAAGTTTATGTGAGTCCTCCTGTGTTAGGTGAGTCTCTTGAAGGTAGTAGATGGTTGACGAATTCTTATCCATTCTGCAATTCTGTATATTTCAAGTAGAGCATTTAGGCCACTTACATTAAATGTTAGTATTTAGATGTGTGTTACCATTCCATTCATTGCCCTATTTGTTGCCTGTATACCTTGTCTTCTTTAAAATATTGTATTTTTGTGTTATAGGTTCTGTGAGATTTATGCTTTAAAAGTATTCCGTTTTGATGTGTTTCTAGGATTTGTTTCAAGATTTAGAGCTCCTTTTAGCAATTCTTGTAGTGCTGGCTTGGCAGTGGTGAATTCTGTCAGCATTTGTCTGAAAAAGACTGTATCTTTTCTTCATTTTGCTGAATAAAAAATTCTTGGCTGATAATTGCTTTGTTTAAGGAAGTTGAAGATAGGGCCCCAATTCCTTCTAGCTTGTAGGGTTTCTGTTGAGAAATCTGCTGCTGTTGGCATGGATGTGGTGAACAGGGATCCCTTCTACACTGCTGTTGGGAATGTAAACTAGTACAACCACTATGGAAAACAGTGTGGAGATTTCTTAAAGAACTAAAAGTAGAACTGCCATTTGATCCAGCAATCCCGCTACTGGGTATTTACCCAGAGGAAAATAAGTCATTATACAAAAAACATACTTACACATGCATGTTTATAGCAGCACAATTCACTATCGCAAAAACGTGGAACCAACCCAATTGCCCATCAATCAACAAGTGGATAAAGAAACATACATATATATATACATACACACACACACACACACACACATGTAATTGAATACTACTTAGCCATGAAAAGGAATGAAATAACAGCATTTGCAGTGACCTGGGATGATATTGGAGACTATTATTCTAAGTGAAGTAACTCAGGAATGAAAAACCAAACATTGTATGTTCTCATTTATAAGTGGGAGCTAAGGTATGAAGATGCAAAGAAAAAAGAATGACACAATGGACTTTAGGAACTCAGGTGGAAAGGGTGGGAAGGGTGTGAGGGATGAAAGACTACAAACTGGGTGCAGTGTATATTGCTCAGAGGATGGGTGCACCAAAATCTCAGAAATCACCACTAAAGAACTTACTCATGTAACCAAACACCACTGGATCCCCAATAACTTATGGAAATAAAAAAATAAAAAGAAATAAAGACACACATGTATGTTCATCACAGCACTATTCATAATAGCAAAGACATGAAATCAACCTAAATGCCCATCAGTGGTAGACTGGATAAAGAAAATGTGGTACATATACAACATTAAATACTATACAGCCATAAAAAAGAATGAGATCATGTTCTTTGCAGCAACATGGATAGATCTGGATGCCATTATCCTAAGCAAACTGACACAGGAGCAGAAAAATAAATCCACAGAAATACACATTCTCATTTATAATTAGGAGCTAAATATTGAGTACATATGGACACAAAGAAGGGAACAGCAGAACTGGGGCCTACTTGGGAGTGAAGAATTAGTGGAGTATGAGGATTTAAAAACTACCTATAGCATATACTATGTTTATTTCTTGGGTGACAAGATAATCTGTACACCAAACCCCCATGACAAACAATTTGCCTATAACAAACCTGCACATGTACTCCTGCACCTAAAATAAAGACAGAAAAAAAAAGTCATACCATATATATTTTTTATACTGGAAATTTGATTTGGTAGAAAATTTCCCTTAAATTTAGTAATTTGTGATAGTGTGTAAAGAAATATTAGGGTTTATTGTTCTATAATTTTATTTTAGTTCTCGGTTTTCTTACTTTCCACTTATTTTTCTATCATTATACCTGAGTTTATTACTTTCTTTCAAAAAATTGTTTACAATAACCCATTTTCTTGCTTACTCTGATACACTGAAAAAAATGGAATTGAATTTCTTTCTTTAGCTTGTCTGAACACCATACATGGTGTTGGACATTCCTTTGAAAAGTCTCTTACATTGCTTGGTTTTTTTTACTAAGCTATTTTATCTTACTTAGAACCACTAAAAGGTGATACACTGAAATTTGGGCCCTTAGTCTACAGTGTTTCCCCAGGTATCTTTTTTTAACACAATTTCCCAGTATATGAAAGTAGTTTATTAAAACAAACCCAGGTTTCCTGGGTTTATGTGGTGCTGGTAAAACAGCAGTAGCTATGATTCTTTTTTCTTCTAAAGAAAGTAAACCTGTTACTTTTGTGATAGAAAATGTTTCCTTCAGAGATATTCTTATACATTTTTCCCATTTTCCTTTCATGATAATTTTCTTTTTAATATTTAATTACCCCCATGCTTTAATGCCTACTCTCAAGTTTTAGATGATGTGATTGTGATTTCTCCTATAATACGCATCTCAATAGATCATGCCTCCAAAATTTTATGAGTGCTATGTAACAATCTATAATCCTAGGGCAAGATTCTGCTTCTGGACATAATTATCAAAGCTATTATCCTTTATAGTCTTGCCAGTTTTGCTACTTTCCATTTATTTATCCATCTGGCATTATACTCCGAAACCTTTACTATTTGTGAATCTTTGGCAATATTCACACCCAATTGTTATGACTCACTAGAAATATTTGCCAGACTTCTCAGAATTTGAAAGAGATTTTCATATGTTATTTCATTTTAACCAGTACAGTTGGCACAAATGCTTCTTTTTACTGAAATTTTGAAAATAGATGCCAGATTAGAAGTGATTGTTTAAATCATTTACACATGCACCCTTTGGTTCTAAACACTCAGATTATGACATCTTTCATGGCTGCTTTTAAAAGTATGGATGTGAAACTTAGACAATGTGAACTCTCTGGATGAGGCATTAGAATTAATCGAAAGTTACTCCAGTTTTGTAAAAAGATTGCAAATGTTCACTCTCTTTAGGTAAATTATATTTGTTAATATACCTTAGACAATATTTCGTAGCTTTAAACATTATTTTTCTCATTTGTAATTATTTATATCTGAGATTTTTTTAGTGCTATTAGTAATTATTTTTAGTTCATTGTCATAAGAACACTTAACATGATCTATCCTCTTAATACATTTTTATGTGTACAATGCATTTTTGTTGACTACTGGTATAATGTTCTACAGCAGGTCTCTAGAGCATATTCAACCTACTTAGCTGAAACTTTGTACCTGTTGATTAGTTATCAATTTCCCACTATCCTAGCTCCTGGCAGGTACCATTTCACTCTGATTCTATGATTTGATTATTTTAAATATCTAATGTCAGTAGAATCATGCAGCATTTTTCTTTCTGTGTCTGGATTATTTCCCTTAGCATAATGTCCTAAAGTTCATTCATTTGTTGCATATTGCAGAATTTCCTTCTTTTTCTTAAGGCTGAATAGTATTCCATTGTTTGTATATACCACATTTTCTTTATCCATTCATATGTTGATGGACATTTGTTTCCATATCTTAGTTATTGTGAATACTACTCCAACAAACATGGGAGTGCTAATATGTTATTGGAATATTGATTTTAATCATTTTGCATGAATATGCAGTTATGGAATCATTCAATCTTGTGGAAATCCCATTGTTAATATTTTGAGGAACTTCCACACTGTTTTCCACAATGGTTGCACCATTTTATATTCCCAACAACAATATGCAAGAGTGGCAATTTCTCCATATTTTCATAAATGTCTTTTGTTTGGTTGTTTTTATAATAGCCATCATGACACATTTGATGTTGGAGGCAGAAAGATTGAGAGCTGTGATCAAATCAGTATATCTCTGGAGGCTATATGTGTAAGCAGCAATCTGTTTGTCATAAATGCAGAATGTTGGCAGACTGACAAACTGCATCTGCCACCCAGAAGAAATGTTGAGGGCAGTCTCACCCCAGGCACACGTGTTTACCCAATAAAAATGAAGGGCTGAAGAAGCTGAGGGTAGCGGCTACCTTTGCTCACTAGCACCAGGGACCTCTTTTCTTCTCCAGTTCCCCTTCCTTTAAAATAGTTTCTTTTGTTTTTTGTTATCATTTCTAATTTTGTCCCTTCATTCAGTCTCGTAATGACAATCTCCAGTAGTGACAGTAGTAATTGATGCAGTGCTGGCCTCAAGTAGTAATTGTGGCAGTCAGCCACAAGTGGCACCCAATGTGGGGCATACAGAGACATCAGGGACAAACAGAGATCTGAAGAGACCTGAAGGGACCTTAAGGGAGCTGAGGAGGTCTGGAGGGACAAATAGAGATAAGTAGGGATAAATAGAAATAAATAGAGAGAAATAAAGACAAATAGATACAGGTAGGGAAAGACAGGGACTTGTAGGAAACTTGTAGGCACTATCAGGGACCATAGGGACAGAAAGGGATAGATAAAGATTAGCAGAGACTAACAAAGACTAGCAAAGACTAGCAGAAACTTGCAGGAACTTGCAGGGATGGATGGGGTCCCATTGGGACTTGAACAAGGAAGTTCTGCTGGAACAACAACAAAAAAAACCTAAAGCCAGAAAAAACTAAAACCAACCAGACGAATGAGAAATCCTGTTACAAGTCTGCTGGCAGCAATATAAGGTCAGTGCTCTAAGAAGGTACTGGTCAGTGCCCTAGAGTGTAAAGAATGGAAAGTTTTAGAATCAGGGCAACATGGGGAAGAATTTGGCTATTTCTTTTCTCTTTTTTGTTTGGAGTTTGGTACATACCATCTTTTTGTTATTATTTCAGGGTTTGAGAGAATTTTTTTCCCCACCTACAGAACCTATTGAAAGTGGTGAATAGGAGATGGAGGTTGAAAATTCGCTTATGCCATCTTCTTTTTTCCCTACAGAAAGGCTAATTTTAGCTTTGGCTTTCATGGATTGTAAATGTGCACTGGCACCTGTGAGATGTGCAGAGGACTTGGGATGTTTTCTCAGCACTGTGGTGGGCTCCACCCACTTTGAACTTCTTGACAGCTTTATTTATCTACTTAAGCCTCAGCAATGGTGGGCGCCCTTCCCCTAGCCTCACTGCCACCTTGCAGTTAGATCTCAGGCTGCTGTGCTAGCAATGAGGGAGGCTCCATGGATGTGGGACCCTCTGGGCCAGGTGTGGGATATAATCTCCTGGTGTGCCATTTGCTAAGACCCTTGGTAAAGCGCAGTATTAGGGTGGGAGTTACCCAATTTTCCAGGTGTTGTGTGTCTCAACTTCCCTTGGCTAGGAAAAGGAATTCCCTTCCCCCTTGTGCTTCCCAGGTGAGGCAATGCCTTACCCTGCTTCAGCTCTCGCTGGTCGGGCTGCACCCGCAGACCAACGCCAACTGTCTGACATGCCCCAATGAGATGAACCCGGTACCTCAGTTGAAAATGCAGAAATCGCCTATCTTCCGTGTCGCTCATACTGGGAGCTGGAGGTTGGAGCTGTTCCTATTCGGCCATCTTGGGTGGGCCCCTGTTTTTCTATTTTTTATGTTATTTATTTCTGCTTAAACAGTTTTTAAATTTTCTTCCTTCTGCTAACTTTGGGCTTAGCTTTTCTTTTTTCTAGATCCCTGAAGAGTATATTTAGGCAGTTTACTTGAGATATTTCCTGTTTTTAAAATGTATTTATTATAATAAACTGCCATCAGTACTTTCTATCGCCTGAATGTTTGTGTCCCTCAAAGTTTATACACTGAAACCTAATTTCTAGTGTGATGGTATTAGGAAGTACGACATTTGGCAGATGATTAGATCATGAAAGTGGAGACTTCATGAATGGGATTAGTGTTCTTATAAGGGCTGAAGAAATCAAAATTCTTTCCTTCCTTAACGTAAAGCCATAAGGAGATGGTGCCATCTAAGCAGTTTAATAGTTTGAGGCCTCAGACTTAAGTTTTAAATCTATGTTGATTTGATTTTTGTGTATGGAAAAAGACAGGGGTCTAGCTTCATTCTTCTGCATATGGATATCCAGTTTTCCCAACACTGGTTACTGGAGAGACTCTCTTCATAGATGCTTTGCATCTTTGTCAAAAATGAGTTCACTGTAAGTGTGTGAATTTGTTTTTGGGTTCTCTAACCTGTTCAATTAGTCTATGTATCTGTTTTTATGCTAATACCATGCTGTTATGTTTACTATAGTTCTGCAGTATAATTTAAAGTCGGGTAATGTGATTTCTCCAGTTTTGTTCTTTTTGTTTAAGACAGCTTTTGCTATTCTGGGTTTTTCATGGTGCCACAGAAAGTTTAGAATTGTTTCTTCTATTTCTGTGAAGAATGTCATTGGTATTTTGATAGTGATTGCATTGCATCTGTAGATTGCTTCAGATAGTGATATAGTTTTGATGTTTGTTTCTGCCTAAATCATATGCTAAATTGTAATTCTCAATGTTAGAGATAAGGCCAAGTAGGAGGTGTTTGGATTATGGAGCCAGATCCCTCATGGCTTGGTGTTGCCCTCCTGATAGTGAGTTCTCTTGAGATCTGGTTGTTGTAGAGTGTGGCGCCTCCCTCCCCACTGTCTCTCTTGCTCCTGCTTTCTCTATGTGAAGTGCTTGCTCCTGTTTTATCTTGTGCCATGTGTAAAATCTCCCAGGGACTTCCTTAGAAGCTGAGCAAATGTTGACATCATGCTTCATGTACAGCCTGCAGAACTGTGAGCCAATTAAACCTCTTTTCTTTATAAATTACCCAGTCTCAGAAATTTATTCATAGCAATGCAAGAATGTCCTAATAAAGAAAATTGGTACCAAGGGGTAGGGCATTGCTATAAAGATACCTGAAAATGTGGAAACAACTTTGGAAATGGGTCATGAGCAGAGACTGGAAGAATTTGGAGGGCCTAGAAGATAGGGAAATGAGGGAAAGTTTGGAATTTCTTAGAGATTGGTCAGATGGTTGTGATCAACATGCTGATTGTGATATGGACAGTGAAGGCCAGACTGTTAAGGTCTCCAATGCAAGTGAAGAACTTATTGGAAACTGGAGTGAAGATTACTTGTGTTATGCCTTAGCAAATAACTTGGCTGCATTCTATTTATGCCCTAGGGATCCAGGAAAGTTTGAGCTTGAGAGTGATGACTTATGGTATTTGGTGGAAGAAATTTTAAAGCAGCAAAGAATTCAAGATATGGCCTGGTTACTTCTAATATTCTGGGCTCAGATGCAGAAGCAAATAAATTACTAAAAGTTGGAATATACAAGGGAGGCAGAACATAAAAGTTCAGAAAATTTGCAACCTGGGCATCTTTCAAAGAAAGAAGAAGATTTTTCAGGAGAGAAATTCAAGCAGGCTGAGGAGGAACAACTAGCTAGAGATGTTTGCATAATTAAAAGGAAACCAAGTGCTAATATCCAAGACAATGGGGAAAGGGTCTCAAAGGCATTTCAGAGACTTTCACAGCAGCCCCTCCTACCACAGGCCCAGAGGCTTAGGAGAAAAGAATGGTTTTCTAGGTCAGGACCAGGGCCACACTGCTCTGTGTAGTCTTGGGACACTGCTCCCTGTATCCCACATGCTAAAATTTCAGCTGTGGCTACAAGGGTTCTAGTTACACTTGGACTGCCACTCTAGAGGGCCAAAGCCATACATCTTGGCAGTGTCCACATGGTGTTAAGCCTGCAGGTGCACAGAGTGCAAGAGTGGTGGAGGATTGGTAACTTGTGACTAGATTTCAGAGGGTTATGGAAAAGCCTGGGTGTTCAGGCAAAAGCTTGCTGCTTGGATGGAGCCCTCAAAAATAACCTCTACTAAGGCAGTGCAGAGGATAAATGTGAGGTTGGAGCCCCTGCAAAGAATCTCTACTGGGACACTGTGTGGTGGAGCTGTGAGAAGGGGACCACCATCATCCAGATCCCAGAATGGTAGATTCACCACCAGATTGTACCCTCAGTGTGGAAGACCTACAGGCACTCAACAAACTGTGAGAGCATCTATTGGGGCTGAACCCTCCAAAGCCACTGAGACAGCACTGCCCAAGGTCTTGGGAGCCCATTTCTTGCATTAGTGTGCCCTGGATGTGGGATATGTAGTCAAAGGAGATTATTCTGGAGCTTTAAATTTTATGACAGCCCTGCTGAGTTTTGAACTTGGATAAGCCTTTTGGGCTAACTTCTCCACTTTGGAATGAGAATGCTTATAACCCCATTGCATCTTAGAATAAATAACTTGTTTTGACTTTACAGGATCACAGATAGGAGACATGTCTCAGATGAGTGTTTAGACTTGGACCTGGGACTTTTGAGTTAATGCTGGAATGATTTAAGACTTTAGGTGACAGTTGGGAAAGTATAATTGTATTTTGCGATGTGAGAAGAACATAAGATTGGTGGGGTAGCAGGGACAGAGTGATGTAATTTAGATATTTGTTCCTGACCAAATCTCATGTTGAATTATAATACCCAATGCTGGAGGTGGAGCCTGGTAGGAGGTGTTTTGGTCATGAGGGTGGATCCCTCATGCCTTGGTGCTGTCCTTGTGATAGTGCATGAGTTCTCTTGGAACCTGGTTGTTTGAAAGTGTGGAACCTCCCCCTCTCTTGCCCCTGATTTTGTCACCTGAAATGCCTGCTCCTGCTTCACCTTCTGCCATAAGTAAAAGTTCCCTGAGGCTCCTCAGAAGCCAAGTAATGTCAGTGCTATGTTTCCTCTAAAGCCTGCATAATCATGAGCCAATTAAAACTCTTTTCTTTATAAATCACCCCATCTCAAAGATTTATACCAATACAAGAATGACATCATGCAAGTAGTATGGACCTTTTAACAATATGGTTATTGAATCCATGAACATGAAATATCTTTCCATATTTTTTGTGTTCTCTTAAACTTCTTTCATTAGTGTTTCATAATCTTATAGAGATCTTTTACTTCTGTAATTAATTCCTAGTTATTTAGTTTTATTTGTGACTTTTGTAAATGAATTACTTTTAAAATTTCTTTTTCAGAAGTTCACTGTTGGAATATAGAAATGCTACCGATTTTTGTATGTTGATTTTGTATCCTGCAAGTTTACTGAATTTTTTTTCAGTGCTAATACTTTTTAAATTGAGTCTTTAGGTTTATTCAAATACAAGATCATATCATCTTCAAACAAGGATAATTTCACTTTTCCAATTTTGAATCCCTTTGTTTCTTTCTCTTTTCTAATTGCTCTAGCTTAGACTTTCAATACTATGTTGAATAACAGTGATGAACATGGGCATCCTTGTGTTCTAGATCTTAGGGGAAAGGCTTCCAGTTTTTCCCCATTCTGCATAATATTAGTTGTGAATCTATCATACATGGCTTTCATTATGTTGAGGTATGTTCCTCCTATACTCAATTTGTTGAGGGCTTTTATCTTTATAGGATCTTAAACTTTATCGAATGCTTTTTCAGCATCAATTGAAATGATTGTATGGTTTTTGTCCTTAATTCTGTGGATATGATGTATTACATTGATTGATTTGTGTATGTTGAAGCATTATTGCATCCCAGGGATAAATTCCTCTTGGTCATGATGAATGATCTCCTTAATTTGTTGTTAAATTCAATTTGCTAGTATTTTGTTATTTTTGCTTCAATATTTATTACAGATAGTAGTCAGTAATTTTTTTTTTTTCCATGTATCTTTGTTTGGTTTTGGTATCAGTGTAATATGAGTCTTATAGAATGAGTTTGGAAGTATTTTCTTCTCTACTTTTTTGAAATAATTTGAGTAGTATTGGTATTAGTTCTTTAAATCTTTAGTAGAATTTAGCAGTGAAACCATCAGGTACCAGGCTTTTCTTCACTGGGGTAATTTTTATTTATTAATATTATGACTTTGATATTGTTACTTATTGCTGGTCTGTTCAGGTTTTGGATTTCTTCATGGCTCCATCTTGGTAAATTGTATGTGTTTAGGAATTTATCCATTTCCTTTTTATTTTCTGATTTATTGACAAATAGTTTCTTCTGGAAGCCATTAATAATCCTTTGAATTTCTGCAGTATTTGTTATAATGTTTTCTTTTTCATCTCTGATTTTATTTATTTGAATCTTCTCCCTTTTTTTCTTTATTACTCTGGCTAAAGGCTTGTCAATTTTATTTATGTTTTCAAAAACTAATTTTTTTTTCATTTATCTTTTGTATTGTATTATTTGTTTCAATTTCATGTATTTCTGCCCTGATCTTTATTATTTGTTTCTTCTATTCATTTTGAATTTGGTTTGCTCTTGCTTTTTTGGTACTTTAAGATACATCATTAGGTTGTTTATTTGAAGTTTTAATTTTTTTTGATGTAGGCATTTGTAGCTATATACTTCCCTCTTAGTGCTGCTTTCACTGTATCCCATAGCTTTTGGTATGTTGTGTTGCTATTATCATTTGTTTCAAGAAATTTTTCTTTTCTTAGTTTCTTCCTTGGCTCACTGGTCATTCCAAAGAGTATTGTTTAATTTACACTTATTTGTGTACTTCCAAAATTCCTCATGTTACTGATTTCTAGTTCTATTCCATTGTGGTCATATAAGATGGTTCATATTA
This sequence comes from Colobus angolensis palliatus, assembly GCF_000951035.1. Classification (NCBI taxonomy): domain Eukaryota; kingdom Metazoa; phylum Chordata; class Mammalia; order Primates; family Cercopithecidae; genus Colobus; species Colobus angolensis. The sequence goes on from NW_012116577.1 coordinate 180,376, forward strand.
TTTTATTTTTGGGGAATGTTTTAAGACTTGATATGTGACCTATCATATATTCACATACTCTTGAGAATGATCCATGTGCTGAGGAGAAGAATACGTATTCTGCAGCCATTAGATGAAATGCTCTGTAAATATCTGTTGGGACCAAATGTTTCATAGTGCAGATTAATCTGATATTTATTTTTTGATTTTATGTATGAGATATCTGTCCAGTGATGAAAGTGGGGTATTGAAGTTTCCAACTATTATTCTCTCTCTCTCTCTTTGGCTCTAATAATATTTGCTTTATATATCTGCATGCCCTAGTGTTGGGTGCATATATATTTAAAATTGTTATGTCCTTGTGCTAAACTGACTCCTTTATCATTATATAGTGACCTTTTTTTGTCTCAGTTTTTGTCTTGAAATCTACTTTGTCTGGTAGAAGTATAGCTACTCCTGCTCTTTTATGGTTTTCATTGGAATAAAATATCTTCATCCATTTCTTTATATTCAGTCTATGTGTGTCTTTATAGGTGAAGTACATTTCTTATGGGAAACAGATCATTGGGTCTTTTTTCTATATCCAATCACTCTATGTCTTTTGATTGGTGATTAGAGAATTTAGTCCATTTATGTTCAGTATTATTGATAAGTAGGGACTTACTTTTGCCGTTTTTCTTGTTTTCTGGTTATTTTGTGGTCTTCTTTTTTTTCCTTTCTGTCCTCCTTTCGGTGAAGGTAATTTTCTCTGATGGTGTGATTTAATTCTTGCATTTCATTTTTTTGTGTGTATCCATTGTATGTTTTTTTGATTTGAGGTTACCATAAGGCTTGTAAATACTATCTTATAATCATTGTTTTAAACTGATGACAACTTAACAGTGATTGCATAAACAAAGAAACAAAGAATTATGCAAAAAGAAAATAATAACTCTACACTATATTTGCTTATCTTTTAGCTTTTTCTCTTTATATCTTATTGTACTGTCTATGCCTTCAGTTGTAGTTATTACTTTTGATTCATCATTATTTAGTCTTTCTACTTAACATGAATGTTCACACAACATGATTACAGCACTATAATATCTGTGTGCTTACTTTTACCAGTGAGTTTTGTACTTTTACATAGTTTCTTCTTGCTCATTAACATTCCTTTCTTTCAGATTGAGTAACTCCTTTTAGCATTTCTTGTAGGACAGGTCTAGTCCTATAAGAACTAAGTCTAGACTTGTCCTGTTGATAAAATCTTTCAACTTTTTTTTTTTTTCTGAAAAGGTTTTCATTTCTTCTTCATCCTTGAAGAAATTTTTGCTTGGCTATGCTATTCTAGGGTAGGGTTTCTTTTTCCCAGCGCTTCATATATGTCATGCCAGTCTCTCCTGGCCTGTAAGGTTTCCACTGAAATGTGTGCTGCCCATTGTATTGAAGCTTTCCATTGTATGTGCTTTCTTTTCTTATACTTTTTTATAATCATTTCTTTTCCTTGACATTTGGGAGTTTGATTATTAAATGTCTTGAGGTAGTCTTCTTTGGGTTAAATCTGCTTGGGGTTCTATACTTTTCTTGTATTTGGACTTTGATATCTTTATCTAGGTTTGGGAAGTTCTCTGATATTATCTCTTTAAACTTTCTACCTCAGACTCTTTCTCTGCCTCCTCTTTAAGGCTAACAACTCTTAGATTTACCCTTTTGAAGCTGTTTTCTAGCTTCTGTAGGTGTGCTTCATTTTTAAAATTTTTTCTTTTTTCTTCTCTGATTGTGTATTTTCAAATAACATGTCTTCAAGCTCAATAATTCTTGCTTTTGCTTGATCAATTCTACTAGTAAGAGACCTTGATGCATTCTTTAGTATGTTAATTGCATTTTTCAACTCTAGAATTTGTTTGATTCTTTTTAATTGTATCAATCTCTTTGTTAAATTTATCTGATGGGATTCCAAATTTCTTCTCTGTGTTATCTTGAATTTTTTTTGGTTTCCTTAACACAACTATTTTGAATGATCTGTCTGAAAGGTCACCTATTTCTGTCTTTCCAGGATTTTTCCCTGGTAATTTATTATTTGACGAGGTCATGTTTTCCTGGATAACACTGATATTTGTAGATGTTCATCCATGTCCAGGCATTAAAGAGTTAATTACTTACTGTAGTCTTTGTAGTCTGGACTTGTTTGTACCTGTCCTTCCTGAAAACGCTTTCAATTCGTTTGAAGGGACTTCAGTCCCAAGCTTAATACAGCTGTGGTTTTTGTAGACTTATAGAGATAATGCCATGGTGGTCTTGGATAAGATCCAGAAGGATTCTCGAAATTATCAGACAGAGACTCTTGTTCTTTTCCCTTACTTTCTCCCACACAAATAGAGTCTCTCTGTGGTGAGCCACCAGGAACTGGTGATGGTGATGCAGGCATCCCTGGGGCCACCATCACTGGGATTGTGCTGGGTCAGAGCTGAAGCCAGCATAACACTGGCTGTCACCCAAGACGCAATGTAACCACTACCATGTATGTTTACTCAATGCCCTAGTCCTGTATGATCAACTAGTAGCGAAGCCATCCAGATTTATGATCTTTCCTTCAGGAAGATTAGTTCTTCTAGGTCCTGGGAGGATCCAGAGATACAAACGGGATGTATACAGGATATACCCAGAGATACAAACAGGAGTCTCTCACCATAGCCACTGTAGCTGGGAATGTGCTGGGTTACACCTGAAGTCAGCAAGTTTCAGAGTTCAAGGTACACAGCATACTTCCTGGGTATGCTGATTATTAAGGGTCCATTGCTGGTTATTCAAGGCCCAAGGTCTCTTTAGTTGGCAGATGATGAATTATGCCAGGATTGGGTCCTGCCTTTCAAGACAGTGGGTTCCCTTTTGGTGCAGGGTGTGTCTATAAACATCATCCATGAGCTGGAGCCTAGAATTGGGGTCTCACAACTCTGCATGGTGCCCTATCATATGGTGGTGGAGCTGGTATCCAAGACACAAGGCATTGTCCTCTTGACTCTTGCTTTCCTCTCCTTAAGCAAAAGGAAGAATTCACATTCATTGTTGCAAGCTGCATGGCCTGGCCCTCCTCTGGCTGTGAGACCAGCTAAGCATGAGGAATTGCCGTCCTTTTGTCCTAGACTGCCTTTGAAATTTACTCAGATCCTGAGAGCACTTTGATTCAGGATCTAAGTAAGGATGCTGATACTTTCTGAGAAACTCAAGCTCTGACTGCTGGAATGGATGATTACCCTCTGGTTAGATCTGGTCCAAATGATCCTTCCATGTGTGCATGCTGGGTGGGCCCAGCGCAGCTTTGCTCTACAGTTGACAAGGAAGCACTGAGTTAAAATGTTAACTCCCCTGGTCACTGCACTCTCCCTTTCCCAAGTGCTTAGATTTTGCATTGCATTTCTGCTGCTGAGGAATGGCAGAGGGGTGCCTCTGGCAATTTAAGAATATCTCCTACCCTCTTCAATGCCCCTTTCAGCAACATGAAGTTAAAACCAGGTACTGTGATTGCTCACCTGATTTTGGGTTCTTGTGACTATGTTTTTTGGTGTGTAGATACTTGTTAAAATTTGGTGTTCCTGTTCGGTGGGTGAAAAGTTTAGGCTTTTCCTTTAACACCCTGCTCTACCCTCTCAACTTTTATTTTACATGCAGAGAGAATATAGGCAGGTTTGTTACATGGGTATATTGTGTACTGCTGAGATTTGGGGTACAGATCTCTTCACAAAGGTAGTGAGGATAGAGCCCAATAGGTAGTTTTTCAACCCACAACCCTCTCCTTTCTCCACACTTTTACTGTTACACATTTTTTATTATTCCCATATCTACATATATGTGTGCTTCATATTTAGCTCCCATTTATAAGTAAGAACATGTGGTATTTGGTTTCCTGTTCTGGTGCTAATTCACTTAGGATAAAGGACTACAGCTGCAAAATACGTTATTTCATCCTTTTTTATGACTGCATAGTATTTCCATATGCATATGCAACACATTTTCTTTTTTAAAATCACCGTTGATGGGCACCTAGGTTGATTTCATGTCTTTGGTTATTGTAAATAATGCTCTGAGGAACATGCAAGTGATGAGTATTTTTGGTAGAGTGATTTATTTCCTTTTGTGTATGTACCCAGTACTGGGATTGCTGGTTCTAATGGTAGATCTGTTTCATGTTTTAGGAGAAATCTCCAAGTTGTTTTTCAAGTGGCTGAAGTAATTTACATTGCCACTAATGGTATATGTGCTCCCTTTTCCCTGCAGCCTCACCAGCTCTGTTATATTTTGACTCTTTAGTAGTAGCCAATCTGACTAGTTTGGGATGGCATGTCATTGTGGTTTTGATTTGCCTTTCTCTAATACTTAGTGATGTTGAGCTTTTCTCATGTTTATTGCTCACTTGTATGTCGTCGTTTTAGAGGTAAAGTCTTTTCACATACTTCATCCATTTCTAATGGGATTACTTTTTTTTGTAGATTTAAGATCTTTATTGATTTTGAATATGAGACCTTTGTCAGATGTATAGTTTGTGAACATTTTCTCCCATTCTTTAAGTTATCTGTTTATTCTGTTGATAGTTTCTTTTGTTAGGTAGAAACTTTTTAGTTTAATTAGGTCCCACATATCAGTTTTCATTTTTGTTGCAATCTCTTTTGAGGAACTGGTCATAAATTCTTTCCCAAGTCCAACATCTAGAATGGTATTTGCTAGGTTTCTTTCAGGATTCATATAGTTTGACGTCTTTCATTTAAATCTTTAACTCATCTTGAGTTAATTTTTATGTACAGTAAAAGGGAGAGTCCAGTTTCATTCTGCATATAGCTGTCCAGTTATCCCAACAGCATTTATTAAATACTGAGTCCCTTTCTCATTGTATTTTGTTGACTTTCTTGAAGATCAAATGGCTGGAGATGTGCAGCTTTATTTATAGGTTCTCTGTCTTGTTCCCCTGGTCTATGTGCCTGCTTTTTCTTTTCTTTTAACTTTTTTACCCATAACTTGCTGTTTTGATTACTGTAGGCTTATAGCATAGTTTGAAGTTGGGCAATGTGATCTGCCAGCTATATTCTTTTTGCTTATGATTGCTTTGGCTATTTGAGCTCTTTTTTGTTCCCTATGAACTTTTTTTCTAATTTTTTCTTTTTCTAGTTTTTCGAATCCTGTGAAGAATGACATTGTAGTTTGACAGGCATTTATATATGAATTTCTTTTTAAACAGTATTGATTCTTCTAATTCATGAGCACATGAGCATATAGTGTTTATTTGTTTGTGTCTCCTTTGATTTCCTTCATCAACAGTTTTTCTCTTAGAGATTTTTTACCTCCTTGTTGAGATGTATTCCTAGGTATTTCATTTTACTTGTGGCAATTATAAATGGGATTATTTTCTTGATTTACTCTCAGTCTATACATTATTGATATATATAAATGATACTGATTTTTGTACATTGATTTTGTATCCTGAAACTTTGCTATAGTCATTTATCAGTTCTAGGAGCCTTTCATGGAGTCTTTCGAGCCTTTCATAGAATCATACCATGAGCAAAGATAAATAAATTTACTTCTTTTCCTATTTGGATGCCTTTTATTTTCCTCTTTCTTGATTATTTTGGCTAGGACTTCCAGTACTAAGTTGAAAAGGAGTGGTGAGAGAGGGCATCCTTGTCTTGTTCCATTTCTCAAGGCAAAGGCTTCCAGTTTTTGTCTATTCAGTCTGATATTGGCTGTGGATTTGTCATAGATGTCCTGTTATTATTTTGAGGCATGCTACTTTGGTATCTAGTTTGTTAACTGTTTTTCACATAAAGGAATGATGGGTTTTATTGAATGCTTTTTCTGTGTCTATTGGAATCATATACTTTTTGCTTTTAATTCCATTTAGGTGGTGAATCACATTTACTGATTTGCACACGTTGAACCAGGCCTGCAACCCAAGAATACAACATACTTGATTGTGGTGAATTAATTTTATTAATATATTGCTTGATTTGATTTGCTAGTATTTTATTGAGGATTTTCACATCCATGTTCTTCAGGGATATTGATCTAAAGCTTTCTTTTTGCATTCTTTCTCATCCAGGTTTTGGTATCAAGCTGATGTTGGCTTCATAGAATGGGTTAGGAAGAAGCCCATTCTCTTTAGTATTTTGAAATAGTTTCAGTAGGATTGATATCAGATTTTCTTTGTACATCTGGTAGAATTTCGCTATGAATCCACATGGTCCAGGGATTTTCCTTTTGATTGTTAGGCTTTGTATTACTGATTCAATTTCAGAACTCCATATTTGTCTATTCAGAGTTTCAATCTCTTCCTAATCCGATCTTGGGAGATTGTGTGTTTCAAGGAATGTATCAATTTTCTCTAGATTTTCTCATTTGTGCACATAGATCTTTATAGCAGTGTCTGAGAATCTTTTTTTTCCCCTATAGGATCAGCTGTAATGCCATCCTTGTCATTTCTGCTCATATTTATATCTTCTCTTCTTTTTTCTTTGTTAATCTAGCTAGCACTCTACCAATCTTGTTCATTCTTCTGAAAAAAAAAAAAAAAACTGGATTTCATTGATCTTTTGTATGGATTTTTGCATCTCAATTTCCTTCAGTTTTTCTCTAATTTCACTTTTTTTTTCTTCTGCTAGCTTTGTGGTGGTTTATTTTTGTTTTTCTACTTCCTTTAGGTGCTAAGTTAGATCATTAATTTGAGACCTTTATAATTTCTTAATGAAGGTGTTTCTGTAGATTGGATAAGCTTTTGTGGACTATGTCATCAAATGTATTTTTCAAGTTGCTTATTCTCTCTTGTCACGCAGAATGCCAATGAGTCATACATTTAGTCTCTTAACATAATCCCATATTTGCTGGAGGTTTTTTTTATTTTTTAAAATTATTTTTTCTTAATTTTTGTTTGATTGAGTTGATTGAAAGACCTAGTCTTCAAGCTCTGAGATTCTACTCTTAGCTTGGTCTATTCTACAGTTAATACTTTAGATTGTGTTATGGAATTGTTATAATGGATTTTTCAACAGTAGGAGTTTGGTTTGCTTCTTTCTCAACATGACTATTTGATCTTTCAACTCTTGGATCGTGTTACTAGATTCCTTGGATTTTGTTTCAACTTTCTCTTGTATCTTAATGAGCTTCTTTGTCATTAAGATTATGAACTCTGTCATTTCAGACTGGTTGAGAACCTGTATTAGTCCATTTTTATGGTGCTGATAAAGACATGCCTGAGACTGGGTAATTTATAAAGAAAAAGAGGTTTGATGGACTCACAGTTACACGTGACTGGGGAGGCCTCACAATCATGATAGAAGGCAAGAAGCACATCTCACATGGTGGCAGACAAAAGAGAATGAGTACAAGGGAAAGTGTTTTTCTTCATAAAACCATCAGATCTCATGAAGCTTATTCAGTACCATGAGAACAGTATGGGAGAACCACCCCCATGATTAAATTATCTCCCACCTGGTCCCTCCCACAACATGTGGGAATTATGGGAGCTACAATTCAAGATGAGATTTGGGTAGGGACACAGCCAAACCATTATCAGAACCATTGCTGAGAGCTAGTGGTATTGCTTGGAGAAGGGGACAGAATGGATTTTTGAATTGCCAGAGTTCTTGTGCTGATTCTTTCTCATCTGGGAGGGTTGGTGTTCCTTGAACTGTGGTATAAGTTAAAGGAACACCAACTTCACTATAGTGAAGTCAGTTGGATTTTTAAAAATGTTTTTAGAGGGCCAAGGCTCTGTGCAGGAGTTTTATTTGTAGCTGAATTCTTGCCCTTGGTTTCATAGGGGGATATATTAGCAAAATATTTTTGGTGTTGCAATTTGGGCTATGATCCAATAGATGATGTTAAAGAGTAACTTCTGGAAGATAGACTTGCTTAGCCTTGTGATTCCTATGTATTTCCTCATTTTTGCAGCCATATTCTGTGGTGTTGGGGGAGGAGAGGTGACCCTCTCACCAGGTCTACTCCTGGGCCTTGGGGAGCCCCCTCCAATCATTGGCACTGTACTTGCTTTTCTTTTATTATGTGTTTCAGGCTATGGGGCTTACTTTTGTAGAGGTCATACAGGGAGACAGTTCACACCATTTCTGGACTGGCCCTGCAGAAAGAGGCATGTCCTATTCCTGTGTCAGCCTGCAGAACTACATGTCTCATCCCTCTCAGTGTTCTGAGGGTGTTGGCTCCCCCCACCCCAATTAAATGCCAACCACAAATTTTAGCTTGGCACTCCCAAGCTGTACAGTGCAGCCTGGGGTGCTGGGAATGTCTTGTGGCTTCATCCTCTGGACACTGAGGGTTGGGTTTAGGTGCACTGGAAAATCTGAAGTGCTCACAGGACAACATAAATGTACTTGATGGATCAAAACACCTAGCTTGGACAGCAGTGACTGTGTTGGGGCCACCACTCTTCTGGGGTAACCAGGCATGGGCCCTGGGAGAATCTGATAGGCAGGAGGGCAAACAGAACAGATGTGGCCCAGTCCCAAATGGAAGCTGGCTCTTCTTTCAACTGGCCCAGCAGTCAGCTGGGGCTACAGCTTCTCAGAGGGAGATAAGGAGTCCTGGGAAATGAGTGCCTATGGCCAAGCTCTGCTGGAGATGCCCCACACAAGAAAGCCCCAAGTTCTGTGCTAGCTGAAGCCCTGTCTCTGTCTGTCTGGATGGGTTTGTCTGTCAGGTCAAATGTCCATGAGGGACCTGGAGTCTCCTGTAGCTACGATCCCAGAGGTCCATGGTGAAAGTGGGAAGTCCCACAGTCCCTTTACTCACCCCTTTCTCAAGAGCTGTTTCAGGCTGGGAACTAAACTTAGCATTTGGATACTCCATACAGAGTTCCCAGTTCTCTCACTCTTCAGTCTCAGTGTCTGTATCACATCTGCATCCACTCTTGATATGTTCTCTGAAGATCTGTTCAAATTATGTTGGTTTACTTGAAATTTTGGTCTTTTTCAGTGGAAGTGCCACTTCCTAGCTGCATGTAGTTACCCATCTCCATTAGATTCCCCAGGTATTTTCTAATTTTCTATTAATTACTTTTAGACTCAGTGCTTTTTCAACAGTGTGTTGTTTTCTCAGTTTCCATATTGTATTGTCCCTTCTTGCATTGCTATAAAAAAATACGTGAAACTGGATAACTTATAAAGAAAAGAGGTTTAACTGGCTGACACTTCCACATGCTGTACAGGAAGCATGGCTGGGGGGACTCAGGAAACTTTCAATCATGGCAGAAGATGAACGGGAAGCAGGCACTTCTTCCATGGCTGGATCAGGAGAAAGAGTGAATGGGGAGTGCTACACACTTTTAAACAACCAGATATCATGAGAACTCACTATCATGACAACAGCAAGAGGGAAATCTTTTCCCATGATCCAATCACCTCTCACCAGGCCCCTCCTCCAACACTACAGATTGTAATTTAACATTAGATTTGGGCAGTACACAAATCCAACCATATCATTCTATCTCTGGCCCCTCTTAAATCTCATGTCCCTCTCACATTGCAAATACAATCATCCTTTCTCAATAGTCTCCCAAATCTTAACTAATTTCAGCATTAACTCTAGGGTCCACAGTGCGTGCAAAGTCTCATCTGAGACAATGCAAGTCCCTTACACTTATGATACTATAAAATTAAAAAATGTTATCTACTTCCAAGATACAACGGGAGTACAGGCATTTGGAAAACACATCCATTCCAAAAGGGAGAAATCAGCCAAAAGAAAGGGACTACAAGCCCTGTGCGAGTCCAAAACCCAGCAGGGCAGTCATTCAGTCTTAAAGCTCCAAAGTAATCTCCTTTGATTCCATGTCTCACATTGAGGCCACACTAATGCAAGGCGTGGGCTCCCAAGGCCTTGGGAAGCTCCACTCCTGTGGTTCTGCAGGGTTCAGCTTCCATGGCTACTCTCACAGGCTGGCTTTGAGTGCCTGAATCTTTTCTAGGTGCATGGTGCAAGCTAGTGGTGGATCTACCATTCTGGGATTTGGATGATGGTGGCCCTCTTTTTACAGCTGCACTAGGCTGGGACCCAGTGGGGACGCTGTGTGGAACTACAACCCCACATTTCTCCTGCACACTGCCCTAGTGGAGGTTCTCTATGAGGGTTCCTCCCTCCTCCAGACTTCTTCCTGGACATCCAGGTGTTTCCATACATCCTCTGAAACCTATGCAGAGCTCCCAAGCCTCAAATCTTGCCCTTTATGCACCTGTGGAGGTTTAACATCATTTGGAGACTGCCAAGACTTATGACTTGGAGCCTCTGGAGCAGTGGCCTGATATTTGGGGCTGTTTTAGCCATGGGTGGAGCTGGAGTGGCTGAAACTCTGGCAGCAGTGTCCTGAGGTTGCACAGGGCAGCAGGGACCTGGACCTAGCCCATGAATTCATTCTTTCTTACTAGGCTTCTGAGCCTGTGATGGAAGGTGCTGCTGGAAAAGTCTCTGAAATGTCTTTGATGCATTTTCCCCATTGTTTTTGATATTAATATTTGGCTTCTCTTTAGTTAGGCAAATATCTTCTGTAAGTTTGAATTCTTCCCCTGAAAATGGATTTTTCTTTTCTATCACATGGCCAGGATTCAAATTTTCCAAACTTTTATGCCCTGCTTCCCTATTAAATATGTTTCATTTTTAGACCTTTTTTTTGGTGGGGGGGTGGTCATGAATATGAGAAGATGAGATTTGGGTGGGTACACAGCCAAACCATATCCCACATATTTTGTGAATTCTCCAGTTTTCTTTTTGCCATTGGTTTCTACTTTGAATATTTTGGTCAATAAACATACTTGATATAATTTCATTCATCTTAAATCTGTTAAATATTTGTTTTGTGACCTAATGTGTGATCTATTCTGGAGAAAGTTCTGTATGTGCTGAAAAAGAATGTGTATTCTGCTGTTGTTGAATAGATTGTTCTGTATATCTTTGTTAGGTTAGTCTATCAGTGATTTTGAAGTCATCTGTTTCCTTTTGGATCTTCAATGAGAAATCAAAAGTAGGTTATCAAGGACTTCTACTATTATGTATTGCTGTCAGTTCCTTTTTTTCTGGTATGTCAATATTTGCTTTATATATTTAGATGCTTCTATGTTGAGTGATTGTATATTTATAATTATTATATCTCTCTGATAGATTGACTTTTTGATCTTTATATAATGACATAGATTTGTCTATGATGAGTTTGACTAAAAACCAGCATTGTTTGATATAATTATACCTATCCATGTTCTCTTTTAGTTACTATTTGCATGGAATATCTTTTCCTATGCCTTCACTTTCAAACTATTTGTGTCTTTAAATCTATAGTGAGTTTTCTGTATATAGCATATAGTTGGGTCTTTATTTTTTTATCCATTCAGGCACTCTATATGTTTTAATTGTAAAATTTAGTCCATTTACATTTAAGGTACAGCAGTCTCTACTTATCTGCAGCTTAACATTCCATGGTATCAGTTACTTGATACAGAGTACAATAAAATATTTTGAGAGAGAGAGATCACATTAGTATAACTTTTATCACAGTATTTTAATAATTATTCTATTTTATTGTTAATCTCTTACTATGCCTAATTTATAAATTAAACTTCATCATAGGTATATATGCATACAAATGTATTATGTTAAGGATTTTGTACTATTCATGGCTTCAGACATCCACCGGGGGTCTTGGAACATATTTTCCATTGATAATGTGATACTACTTTTATTATTAATGAAGCAACGTTTATTATTACAATGTTGTTGTTTTCTTGTTGTTTTGTATTTATTTTGTCTTTTTCCCCACACTGTGTTTCTTTTTGTTTTATTGATGTTTTTGTATTGATATACTTTGATTTCTTTCTCTTTTTCTTTTGTGTAACTTCTGTGGTTTTTGTTCTATATGGTTACTCTCTGACATTATTTTGTGCTGCTGTAGCAAAATACCACAGACTGGGTAATTTATAATTAAGATAAGTTAGTTTCTCACAGTTCTGGAAGCTGGAAAGTCCAGGATAAAGGCACTGACATTTGTGTCTGGTGAGGGCCTTTTTGCTGAGTCCTCATGTGGTGGAAGGTGGACAGATAAGAGAGGATGAATGTTGTGTTCTCACATAGCAGACGAGTAAAAGAGAATTGATATGTTTTGATATTTGCACCTGTCTAGATTTCATGTTGAATTGTAATCTCCCATGCTGGAGGTAGCCCATGGTGGGAAGTGTTTGGGTCATAGGGGTGGATCCCTCATGGTTTAGTGCAGTCTTTGTAACAGTGAGTGAGTTCTCATGAGATCTGGTCATTTAAAAGTGTGTGTACCTATCACCACCTGCAACCCTTTTCTCTCTCACTCCCGTTCTTGCCATGAGATGTGCAAGCTCCTGTTTCAGCCTCCACTGTGAGTAAAAGTTCCCTGAGGCCTCCCCAGAACCTGAGTAATGTTGATGCTATGCTTCTTGTACAGCCTGCAGAACCATGAACCAATTAACCCTCTTTTCTTTATAAATTACATAGTCTTGGGTATTTGTTTACAGCAATGCAAGAACAGCCTGATACAAGAGTAAATTCACTCTTGCAAGCCCTTTTTATAATGGTATTACCCCATTCATGACAGTGGAGCACTCATGACCTAGACACCTCTCAAAAGGTGCCAGCTTTCAACACCACCAGACTGAAGATTAAGTTTCTAACACAGGAATTTTGGGGACACAACCAGACCATAGTGGGAAACTAGGGAGTAATGATGTAAAATATAAAAGTCTATTTTAAGCTTCTAACAACTTAAATTCTATCATATCCAAAGACTACACTTTACCTTTTCCTCCCCAACTTTGTTACTGTTTCTTGAATTTACACACCCTATGCATATTGTCTTTTAACATATATTTTAGTTATAGCTATTTTTCACTTTTGTCTTTTAACATAATCCCGTGGTGTCCTTTCCTTTTCAACTAAAAATCTCTCATTAGCATTTCTTTTAGGGCAGGTCTTGTGGTGATGATTCCATCAGGTTTTGTTTGACAGGGAAGGTCGTTATCTCTCTTGCATCTTTGAAACTCAGTTTTGCCAGATATAGTATTTTTTAAAATAGAAAACCATATATATGTATATATATGTTTTATTTCAATAGATTTTAGGGTACAATTTTTTTGTTGTTGTTATATGGATGGATTGCATAATGGTGGAGTCTGAGATTTAAATGCACTCATCACCCAGGTTGTATATATTATACCCAAAATGTAGTTTCATATATCTCCCCCATATCCCACACTCTCTCTTTCTGAGTTACTAACATCCATTATACCACTCTGTATGCCTTTGAATTCTCATAGCATAGCTCTCACTTATAAATGAGAACTTATGGTATTTAGTATTCAATTCCTGAGTTACTTCACTTAGAATAATGGACCCCAGCTCCATCCAAGTTGCTGCAAAAATCATTATTTCCTTCTTTTTTTTCTGGCTGGATAGTATTGCATAGTGTATAAAATATCACATTTTCTTTATGTATTCATTAGTTAATGGGCACTTAGGTTAGTTCCACATCTTGACAACTGTGAATTGTGCTACAATAAACATATGCATGCTGGTGGCTTTTTGATATAGTAACTATTTATTTCTTTAAGTAGATAACCAGTAGTGGGATTGCTGGATTGAGTGGTATATCTACTTTTAACTTTTTAAGAAATGTCCATACTGTTTTCCATAGAAGTTGTACTAATTTACATTCCCACTGGCCGTATGTCAGGGTTTCCTTTTTCCACATCCACATCAGCATCTATTTTTTTTGACTTTTTATTAATAATAAAGGACACTGTGACTGGGGTAAGGTGGCATCTCACTGTAGTTATAATTTGGCATTTCCGTGATGATTAGTGATGTTAAGCATTTTTTTCATATATTTGTTGGTCATCTGTATATCTTCTTTTGAGAAGTGTACATTCATATCATTTGCCCACTTTTTGATGGGATTATGTATTGGCTTCTTTTGTTGATTTCTTTTTGTAGATTCTGGATATTAGTCCATTGTTAGATGCATCATTTCTAAATATTTTCTCCCATTTTGTGGGCTATTTACTTTGCTGATTATTTCTTTTGCCATGCAGAAGGTTTTTAGTTTAATTATGTCTCATTAATTTGTTTTGTTGTTGTTGCATTTACTTTTGGTATCTTAGTTATAAATTCTTTGCCTTGGGCAATGTCAAGTAGTTTTTCTCAGGTTTCTTGTAGAATCTTTATGATGTCAGTTTTAAATTTAAGTCTTTGATCCATCTTGAGCTTATTTTTGTATATGGTTAGTGACAGGGATCCAGTTTCATTCTTCTACAAATGGCTATACAGTTTTCCCAGAATGATTTATTAAATAGGGTGTCCTTTCCCCAATTTATGTTTTTGTATGCTTAGCTGAAGATCAGTTTACTATATTTGGCTTTATTTCTGGGTTCTTTATTCTGTTCCATTTGTATACATATCACTTTTATACCAGTACCATGCTTTTGTAGTTACTATTGCCTTGTAGTATATAATTATATAATTTGAAATTGGGCAATGTGATATCTCCAGAAATGTTCTTTTTGATTAGGATTGTTTTGGCTATGCAGACTATTTTCTTCATTTTATATGAATTTTAGGATTTTTTTTCTAATTCTGTGAAAAATGATGTTATTTTGATAGGAATTGCATTGAATCTGTAGATTGCTTTGAGAAGTATCGTCATTTTCACGATATTGATTTTTCCAATACTTGAATATGGGATGTATTTCCATAATTTGTGTCACCTATGATTTCTTTCAACAGTGTTTTGTAGTTCTGCTTGTGGATATCTTTCGCCTCCTTAAGTATGTTCCTAAGTGTTTTATCTTTTTTGCAGCTATTGCAAAAAATTGAGTTCTTTATTTTATTCTCAGCTTGGTCATTGTTGGTGTGTAGCATTGCTACTGACTTGTGTACATTGATTTTGTAACCTGAGAATTTACTGAATTAACTTATCATATCTAGGAGCCTTTTGGAGAAATCTTTAGGGTTTTCTAAATATATGATAATATCTTCAGCAGAGAAAGTTTGACTTTCTCTTTTCCAATTTGTATGCACCTTATTTCTTTCTCTTGCCTGATTGCTCTGGCACTTTCAGTACTATGTTGAATAGCGGTGGTGAAAGTGGGCATCCTCATCTTATTCCAGTTATTAGGGGGAATGCTTTCCAACTTTTCCCCATTCAGTATGATGTTGGCTGTAGGTTTGTCATATATGGCTTTTATTATTTTGAGGTACATTCTTTGTATGCCTAGTTTGTTGAGAGGTTTTATCTCAAAGGGATGCTGGATTTTATCAAATGCTTTTCTGCATCTATTGAGATGATCATATGGGTTTTGTTTTTAATTCTGTTTATGTGGTGAATCACATTTATTGACTTGCCTTTGTTGAACCATCCCTGCGTAACTGGGATGAAACCCACTTGATCATGGTGAATTATCTTTTTGATGTGCTGCTGGATTTGGTTAGCTAGTATTTTGTTGAGGATTTTTGCATCTATGTTCTTCAGGGATATTGGTCTGTAGTTTGTTGTTGTTGTTTGTTTGTTTGTTTTTCCTTATATCCTTTCATGGATTTGGTATCAGGATAATACTGGCTTCATAGAATGAGGTAGGGTGGATTCTCTGTCTTTTGGAATAGTTTCAGTAGGATTGGTATCAATTCTTCTTTGAAGGCCTCGTAGAATTTAACTGTGAATCTGTCTGGCCCTGGACCTTTTTGTGCTGGCAATGTTTAAATTATTGATTCGATCTCACTGCTCGTTATTGGTCTGTTCGGAATTTTTATTTCTTCCTGATTCAAGCTAGGAGGGTGTATGTTTCCAGGAACTTATCCATTTCCTCTAGATTTTCTAGTTTGTATGCAAAGAGGTGTTCATAGTAGTATCTAATGATCTTTTGCCTTTCTGTGGTTAGAATTGATTTTTAGAACAGGCTTTGGTTCATGCAAAATTAAACAAAATGTACAAAGATTTCTCATGTACCCCCTGCTCCCAAACATACATAACTTCCCCCATTATTAACATATCCCCCCTAAAAGGTACATTTGTTACAATTTGAACCTACATTGACTCACCATTATCACCCAAAGTTCACAGTTAAGGGTTCAATCATGGTGTTGTACATCCTATACTGAATAATGTGTTCTGGTTGATAGTTTTTTTTCCCTAGCACTTCGAATATCATTTCACTCCCTTCTAGCCTGCAAGGTTTCTGCTAAAAATGTTTTGAGGGTCTTATAGCGTTCTCTTGTATGTGACAAATCACTTTTTTCTTGCTGTTCTCAAAATTATCTTTTGACTTTTGTCAACTTGATTATAATTTGTCTCTGTGTGGATTTCTTTGGGTATATATTATTTATTGCTTTTTAGGCTTATTGGACCTGATACTTATTTTCTTCCCTAGATTTGGAAAGTTTTTAGCTTTTTTTTTTTTTTTTTTTGACAGAGTCGTGCTGTGTTGCCAGTCTGGAGTGCAGTGGCACAATCTCGGCTCACTGCAACCTCTGCCTCCTGGGTTCAAGTGATTCTCCTGCCTCAGACTCCTGAGTAGCTAGGACTACAGGCATGTGCCACCATACCTGGCTAATTTTTGTATTTTTACTACAGGCGGGGTTTCATCATGTTGGCCAGGATGGTCTCGATCTCTTGACCACATGATCCACCCACCTTTGTCTCCCAAAGTGCTGGGATTATCCATTTTTTTAATGGGCATTCAGGTCTTCTCTCTCTCTTCTCCTTCTGACTTCCATAATGCGTATATTGATGAGCATCTTCTAAAAGGAATTATGTACATGAAATGTGTTTCCTGAAAATTAGTTCTATTGATTAAAAATAGCTAAGAAGATATTTACATAAAAGATGAATATATAGAAGGAAGATCTGTGACTAATAAATTTTTTTCAGATGTAAGAATACCTATACATGATTATCTTTTATTGTTTCTCTGGGGGAACGGCGAGCAAAACTTTATTACTCTGATTATATAAAGGGAAGTTATAATTTAACAAGGAGTAATCTTTTAGTAGTATAAAAATGGGAAATATATTAACAAGGAATTCGTGCACATATGTACACACAAACACAAAATAATACAATTTGAAAACAAAGGTAAAAAATGTTCAATCTCAATAGTAATCAAATAAATCCCAAATAAACAATAAAATATCATTGTGTATCAAAAAGTTGACAAAGATTTAAAATAATATGAAGTTTTGCCATGGTTTTAGAAAATTGACATTTTTATACATTGCTAGTGGAACAGTGATTATATTATTTCATGGACTCAATTTGGCATTATGCCTTAAAAGCCTTAATATATTTCTAACACCCTATAAACCTGAAATTTATTTATAGAAGTTTATTTTACATGACCAGAAAAACTTACATATATGTGTATATATGTACATATACATGTTAATCACATATTGTCATTAACAGTGTACATTCAAAATAATATAATATCCATCAGTAAGATATAAAATATATTTATTATGTTACCAACTAAACTGCTTCTTCCGTGGCTTTTCCAATTTAAGTTTGGGGGACTTGCTCAGGTAAAAATGTGAAGTTATTCTTACTCCTTCTCCTTTTCTTGTCCTCCACATGTGGAAACTTCAATTCTATATCTTGATATCCCAGGCTGAGATCCTTTCTTTAGTAATGTACTTTAGGGAAACATTGTAGTTTAGTAAAAGATCTCTAAATTTTGTGTTATCTGACTTCACTGATTACTAGCTCTCAGTAACTGAGCAATCTACTTGACTACTTTAGACCTCCCTTTCTTCACGTGTAAAATGGAGATGTTACGTGTATCCTACCAACTTTGCAGAGTTGCTTTCTGGCTAAAATAAGGTAATGAACAGGAAAGTGCTTTCTATTTTTCTGTACATGTGTCTTCACTTACTCTTGCCTCTGGCTACACTCACTGAAAGCCAGAGTGGGAAGCCATGTGTTGGAGGAAGTCAGGGACCCCGAATGGAAGGATTGGCTGAAGCCATGGCAGAAGAATATAAACTGTGAAAATTTCATGGACATTTATTAGTTCCCCAAATTAATACTTTTATAGTTTCTTATGCCTGTCTTTACTGCAATCTCTGAACATAAATTGTGAAGATTTCCTGGACACTTATCACTTCCCCAATCAATACCCTTGTGATTTCCTATGCCTGTCTTTACTTTAATCTCTTAATCCTGTCATCTTCATAAACTGAGAAGGATGCATGCCACCTCAGGACCCAGTGATGATTGCATTAACTGCACAAATTATAGAGGATGTGTGTTTGAACAATATGAAATCTGCACACCTTGAAAAAAGAACAGGATAACAGCATTGTTCAGGGAACAAGGGAGATAAACTTAAACCCTTAAACTCTGACTGCTGGTGAGCCAGGCAGAACAGATCCATATTTCTCTTCTTTCAAAAGCAAATAGGAGAAATATTGCTGAATTCTTTTTCTCAGCAAGGAACATCCCTGAGAAAGAGAATGCACCCCTGAGGGTAGGCCTCTAAAATGGCCGCTTTGGGGGTGGCTGTCTTTTACGGTCAAAGACAAAGGGATGAAATAAGCCCCAGTCTCCTGTAGTGTTCCCAGGCTTATTAGTATGAGGAAATTCCCGCCTAATAAATTTTGGTCACACTGGTTCTCTGCTCTCAAACCCTGTCTCCTGATAAGATGTTATCAATGACAACGTGTGCCTGAAAGTTCATTAACAATTTTAATTTCACCCCGTCCTGTCCTGCCTCCATTTGCTGTATGATATTTTATTACCTTGTGAAGCATATTTTATTACCTTGTGATCTCTGTGACCCACACCCTATTCGTACACTCCCTCCCCTTTAGAGAATTGCTAATAAAAACTTGCTGGTTTCATGGCTCAAGGAGCATCACAGAACCTGCTGACATGTGATGTCTCCCCTGGACATGCAGCTTTAAAATTTCTCTCTTTTGTACTCTTTCCCTTTATTTCTCAGACCAGCTGATGCTTATGGAAATAGAAAAGAACCCATGTTGAATATTGGAGGTGAATTTCCCCTGATAGCCATGAGCAGTACTGGGTGGTCTGTGCCACCATGAATTGCCTTGAGCCTTCTGTATTCTGTCAGGAATTAAGATTCACTTCCATGGTGGAGGAATTTTACAAGAGAAAGGGAGAAAAGATAAAATATAGAGAATAAACAAAGGGCATAATACATAACTTCATTTAAAACAATAAAATGTCTAAAGTCATTAAAGGGGTTAATAACATCAGAAAAGTTAAAATAAGGAACATATATGACTGTACGTGTGTGCACAAATGGTGAGAGTCAGACATTGGCTCAGAGAGAAGAATTACAGAGCAGAGAGGCTGAATATAAATAACTTCATTTCTGATGCTCAACTATTATCCTATAAAGAGTTCTCTTTTCAGGATTGCAGAATTTTCCAAATACTAAGTTTGTATTTTGGGTGATAGCCTTATTCCTTGAAAGTAGCATTGGAGAAACTTTTCTACAAGGAATAAAAACAAGAAAGAAGAAGCTGTATTTAATACACTTACTGACTTTCTGAAACAGTTAAAATAATACTCAGATTGTTTTCATTACTTGCAATTACTTCACATTATAATATTTGAATTTGAACACATTTTGAGTCATCAGCTAAGACCTGCTCTTTAATGGCAATTGCAAGACATGTGTCCCTCTTTCTTTCTATTGGTATATGCTATCTAGATAAAGCTTCCTTTGAGAAGTTTGGGAGGTTTTTTTTTTTTTTTTTTTTTTTTTTATGTTAACAGGATCTTTAGTATCTTGTGAAACACTACATGCTTTCATTAACTATCTACATTTTTCAAATTCGAAAGATATAGTCCAATGTGGTCAAGTGAATGAGTTAAGTAAATTTATGTAGCAAGAAAATCAATATATGAAAAAATTAAACTTCAGATGTATTGAATATACTGTGGTATTTGTCCAACTGGGTTTCCCTTAAGTCCATATTCCCATTTCACTAAGCTCAGCTAAAATGGAAGCTAGAAGCAAAAACACATTGTTGTCGTATAAATGTAGTTGTCACCCTGGCCTAACAAGTTTGATTAGCTCCATTAACAGGAAGGCTCTGCAGGGTTCTTTAAATCAAAAACATAAAAAACCTGGATTTTCAACAAACTCAGTCCTAGCTGGGCCTGATAGCCAATTTGGAAATTTATTGTCCCAAGTAATTGGATTTACTCGGGCTACTGTATCAGTATCATATCTGAACTCTGCTTCTTTCTCTTCAGCTATGTGTCACAGACTTCCACTGCCTACTTCATTCTGTCTCAGTGGAATAATCTGAGTTTCCATAGACAGAACCGTTTGGCAATGTGAAAAGTCATTAAAAGGCACTGAAAATAGCTAGTGGGATTCCTTTTTATTTTTGTTATTAGCTGTATTAATGAAAAGTTCACAGAGAAAAGAGGGAATAAAATATCTCTGCTCATAGTTAGTGCCATATTCTGATTCTTATATTGCTTATATTCTTTAAAAGTCAATGCTTTATGGGTTAATGCTCTTATTATAAAAGTCAAAAAGAACCAGATTGAATTAGTAGAAGGAGCATTGTCTATGTGTCCTTCTGAGGAAAATAGATTCCTGAGATATTACAGGTCATAATCTCAGATTTATAAGTGATTTTTAAGAATCACCTTATCATAAAACTTTTCTTTGATTTATAAAGTTAATGCAATCCTTTCCAAAGATTCAATTAGAGATATTTTCTTGGTCTTTCAGCATTTAGATTTCTCATCACATTACTGGCAATGATAATAATATAGGTTCCATAGGATTTCTGAATGGACAAAATTAAATGAATACATGTGAATCACCTCAATATTTTAAAAAAGTTTGCCCATTTATCACTGTCCCTTTTCCCTTGACATTGAACCAGTTCCCCATTCATGACAAAGCATCTTTTATACCATAAATCTACATGAATTTAAATTCTCAAAGCAGTCTTTATTGAACAATGCTGTCAAAGACTTCTGAATAGTCCAAATAAATTCTATAGATTCTCCTATTTTATGAATAATGCTTATTTATTTATTAATTCACTTGTTTGTTTCTCTCTCTCTTCTTCCTTTCTTCTTTCCTTCCTTCCTTCTAAGAATAATGGCAGATTAGTTAGACATGAGTATGCATTCTAAAAGCTTTATATGTCTTCCAAGTTCAATTGTTCCTGCTTTAAATATTCATATTCACTAATATACTTCTTTATGATAGACACCATCAAATTGTCAGATAGGAAAGAGAGACTTGTCTTATTTTAAGGAAACGGTTAGGCAAAATACAGTGAACTTGGCCCTATGCTATTCAAGCTGAAAGTAATAATCCAGAGGAGAGAAATAGAGTTGCTTATTGCTTTCCCTCAGTATTTTGTGTATTCTGAATATATCTGCTATTAAAACACAGATCTTTACTAATTTCTACCAGCTTGCTAAGTACCACAATCTCACCATGAGTCTGTGTGGCAGCAGTTTTATGAAGGTTCTTTGGCTTCTGTGACTTAGCTGATGATGTTTCCTTACCATTAATGTCCTCATTCTTTCCCTCTATCTATTGACCTCCTTCCTGATTTTATAGGTGCAAGACAAATCTGTTCCTCCCAAGAACATTTCTGCCCACACAAGACCCAGGGAGTCTACATTTCCTCTGAACCCTTATGGCACTCACTGTAACTATGCCCCTTCTTTACCAGGTGTAATTTACAACCTCGCACCACTCATGTCCTTCTCACAGTTTGAATTCATCATCTTCCGTGCCAAATCATCCTTTGTCAAGGTTCCTATTATGGTGAGTATCTTCATCTAAACAGGTGTTCAATCACAAATAGGGTCATTATCTGTGACTCTCCCTTCATACTTACCAACTACCTCCTTAACATGCAAATATGAAGTCCTGTGCCATCTTAATATCTCTCTCTTCTACCTCTTCATGGCATCTTCAATTCCTGAGCTTAGGGGGTGATCATCTTCTTCCTGGATTACTGCTAGCTTTCTACAACTGGTCAGATTTGAATATTGCTCACACTTAATCCATTCTCCCTCAGGCAGTCAGAATACATGCTAAAATGCAAATGTAACCTTTTCACTTTCCTGCTCAAAACTTTTCAATAGTTCTGAAATGCTTTTAAAATGAGGCAAAATTTTCCAGCAAGCCATACAAAATCCTTTACGATCTAGCCAATACTTAGCTATTCAGCTTTGTATCTGGGAACTCTCCAGTTTATACGTTAAGCTCCTGGCACACTGAGCTGAACATACATATTGCCCATGTTAGTGAATGTACAATGGGAATTTTCTTGTCTTAGAATTTCTGCTAAAGTTTGAAGGTGGTGGTCAGTATTTACAACTTCTAAAGAGAACTGATAAACATTTCTAAAGACATTTCTAATAGCAAAATGGGTTTGTAACTATCATTTTCCATAATCTACCTCCAGCCTATACAACAGAAAATTAGAAATTAAAAAAAAAACAGTTTATTGGAAATTAGGAGAATTGCTAGTGGTAAACGATGCTATGGTATTTCCCCTCTCTCTGCGGAAATCAGAGGGACCACATCCTCTTCCCCAAGTCATGTGAGGAGCCATCAGGAGTATTCGTCATAGAGATCAGAGGTGTCTAAAAGAGGGAAACCCCAAATCTTAAAACCTTACTGGTTGTTCAGTGTACTATGGAGTTGCTGGCTTGGGCTCTGGAATGTACTGAAGCAGAGAATTGGATTCCTAGGGAAAAGATCCTTTGGGGACTAGAAACATATGTGAACACAGAACCTGGCAATTTTTATCCCCCTGTTGAATTTGAATGGCAGTAGGCTGATGGAAGTACCAATAAGAAGGCAACAAGGCAACAGTTGATAGAAGCAGCATTGTCAGGGCAAGGTTGTGAGAATTTCCTATGGGCCAAGTGGATGGTGTGGAGGAGGGAACTAACTCCTGCAGAGGTGAGGGGGATCCAGTTGTATTCTCTGTATGAGAATGTACATTCAGGGGCAGGAGCTTGATGGGGTTTGCCAAATATTGGAGGCAGAGGAGGGAATTGTCTTCTTGAAACAAATACGCTGCAGACATCTCTGGAGCAATCAGGGAGATCTCTAAAGAATTCCCTAGTATTTCATGAAACAACCAGCATTTGAACATTCTCCATAAAGAGCATGCTGTCCAGCTGGAGTCAGCCAAGAGAGAACCACAAACATACTAGACAAATAAGACCTCTGTCCCCTGTCTTCTGAATCTGCTTCTCTTTATTCCCTGCCTTGGGGAAGCTTGGAAGGATGGGGAAAAGATAGAGTAGGAGAAGTGAGAAAACCGACCAAGCTCCCTACCTACTGCCGGTCTGGGAGTCATAAGCTGGGGAGAAGAGGGAGATTGCAAATGAGGTGTGATTAACTCAGTTCTTCAGTGAACTTTTATTGAGCATTTCTTTTATGCCTGAAACAGTTCTAGACAGGATTAGACTAAATTTTGATTAGACTAAAATTTTGATTTGTGTGGCCTGTAATTTTTAATATCTGAAATTGAAACTATTTTTTAAAGTTGAAAATGACTGAAAAGTGATGGGTTTTGCCCATTATGGCAATAAGGGGCTACAGGCAGAGAAGATCCAGAGAAGCATGCTAAACTCTGTGATGGGAGAAAAATAATGTTGCCTGTGTATATCCCATCAAATGCCACTCATTCAACAAGCCAGTTATACTCTAAATGTACCTTGTCCTCTCTAATCTTCCTGCTTTATACATGACTTTCCCTGCCTGGGTATTCCACACACTATCTGTACCTAGAGTTTCTTGGTGAGCTCAATACATTTTTACCACGCATCATTATGTGGGAGCATTTCCTTATTCTCACATGACTGATCAGTTCCTTTCCTATGAATTCTAAGGCCCTTCCTTTTCAAAATACTGTTTACTTCTTTCTAAATTGTAGGTTCCTTGAGTGCAGAAAATTTTTCTTATAAACCTTTGCATTGTAGATGCCCAGCACATAATTAAATGTAAATAAGCAGATTAAGGGACGAGACCATGCTTTATACTTTGCATTGTTTTCTGTGGTGACTGCGTAACGTCTCATACTTAGGAATAAGTCTGTAAATGCCAGTGTTGTAGATCTAACCACTAGTTAGTGGTCCAGCTTTATATATTTACATAAACAGTGCTGCTGATGTGTGTTTTAGCTCACTATAGGCACCAGATAGCTCACTATAGGCACCAGATACTTGATCATATAAGACAGAGTCCCAGTCCCTATAACTACTGGTGAGTTTCTCTAAAGTTATCTCTAAACTTTATGAGATAAAGTTTATGAGATAAAGTTTAGTTTATCTCTTAACTTTATGAGATAAATTTTATGAGATAAAGTTTAGTTTATCTCTTTATGAAGATGACAAAAGGATTTTTTGAGAATGAGGGAACTTATACTCTGGAATAAAAACTATATGATTTTCTATAAATGTATTTTATGTGTAAATGCACAAGGGCTTTGAATCCTATACTTAGATATTTCTCAGTAACAACAATATAAACCCAAGTTAACAGTTTCCTTTCTGGTCTGTCCTCTTCCTTGACTTGTGCTGATGTTCACTTGTGTGTCTTCTGGGAATTACTGTCCTGCAGATTCTATACTGTAGGACAGTCATGCCAGAAGTTATTATATTGTTTAGGAATAGGTGCCGCCAAATATTACAGAGAACTTAAAATAATAGTTACTTAAATATAATAACTGATGTTTATTTTTTTCTACTGCAAAAGAAATCCAGAGATACAATAGTGCAAAGTGAATTTGGTAGCTCTATAGTCATCAGGGAGTCGGGCTTTTTCTCAGTTTTAGCTCCTGCATCCCAGCATATGCTGCCATCTTCAAGGTCATCTCATAGTCTTAGGAGGTTATTGATCTTCCAGCTATCATGTCCAAGTTACAGATCACAGGAAGAAAAACGGAAGGACAACAGTGACTTGTAAAGAGGCATATAGCTTCAATCAGCCTTCCCAAGAGTCCCACCGAGTGTTTCTGCTTGCATTTCATTGGCCAGAATTTACCCACTTAGCAACTGTCTGCTCTAACAGAGGCTAGGAAATGCTGTCTTTTAGTTATAATTGGAGCTTATTGTTTACAAAAAAGAAGATCAGTGGCAACTAGAGAATATAATCTCTGTCATGGCTGCATTTTTGTATAAGGGTTTACTATTTATCACTTTGTCTCTTATTTTACTCCATGTTTCCCTTCAACACAAAATCTTTACATATTGATTTTCACAAAATGCCACACTTCACTCCAATCTGCTCTGAAAGTCCTCGCTGCCTGCTGTGTTTGTTCACAAATAAATCACTTTTGTATGTTTGCATGGCCTTGCTGCTCTCCATCTAACTTAAATGCTCAGTCCTGCATCTGCGTTCTCACAGCCAGGAGCGTTCTCCCTGGAGGGCTGAGACCATGGGCAGGATTTTATTTTTTTCCCTTCCAGTTGAAGTAGTCACTTCTGGGGGGGTCAGAATATAAGCTGAAAATCAGGTCTGGCTTTGTGGCATTTTGGTACTTCCTGGCCAAATGATGGGTGGGTAGAGGGTCTCACTTGTGCTCTGAGGTGTTACGCAGCTGGTACTCATTGGTATCAAGTGCTCTCCCTTGCTGCTTCTGTTTCCTAGGTGGGCCACCTTCTTCTTTGCTGATCTCTTCCTGGGACTTCCAGACACAGAGCCCTCAGTAGGAGCTGCTACTTCCAAGAAGGCGCATTGAGAAAGGCAAGTGCTTCATGTTCCACATGAATATCATATAATGCTCTATGAGGCTTTATGCAAAGATTTGGATAACTATGGAATTACAGTGTAGATGGTGGAAGATGTAAATTATATGAAAAACAGTACTTTTCCATGGTCATGAGAGAACCATTTTTAGGATGCTCGGTCTTTCAGAGGGTGTCCTTCTTTGTTGCTCCTGCACATTGGGTTCTTTCTATGTGATAGCTACTTTTCTTCTGTAGCCATAGGAACTAGTTTTACACCAAAAACTATTTCCATCCTGATTCTGCCAGTAGTTTAGTTCTCTATGTTTGCGTTGCTAGAAGGATAACACTAAAGAGAGTTAGTTCATAGTCACTTATGATATTCCAATTTCCACAGAAGAATCTAGAGTAGATAGTCCACATTTGTCTTATTTTTGCCATAGGTTATTGGAGTACAGATGGTATTTGGTTACATTAGTAAGTTCTTTAGTGGTGGTTTCTGAGATTTTGGTGCACCCTCACTTAAGCAGTGTACGCTATACCTAGTGTGTAGTATTTTAATCCTCACCTCATTCCCACTCTTCTCCCCAAGCCCCCAAAGTCCATTGCATCATTCTTATGCCTTTGCATCCTCATAGCTTAACTCCCATATATCAGTGACAACATATGTTTGGTTTTCCATTCCTGAGTTACTTCACTTAGAATAATAGTCTCAAGTCTCATTCAGGTTGCTTCAAATGCCGTTAATTCAGTCCTCTCTATGGCTGAGTAGTATTCCATTGTATACATATGTACCCCAGTTTCTTTATCCACTTGTTGATTAATGGCATTTGGGTTGGTTCCATGATTTTGCAATTGTGAATTGTGCTGTTATAAACATGCGTGTGAAAGTATCTTTTTTGTATAATGACTTCTTTTCCTCTGGGTAGATATCTAGTAGTGGGATTGCTGGCTCAAATGGTAGTTCTAAATTTAGTTATTTAAAAACTGTTTTCCATAGTAGCTGTACTAGTTTACAATCCCATCAGCTGTGTAAAAATGTTCCCTGGTCACTTCATCCATGCCAACATCTGTTTTTTGATTATTTGATTATGGCCATTCTTGCAGGAGTAAGGTGGTATTGCATTGTGGTTTTGATTTGCATTTCCCTGATCATTAGTGATGCAGAACATTTTTCATAAGTTTGTTGGCCATTTGTATATCTTTTTTGGAAAATTGTCGATTCATGTCCTTAGCTCACTTTTTGATGGGACTGTTTGTTTTTTTCTTACTAATTTGTTTGAGTACATTGTAGATTCTAGATACTAGTCCTTTGTCAGATGTATAGATTGTGAACATCTTTTCCTACTCTGTGGGTTGTCTGTTTACTGTTCCTTTTGCCATATAAAAGCTCTTTGGTTTAATGAAGTTCAGCTATTTAGGTTGTTTTTATTACATTTGCGTTTGGGTTCTTGATCATCAAATCCTTGCCTAAGCCAATGTCTAGAAGGGTTTTTCTAATGCTGTCTTCTAGAATTTTTATAGTCTCAGGTTTTAGATTTAAGTCCTTAATCCATTTTGAGTTGATTTTTGTATAAGGTGAGAGATGAGGATACAGTTTTGTTTTTCTACGTATGGAGAGCCAATTATCTCAGCATCATTTATTGAAAGGGGTGTCCTCTCCCCACTTTGTTTTTGTTTGCCTTCTCCAATATCAGTTGGCTGTATTTGGGTTTATTTCTGGGTTCTCTGTTCCGTCCTATTCATCTATGTGCCTATTTTTATACCAGCACCATGCTGTTTTGGTGACTATGGCCTTATATTATAGTTTGAACTCAGGTAGTGTGATGCCTCCAGATATTTTCTCTTTGCTTAGTCTTGCTTTGGCTATGCCATGTCTTTTTTGATTCCATATGAATTTTATAATTTTTTTTTCTAATTCTGTGAAGAATAATGGTGGTATTTTGATGGGGATTGCATTGAAATTGTAGATTGCTTTTGGCAGTATGGTCATTTTCATAGTATTGATTGTACCCATCCATGGGCATGGGATGTATTTCCATTTATTTGTGTCATCTAGATTTTATTTCAGCAGCATTTTGTAGTTTTCCTTGTAGAGGTCTTTTACCTCCTTGGTTAGGTATGTTCCTAAGTGTGTGTGTGTATGTGTGTATATGTGTATATGTGTGTGTGTGTGTTTTATGCTATTATTAAAGGGGTTGATTTTTTATTTGATTCTCTGCTTGTTTGCTGTTGGTGTATAGAAGACCTACTGATTTGTATACATTAATCTTGTACCAGGAAACTTTGCTGAATTCTATTATCAGTTCTATGAACTTTCTTGAGGAGTCTTGAAGGTTTTTGAGGTAAACAATCATATCGCCAGCAAACAGTGACAGTTTGTTCTTTGAAACCTACGAGAACAAAGACATATTGTACCAGAACCTTTGGGACACAGCTAAAGTAGTGTTTAAAGGAAAATTTACAGCACTGAATGCCCATAGGAGAAAGCAGGAAATATCTAAAATGGACACCCTAACATCAAAATTAAAAGAACTAGAGAAACAAGAGCAAAAAAATTCAAAAGCTAGCAGAACACAAGAAATAACTAAGATCAGAGGAGAACTGAAGAAAATAGAGACACCAAAAACCCTTCAAAAAAATTAATGAATCCTGGAACTGGTTTTTTGAAAAGATTAACAAAATAGATAGATCACTAGCCAGACTAATGAAGAAGAAAAGAGAGAAGAATCATATAGACACAATACAAAATGATAAAGGGGATATCCCCACTGATCCCACAGAAATACAAACTATCATCAGAGAATACTATAAACACCTCTACACAAATACACTAGAAACTCTAGAAGAAATGGATAAATTTCTGGACACATACACCCTTCCAAGACTAAAAAAGGAAGAAGTCGAATCCTTGAATAGACCAATAACAAGTTCTGAAATTGAGGCAGTAATTAATAGCCTACCAACCAACAAAAAATCCCAGCACCAGAGAGATTCAGTCAAATTCTACAAGATGTACAAAGAGGAGCTGGTACCATTTCTTCTGAAACTATTCCAAACAATAGAAAAAGAGGGACTCCTCCCTAACTCATTTTATGAGGCCAGCATCATTCTGATACCAAAACGTGGCAGAGACACAACATAAAAGGAAAATTTCAGGCCAGTATCCCTCATGAACATTGATGCAGAAATCCTCAACAAAATACTGGCAAACCGACTCCAGTGGCACATCATAAAGCTTATCCACCATGATCAAGTTGCCTTCGTACCTGGGATGCAAGGGTAGTTCAACATGTGCAAATCAATAAACATAATCTATCACATAAACAGAACCAGTGACAAAAACCAATGATTATCTCTCAATAGATACAGAAAAGCCCTTCAATAAAATTCAACACCCCTTCATGCTAAAAACTCTCAATAGACTAGGTATTGATGCAACGTATATCAAAATAATAAGAGCTATTTCTGACGAACCCACAGCCAGTATCATACTGAATGGGCAAAAGCTGGAAGTGTTCCCTTTGAAAACTGGCACAAGACAAGGATGTCCTCTCTCACCACTCCTATTCAACATAGTATTGACTTCCTCTTTACCAATTTGGATACCTTTTTTTCTTTCTCTTGTCTGATTACTCTAGATAGGATTTCCAGTACTATGTTGAAAAAGAGTGGTGAGAGTAGGCTTTCTTGTCTTGTTCTAGTTCTCAGAGGGAATGCTTTCAATTTTTCCCCTTTCAATATTATGTTGGCTGTGGGTTTATCATAGATGGCTTTTATTACATTGAGGTATGTCCCTTGTATGCCGATTTTGCTGAGAGTTTTAAACATAAAGCAACACTAGATTTTGTCGAATGCTTTTTATGAATCTATTGAGATGATCATGAGATTTTTGTTTTTAATTCTCATTACATGGTGTATCACGTTTATTGATTTGCATATGTTAAACCATCCCTGCATCCCTGGTGTGAAACTTGCTTGATCATGGGTGGATTATCTTTTGATATGTTGTTGGATTCAGTTAGCTAGTATTTTGTTAGGGATTTTAGCATCTGTGTTCATCAGGGATATTGGTCCATAGTTTCCTTTTTTGGTAATGTCCTTTCCCGGTTTTGGTATTAGGGTGATGCTGACTTCTTTATCTTGTGGAATAGTGTCAAAAGAATTGGTGCCAATTCTTTTTTGAATATCTGGTAGAATTCTGCTGTGAATCCATCTGGTCCTGGACTTTTTTTGGTTGGTAATTTTCTTAACATTTCAGTCTCCCTGCTTGTTATTGGTCTGTTCAAGGTATCTAATTTTTCCTGATTTAAGCTAGGGCGGTTGTATTTTTCCAGGAATTTATCCATCTCTTTTAGGATTCCTAGATTATGTGCATAAAGATTTTCACAGTAGCCTTGAATGATCCTTTTTATTTCAGTGGTGTCAGTTGCAGTATCTTCCGTTTCATGTCATAATGAGGTTATTTTGAATTTCTCTCTTCTTGGTTAATTTTGCTAATGGTGGCTCATGCCTGTAATCCCAGCAGTCTGGAAGGACAGGGCAGGTAGATCATGTGGTCAGGAGATCGAGACCATTCTGGCCAACATGGTGAAACTCCATCTCTACTAAAAACACAAAAATTAGCTGGGCATGTGTGCTACTCAGGAGTCTGAGGCAGAAAAATCACTTGAACCCAGGAGGCAGAGACTGCAGTGAGCCGAGATTGCATCACTGCACTCCAGCCTGGGTGACAGAGTGAGACTCTGTCTCAAAAAAAAAAAAAAAAAAAAAAGTGTATTCTATGGTTGTTGGATGAAATATGAAATGTGCTGTGTACATCTGTTAAGTCATACACTGCTGGTAGGAATGTAAATTAGAACAACAGTCTATATATGGAAACTGAAGCTGTTGGTGCCAATAGAAAACAAGACCTTTGGGAAATCTTGACATTTATGAGATGTGTGGAAGATAAACTCATGTAAGTCATTGAAAACAAATGGTCTTTAGCACATATTTTTGTTGTTCACACTATCTTTGAACACTTATTGCATAAATGGCAAGCTCTTAATAGTTTATTTCAATTTTTAAATTGTGGTAAAATACACATGACATGAAATTTACCATCCTAGCCACTTTTAGCTGTACAGTTTAGTGGTATTAAATACATTCATAATGTTTTGCAACTATCACCATCATCCATCTCCATAATTCTCCCTTCTTTTTATCTTGTCAAACTGAAACCCTATGCCCATTAAACAAAAAGTTCCTGTTTCACCTCCCCTGAAGCCCCTGGCAAGCACTATTTTACTTTTTGTTTCTCTGATTTGCCTATTGTAAGTACCTAAATAAGTGGAGACATATAGTATTTGTCTTTTTGTGATAGGCTTATTTAACTTAGTATAATATCCTCAAGTTTCATCCATGTTGTAGCATATTGTAGAATTTCCTTTCTTTTAAAAGCTGAATAATATTCCATTGTGTGTGTGTGTCCATCTATATATCATATTTTGCTTATCCATCATCTGTTAATGGACACTTTGGGGTTGCTTTTACATTTTAGATATTGTGAATACTGCTATGAACATGGGCAAGACTCTGCTTTTAATTCTTTAGGATGTATACATAGAAGCGGAATTGCTGTATCATACGGTAATTCTGTTTTTAATTTTTTGAGGGACCATCATATTGTTTTCTATGCTGTTTTCCCATGGCTGTACCATTGTACACACAATGATTCCAGTTTCTTCACACCCTTGCCAACACTTGTTATTTTCTATCTTTTTGATAGTAGTCATTCTAATAAGTATGAGGTGATTACCTCATTGTGGTTTTGATTTGCATTTCCTAAATGATTAGTAATGCTGAACACCTTTTCAAGTACTTATTGGCCATTCATGTATCTTCTTTGAATAAATGCCTATTTAACTCCTTTGTCTATTTATAAATTGTTTGTTTTTATGTTGAGTATTAGGAGTTCTTTATATACTCTGGAGACCAACTGTTTGTCAGCTATGATTTGCAAGTATTTTCTCTCATTCTGTGGGTTATCTTTTTACTCTTTTGATCATAAATTTTGATGCACAAATTTAAAACATTTTGAATGAAGTTTAATTTATCTAGTTTTGTTTCTTTTGTTGCCTGTGTCTTTTTTGTTACATCTAAGAAATATTTGCTAAATCCAGAGTTGTGAAGCTTTTGCCCTATGTTTTTTTCCTAAGAGTTTTATTGTTTTAAGTCTTGCATTTAGGTGTTTAATCCATTTGGGGTTAATTTTTGTGCATGGTGTTTGGTAAGAGTTCAACTTATACTCTTCCATATTAAAAAAGTATACTTCCAATCTCGCTATTTAACACTTGTTCTTCAATGGACAAGAGAAGCTATCTTCTTGATAAAGCAAAAATATGAATTTATGAGTTTAGTTCAAATAGCCCAGTCTCTCTGCCTATCACCAGCTCCTTTTACTTTACATATCTATCCTCAGCTCTCAGCCTAACCTCTGTTACTTGGCTTGTAAATCCCTCTTATGATTATTCTTTATGTCCTTAAAGATGTGCAATCTGCTTGCAATTTTTACTTTCTTATAAGTGGGAAATTTTTATAATCTTTCCAAATGGAGTCATATTGGGCATAATCTAGATCCCTTCCAAATATTTTGTAGATCTAGCTATCGATTTTGTTTTATGTTTTTTGGTTGTTGTTGCTCACATTTATAAATAAGTTTGTAAAAATTTCTAGTCATTTCTCTTAGCAAAATTACAAGAAGGAATCATTAGCTATATACAGCTAAAATAGATTGTTTTAATAGGAAATATCCAAGAAAGGAGCCAATTAAAGTAATAATCATGTCTTTGGACAAGACAATTGAGAGAAGATATACAGGAGGTGGAAATGGTTCGGTGCCAGAAAAAGCTCAAGGCTAGTAAGTGGAAAGTGGCACTTACTTTTGCTCCTAAATTTAATCCCATCGGATACTCTCCTGTGCAGAATTGTCCAGTAAACTGTCAGCCACGAACTTCATGCCTTCTCTCTCACTGTGTTGTTTGCTTTTTTTTTATGATTAGCAGATGGAATGTTCAATTCACCGTAGAGCTAATATTACAGAAAACAATTGTCCAAAAAGTAGAGGACTCCCTTGAGCCCTAATAAGAAAGAAAAGATAAATAGCCAGGCTGCACACACATCCCAAGTACTTTGGAATTGTGTTTATTAACACAAACTGAAATATACAGAAGCAGTACCAAGAGTGTGTACCTCTGTTCCTCTTACACTTTAGGGCAACACATAGAGATCTGGCAACACCGGACATCCACTTCCATTAGAGGGAGCCTGGCTGTGTGGTTAGAAAGTTGCCAGCTTGGGGAAAATCAGATCCTGTGCTGGCTTAATCAAAGGCACGGTAAAGGATCAGTAGGTAGATCTTTGGCCCTTGTCCTGTTTTGCCACCTCAGCACCAGGTTAGGAGAGCGCCAGTCATTCCATAGGCCTGGTCAGGGGTGGCAGCTCTGCGCATTGATGATTCATTGGTCTGATCCACCACCTCAGCGTTCTATTGGGATTGACTGTCTTTAGCACTCAGTTCCAGTTATTTCTTTGTTGCTCTACAGTTTTCTCTCTGAGCAGCCAACCTGTAAAATCAGGCTATGTATAGTAATCAGCAATTTTTTGGGGGGGACAAATTAACCCTTCTCTTTATGGCCCCTCTAACAATTTCTGTAAGTGCTCAAGCAACTGTACAGCAGGGACTGAGAGTAAAGAATTCTTGGCACATTACAGTCCCTTCCATGGGGTACTGAGGGTCATGGTAGGACTGCTTTACAGCACAAGAGAGACTTGATTTTCAAGTACATTTCATGCTGGTTTAAAGGATACTTCTTTAATAAAGTGTTTGCATTTTTCACTTTGTAGCAGTAGCTCTTCAAGAGTCCCAGCTCTTAGTAAATCCATTTGCCTAGCATGTTAAAGTTTACATAGCTAAAATTAACAGGTGCTTACTAAGTTCTAGGCACACAATGGGGGCACTGCCATTGTGTTTTTGTTACAGATAAGAAATGAAGTCTCGGCCGGGCGCGGTGGCTCAAGCCTGTAATCCCAGCACTTTGGGAGGCCGAGACGGGCGGATCACGAGGTCAGGAAATCGAGACCATCCTGGCTAACACGGCGAAACCCCGTCTCTACTAAAAATACAAAAAACTAGCCGGGCGAGGTGGCGGGCGCCTGTGGTCCCAGCTACTCAGGAGGCTGAGGCGGGAGAATGGCGTGAACCCGGGAGGCGGAGGTTGCAGTGAGCTGAGATGCGGCCACTGAACTCCAGCCTGGGCGACAGAGCAAGACTCTGTCTCAAAAAAAAAAAAAGAAATGAAGTCTCTGAAAAATTAGCTTACTCAAGGTAATGTTGCTAATAAAGTGGTTGAACTGCAGTTCAAGTCCTGGTAGATATACCTGGACCTCAAGCTTGCTAAAACCATAGCTTGTGAAAATACAAAGCCTCGCACCTAGAATTATGCAAATTTTCAGGAGACTTACATTGCAATGGCTTTTTAGTTCCTTCTGAATTCTTATAATACGTTATCGTATGTTGACCCAGATATGAAATTCATGTCTCTTTAATTTTACTCCAAATCATCCATAGAAAGCATTGATTTATTGAGGGCTGCACAGCAGAGTCTGAGGAGAAGTTTATGATACTGTGACACAGATGACTTAATTCTCAACATAGGTGTTACCCGTTTGAAAATATCTGTCCTTTGCTTTGCCACTGAGAAGAACTTCTACCCACCTCAGCCTTTCTTGCCTTATTGGCCTCTCCTTTCTTCTCTTCCTTTCTCTCTTTTCTGTAACTCCCTTTAAGGAGCAGGGAAGCAAGCAAGAAAAACAACAAAACAACATACCTTCTTTTACATATTTTTTAAACCGAGCAACTTTTCTTTCTCTGAAGCTTTAGTGTCAGTCAAAGCCAAGACCCTCAATAGCTCACCTTGTATCTCAAGTACTTATGAGTGTATTCACCCCCTTCCTTTCTTCCTCAAAAAGCAGTCACATGATGAGATGAATTCAAACATTCTTATGTCCATGATCAGTAGATGGAATACTCAATTAACCATAGAGTTTGAGGACTCATGCCCTACACCAAACCTCTCCTCTGCATGGACAGTGACCTTGTTCTGTCTCATCTAAAAGCCTTTCAGGATGAGAAATTCAGGAAGGAAAGGAGGAAGAAGCTGGGAAAGAGAAGAGAAGGGGAATGTATATAGAAGGGGTCTGTTTTTTATTCTTCATGTTTTGGGGGCTTGCTTTGCATGTGGACTTCTGAAATGCAAAGTAAAGGTTTATTTTTCTTTAAAATACCTGTCTTCTTTCACTACCTGTTAAACTCCTTCTCTCCACTTGTTTTTCTTTTACCTTAATTCAGATAATGACCTCAAAAACACAAAGAACAAAAATATTTGTGAAAGGAGGGGATTTGGGGATGGGAGAGCAGGAAATCCTCTCCTTTAACCATCCTGTATGCTACAACTGATAGGACTATAAAATAAAAGTTTTCTTACATCTTTTTCGAGAGTAGAAGAGAATGAGTTGAGATGTCTAGTGCTCACATGTTGCCAATCTTTCTCTAAAGAAAAATAATTGTTTTAAGTACTAGAAAAAAAGAGTTCAGATTATTCTGTAAATTAAGGGCATTGTTTTGTAGGGCTGTACAGTCCCTTTCTTACTACTCATTAACTATTGTGGACCATGATCTGAGACTGTTATTGTCTGCAGATAAATTGGGTGTTAATTGTAAGTTTATCCATGTTCACTTCTCACATTCAATTTATTTGTCAGTTTAGAAATGGGCTAATTTTGGTTTGATTTGGGCCCATTTCCTTTAGAATGTGTTATTGTTGATATGCTAAAAATCTTTTTGAATGCCCTGTATCAGCAAATTCTGTTATTAAACCTAATTAGTTAATGAAGAATTTGTAATTCATCAAATATGTTAAGTAATTATTACAATACATAAAACACAGATAACTGATTATCCCAGAAATATAGTTTTTGAAAACTAAATTTCAACTAACTTAGTTTCTTCCCCCTCCCCCCGCCCCGCGCCGCGCCCAAGATGGAGTTTTGCTCTGTTGCCAGTCTGGAGTGCAGTGGCATGATCTCAGCTCACTGCAACCTCCACCTCCTGGGTTCAAGCGATTCTCCTGCCTCAGCCTCCCTAGTAACTGGGACTACAGGCACACACCACCACATCCAGCTAATTTTTGTATATTTAGTAGAAATGGGGTTTCACCATGTTGGCAGGATGGTCTCTATCTCTTGACCTCATGATCCGCCTGCCTAGGCCTCCCAAAGTGCTGGGATTATAGGTGTGAGCCACCGCGCCCAGCCCTTAGTTTCCATAATAACAAATTGAGTGCTTACTATTGTATCTACTATAGATCCTTAAGTGATAGTAAAATGTATCAACATTTCCCTTGCCCACAAGTCACTTATAGTGATGAGGAAAGCACAGAGTTTATCTCACCTGTATGCACACTGTTGCACAAAGATACTCTTACATCACTGAGTCGTAAGACTTGAATGGTTTTGAGGGGAGATGATTTTGATCTGGGAAGATGAGTAGGGCTTGTTAGCAGAGATAACAAAATAGGTATAGTAGGTAGAGTGGTACAGTATAGAGGTGAGCAATTGAGGAATATGCTTCAAAAATGGCTAGTAGTCAAGTATGGCTGGAGTATAATTATGCCAGGCTGGTAGAGGGAGATAAGGCAGGAAAGGTAAATCAAGGCCTAATTGCAAGGTAATGACGCTTTGAATACAATGCTAAATAACTGAGACTTTATTTGGAAGCCAGTTTTTCACTGAATGCTGCTGTTTGGTAGACCTTGACAATTTTCTCCAAAATATTATGGACAAACAAGTTTGGGAAGTGTTGCATATTTCCTCCTCCCAGGCATTCATAGGACACAGTGGTACATTAAAGGGTAAAAAAATCCTGCAGTAAAGACCCATTTTATCATGTTTAACATGGTGTTTCTCAAATGTACTTAACCACAGAATCTTTGCTTCCAGAACTCTTATCAATATGTCAAGGAAAACCTGTGCTTCATAGAACATAGTTTGGGAAAAACTTCAGCCACTGCTGTAGGCAATGGATTAAAATAAAAAACATTTAAGTGGGTCAGTGGCATGATTAGATCTATACTTTAGGAAAGAAAAATATGTAAACTTTCTTTGATTCAGATTATTAATATATTTTGAGATGTTATAGCACATCGGAACCATCAAGAACAAAATTTTGTTTTGGATATATGCAGAAGTATGGATCACTAAATATTTCTGATTAATAGTGTGAAGGATAATAGAATCAGTATCCCAATAAATGGAACTTCTCTGGAGAAGCTCACCCTATTCGTGAGAAAATTAAATGCCTAGCTATCACTGCCAAGTTGGTTTCTTTTTTAAGCTAACTGACAATCAAAATTTTCTGACATACTCATTAACCATAGAAAATGGCACAGGAGAATTTGCTTAAAGAAATGCAAACAGATCTCATTGTCCTTAAGAGAGAAGATAACACAGAGTAAAGAGAACATTCTGGCAGTTTTAAACAGATTTTCCTTTTCTGTACAGGACGATGTCTTTTTCTAGTGAATTGTACTGAGGTTTCTTTTTTGCATAAATCCTACTTTAGTAGTATATATTGTTTAGTTCTGGTCAAGATGGGGACGTTCCTTAAAATCGCATTTGAAAGATATATGAATCTTGTTTTTTGTTGTTTGGCTTAGAATGACTTCTATAAAATGTCAGATCAGGATATTATGATATCTAGTATTCTAATAATTTCTACTTTAAAAATAAGGGACTTCTATTGAGTAGCCCTCTATTTCAGTAAGTATTAAGAGTTGTACATGATATTGGGGAAAAATGATGAACTAAAATTTAGCAATTACATATAGCATGATCCTGAAATAACATGGTTATAAGGTAATCATGTCCTAATTTCCAGTACTTACATTTTGAGGGATCCATTGTGCCATTGCACATGTTCTTTTGAGAAGACTCTTTCCTTTATTCTTTCCATGGCTGGCTTTTTCCCCTTCCTCAAATATTTAAGAGCAGATAATCCACTTTGCTTGGGTGAGAATATTCACGAGCTGAATCCTCGAGGATAAGTAGGAACGTATCAAGGGTCAAAGGCGGGAAGGAGCAAAATGTCCTATGCTTAGAATGTCTTGTGTGTAGACGGGTGAGTTAAATATTAAACCAAGGAGGTAGGCAAGCATCAATCAGGGAGGATTTTGTATGTGATTCTATAGTGTTGGGAACAATAGGCTGCGGAAAGTGATTTGAATTTTAGAAAGATTACTCTGATAGCAATATGGAAGATTGCCGATGGGGGAGGGTGGGGTGAGATTAAAGCAGGGGAAATTGTTAGTATGTTACACTAATGTTATGAACAAGAGATTATAGGAAACTACAGCATAACAATAAAAGTGGAGAAAGTGGGATGGGGTGGCAGACAATATATATACAAGTAATTTCACTCAGATAAATTTACAGGATGAATATGGGTGTTAGTAGGAGAGAGTGGTAGACCAAAGAGATTATTTTCTAGTGTTATTGCTGATGCTATTTGTATTTTTGATATTATTCAAGAATTTAGTGACTGACTAGTCTATGATGCCATCACTCAAAGGAAGAAATGCAGAATGACTGAATTTTAGGGGAAGAAATTTCAACAGACAGATGTAATAAAACATTTGAGCTTGAGGTACTGTGAAAAATTGAGCTAGTGATTCTCAAAACATAGTCTTCCAATGCCTAGGGTCTTCAAAATCCTTTCAAGGGGTTTGTGAGGCCAAAAGCATATTTATAATAATAAGGCATTATTGTATTTTAACTGTGTTTGTATTTGCACTAACAGTGGAAAAGCCATGGTGAGTAAAATTGCTCATGCCACAGCATGAATAAGGTCATAGCATGAATAAGGTGGCAAATGATGTGACTAGTTATTATTGTAGTCTTTACTGCTGTGCACTTGCAGTTTAAAAATGCCCAGTTTCACTAAGCATGTACTTGATGAAGCAATAAAAATCATGAATTTCATTAAATTTTGACCCTTTAATGCATATCTTTTCATGTTCCATTCGGTGACATAGGAAGTATGAGCACTGAATTACGTATTTGTCTGGAGGAGAATCCCTTGTGTTTGAGTTACAAGCTTAATTGGCTACTTTTTTTCATAGAGCATCATTTTTACATGAAAACTATTGTTATTCAGAATTGGACTTTTGGCAGTTATATTCTTGAAAACCAATGAAGTGAGTTGTCACACTGAGAAAATGAATATTTTCTGCTAATTGTAAAATTTCAGTTTTCAAGCATAAATTAGAATTTTAAAAAGCTTATATCTACCACCATGAGCTTGATGGCTTTTCAGTAATTGGAGGCTTTTCTGATGAGATTGGTGGTAATATTAAAAATATAGTTAGAATTATCATATCATAAAATGTGCTAACATTTAGAAGATCTGTATAACAAAGTGAACCTATATTTTAAATGATCGATCTATAAATTTACAAAATCAGATAAGATAGACCAAAGGATTTTCAATTCACTGGTTATTTCATTAGCTCTGTCAAGTCTACTTATGACCTATCAGTGAAATTCTTTATCTCTGATATTGTGTTTAAAATATTCCAACATTTCCATTTGATTTTTTCTTAGTTTCCGTATTTCTGATAAATTTTATGTATTTATGCATGGTTTTTACCTTTTTATTTGATCCTTTAGCATATTGATTGCAGTTACTTTATAGTCCTTGTCTGATAGTTGCAATATCTGGGACATCAGACTTTGGGCTTCTTGTTTTACCTCTTTTTAAAATTATAGTAAAATATGCGTTATGAAATCTACCTTCTTAACACATTTTTATAGTATGCAGTACAGTATTAATTAAAAGTACAATGTTGGACAGCAAATCTCTAGAACTTTTTATCTTGCATGACTAAAACTTCATACTCATTGAACAGCAACTTCCATTTACCCTTCCCCTAGCCACTTGCAAACACCGTTCTACTCTCAGTTTCTACGAATTTAACTTCTTCAGATAACTCATGAGTGGAATTATGCAGTATTTGTCCTTCTGACACTGTCTTATCCCACTTCTCATAATTTCCCCAAGGTTTACCCATGTCATAACATACAATGAGGTTTTCTTCTTTTTATAGGCAAACAAAATTGTATCTATATGCCACATTTTCTTTATCCTTTAACATCATTGGACATTTAGGATGGTTCTACTTCTTGGCTACTGTGAATCATGCTGCAATAAACATAGAAGTGCACAAGTTCAAGTTCCTGATTTCAATTCTTTTGGATAAATACTCAGAAGTGGCATTGCTGGATCATGTGGTAAATCTATTTTGAATTTTGAGAAACCTCCATACTCTTTTTCATGGTGGCTCTACCATTTTATGTTTGCACTAAGAATGCACAGGGGTTCCAATTTCTTAACATCCTCACCAACTCTTGTCATTTTTCATTTTTTTTTATATTGGCCATCCTAACATATATGAGATGATATCTCATTGTGGTGATTTGCATTTCCCTGGCGATTAGCGGTGTTGATCACTTTTTAATGTACCTGTAGGCCATTTAAATGTCTTTTTCTGAGAAATGTCTATTCCTTTGTCTATTTTAAAAATCAAGTTACATTTTGTTTTGCTGTTAAGTTGTAAAAAATTCTTTATATAATGTGGATATTAATCCCTTATCAGATATATGGTTTGCAAATATTTTCTTCCAATCTATAGGTTACCTTTTCACTCTGTTGATTATTTCTTTTGCTACATAAAAGCTTTTCAGTTTGGTGTGATCCACTTGTCAAGTGATTTTGTATGTGCTTTTGGTATATATCTAAGATGTCATTGCCAAGAGCAATGTCATAAAGCATTTTCTGTTTTTATTCTTGGAGTTTTCCAGTTTTGAGTCTTATGTTTAAATCTTTAATCCATTTTGACCTGATTTTTTAATGTATGGTGTAAGGTGAGGGTCCAATTTCATTCTTTTGGATATCCAGTTTTTCTAACACCATTTTTTGAAGATACCATTCTATCCCTATTGTGTATTCTTTCCATCTTTGTTGTAGATGAATTGACTGTACATAACTGGCTTTGTTTCTAAGCTCTTTATTTTGTTTTATTGGCCTGTATATCTGACTTTATGCCAGTATGATACCATACTGTTTTGATTACTATAGTTTTGCAATATGTTTTAAAATCAGTGTGTAATGCCTCTGATTTTGATCTTTTTCTCTAAAATGGTTTTGGCTTATAGGGGTTCTTTGTGTTTCAAAATAAAATTTAAGTTTGTTTTGCTAGTTCTGTAAAAAATGCCATTGGGATTTTGATAGGGATTGCATTGAATATGTGGATTGCTTTGGATAGTGCAGACATTTTAACAATATGTCTTCAAATTCATAAGCACTAGATATATTTCCATGTACTTGCACCTTAATTTTTTTCTTTTAAAAATTATTTTATTGAAACATAAAATTTTACATATTTATAGAGTACATGAAAGTATTTTTGACATGCATACAGTGTGTATTTATCAACTTAGAGTACTTAGGGTCAAATGTTCATTGTTTACTGTCTGTTTTATAGCTATTTTGTTTTTTCTCTCTTAGTATCTTCCTTTGTATTTCCTTGATTTTTTTCATGCTTTGGTTCCTTTCTTATTTTCTTTGCAAATCTTCTGTCTTTTCTTTGTGTTTATCATGGAACTTACATGAAACATACATACTTTGACAGTTTTTTTCTTTCTTTCTTTCTTTTTTTTTTGTAGAGACGGAGTCTCGCTCTGTCACCAGGCTGGAGTGCAGTGGCATGATCTCAGCTCACTGCAACTTCCACCTCTCTGGTTCAAATGATTCTCCTGCCTCACCCTCCTGAATAGCTGGGAGTACAGGTGCACGTCACCATGCCCAGCTAATTTTTGTATTTTTAGTAGAGATGGGGTTTCACCATGTTGACCAGGATGGTCTTGATTTCTTGACCTTGTGATCCACCCACCTTGGCTTCACAAAGTGCTGGGATTATAGGCGTGAGCCACTGCACCCTGCTGACAGTAATTTTCTTTCAGAACTTTGAAAATATCATTTCACTCTTTGCCTGCAAGGTTTCTGCAGAGAAATCTGCTGATGGTCTTACAAAGCTTCCCTTGTTCATGTCGAGTTGCTTTTATGTTGTTGCTTTCACAATTCTTTTTCTCTTTAACTTTTGACTAGTTGATTATAATATGTCTCAGTGTGGACTTCTTTAGGTCCAACTTATTTGGGATTCATTGGGCTTCTTGAATGTGGATGTCCATTTCTTTCCCAGAGTTGGGGAATTTGGAGCCATTATTTATTTAAATAAACTTTCTGCCCTTTTTTCTTCTGACACTCTCATAATGCATATAGTGGTCTGTTTGGCTCTCCCATAAGTCTCTTAACTTTTCTTTACAAATTTAAATTATTTTTTTCTTTTTACTCTGACTGGATAATTTCAAGTGACGTGTCTTTGAATTTGCTAAATCTTCTCCTTGGTCAAGTCTACTGTTGAACTAACTCCTTTAGCAAATTTTCAGTTTACTTATTGCATTCTTCAGCTCTAAAATTTCTGTTTTGTTCTTTTTACATTTTCTATCTCTTTGTTGAAATTCTCATTTTACTCATGCATTTTTTTTTTTCTGAGCTCATTGAGCATCTTTATGACAGTTATTTCTAGTGTTTTGTCAGGTAGTTATTTCTATGTTTCTTTAGGGTCAGTTTCTGGAGATTTATTTTCTTCCTTTGGTACATTGTCCCTGTGTGTTTTTCCCCTATAACTTTGTATTGGTATTTATGCATATGAAAACAAGAGCCACCTCTCCCAGACTTTATGGACTTGTTTCATATAGGAAAGGAACTTTACCAATTACCCTGGCAAGAGATTCTGAGGCCTCTCAAACCTTTTCTACGTAGATGTCCTCCCTGGATTTGTGTGGAGATTCCTAATTAGAGAATTTTTCCAGTTCCTTTTTTTTAAAGGTCCGAATCACTTTTTTCCTTTGGCATCTATCTGTTGTACCATGGTTCCTCTGAGGTAGCAGTGTGCTGCCTAGTTCTTTGCTGCTTTCAATGACACTGGGCATCTAGAGAATGTCAGGTCCTATCCTTGTCTCAACACAGGTGTGACAGAAACCAGTTACTCAGTCAGCCCTCTGAAAAACTGCAATGTTGGATGCATTTTCTACCTTACTCTTTCTCCTCAAGAGAGAGATCACTGACATTTATTGGCCTCCTCCTTTGGAGGAACCGCAAAGCACCCAGTTCTCTTTTGTTCTCAGAGGCCTTCTGCATTTGGAGCAGGTTCCCCAACCTTTTTTGGCACTAGGAACTAGTTTCATAGAAGCCAATTTTTTCCACAGATTGAAGAGGGAATGGTGGACCATGCCACCTAGATACCTCACATGCGCAGTTCACAATAGGGTTCATGCTTCTATGAGAATCTAATGCTGTGGCTCATCTGACAGGAGATGGAGCTCAGGCAGTAACGCTCAGTCGCCCGCTGCTCACCTGCTGCTGGGCAACCTGATTCCTAACAGGCCACGGACCAGTAGCAGTCCATGGCTGGTCCATGGCCTGGAAGTTTAGAGTATTCTGGGTCCTCTTATTGCTCCATGACAGGTGAGACAGAAGCCAGTCTCTTGGGCAGTCCTCCAGAGAAGTCAGAATGTTGTATTCACAGTCCAGCTTTCTCTTTCTGTCTCCAGGGAGAAGATGAGAAATGAGAATTTCCTCCCAATAATGTGGTGCTGTGGGGCGGGGAGGTTCTATGTTGCGAGGATGTCACACATTTTCCTGCTGGTTTTGATGTGGCTACTAAATAGTTTCATACACCTGCAATGCAGGAGCCTTTTAACT
Organism: Colobus angolensis palliatus; assembly: GCF_000951035.1. Taxonomy (NCBI): domain Eukaryota; kingdom Metazoa; phylum Chordata; class Mammalia; order Primates; family Cercopithecidae; genus Colobus; species Colobus angolensis. Next base: position 224,013 of record NW_012116577.1, read on the forward strand.
TACTTCTGGATTCCTCACAAAGGTTGTGTATTGTTGCTGAACCAGTGTCTTCAAGGGAAAAAGAAGGGTCTGGGGCTTTCTATTCACCAACTTGCTGATGTAACTTCATGTCTCTTTTTTTCCTCTTGTGTTTTGGTGTCTTATATTATTTTTTATTAAATGTTTGGCATTATGTATAGAACAGTAGAGACTGAAATAAATAGTGTAGACGGAGATAAATAAATGACATGTGCCTGGAAATATGCATGTCATTTTGGCCCAGGACTCTCAATATAAGGGTTGAATTAATTTATTTAGGAGTCGAGTTGGATTAGTGTTTGTCATTACCATTGTTATCTTCATAGCACCACAGGCTTTGAATTTCTGTAGTACCAGGTTGCTTTTCTTTTCAGCTTAGTGTGGAAGCTAGGGTGCTAATGGATTTTTCTCAGTGTTTGTACTTCACCTTCAGTTTTTAGACATCCCTGCATATCTGTACCACAGGAGGTTTCTCTCCATGCTCTTATTGGTTACACAATACTAGACTTGTGGTGGTTATGATGAAGTTTCTGTTTTCCTAGTTCAGCTTCAGTCTTATAGAGGGTTTGCATACCTGGATCTTAGAGGTAGAGGTTTGTCAGCCTTTGTGCCCCTCCTGTCTGTGACAACGAGCCACAGTCTTGGATCTGTGGTTCATATTGGCTAGGAGATTCCTCCCTGGACTCCAGCAGTGGCAGACCTCCACCTGGTATCCGTATGATTCCTGGAACCAGGAGGATTTTCTGCCCTTCACCAGCAGAAAGGGCTTTTCCTTTTACCTTTCATCCAGATGCAATGAGTTGTTAACTGTGTTCTGGAACTTACAGTGATTGCTGCCCCATCTCCAGCTTAAGGCTTTAAAAAGCTTAGAAAAGAAGGGTCCAAGGACAAGAAGGAACTTACATTTTCTCCCAGCAACGTCTGACCATACACTACAGTCTTGCATCATTGAGGCTGGTTGTTTTTCATCCCCTGCCTTGCTCCATGTTTTCTTGTAAGCACCCAGAGGAAAAGTCCAAGGAAGAGGGCTTACAAGTGAGGGCAAAGTTCCCAGGTGTTTCTTACTGACATGCTAACCCACACTTGACTTTTGATAATTAAACAGTTGATTTCTTCTAATCCATGTGTTTAGTGGCCATCTCTTCTTCCCATCCTGTGCCATAGATAAGACACTTTGTGTATTCTGTCTCAGACAGACTAGTCTTTATTTGGAATTCAGCTTACTTGGCTGTCTTGTGAGATTAGCTATCTAATAGGATCAAAAAAGTTACCATTTGTAGTTTATCTGACCTTTTCTCATTATTAAGTTGAGAGTAACTTTCTCTCAAGTTTTCTACATTCTGAGATGAATAAATTTTAATGTAACAGATTGTGAAATGTTATTGATATGATTTAAGATTTCACATTGCAGTTTACCTTTATAAACTTACCCTTGTTTAATTTTGATATAGTATTGAAGAATATTAATTGTATGAAATGGCTATTCAAATACTTCTTCCTTTTCCAGCCACTTATCTGTATGAGGTTGAATTTTCTAAATGTACTTCAATCAAAACAACATATTACAACAAATTGAATTAAGAAGATATGGCAATCCATTTGTCTTCTATTAAGAAAATTTGCAAAAAAAAGCAATATGATTCTTCTGTTTTTATTCTGGAAAATACAGTTTTAAAAAATAAAAACATGTTATTTATGCTAGTGTACAATATTTTTGAATGATTTAATCTTGCTAAATATAATAAAATTAATATTTTAAGATAATTTTTTAAAAAAATTCTTCATTTTAATTCTCTGTTATGATAAATATGTACATATACAACCCACATAAACAACAGCTGTTTGGGATTCTCAGTAATTCTTAAGAGTAAAAATAATTCCTTGGATGAAAATATTTAAGAACTACTGAGATAGATATGAGGTGGAGATATTGCTTAGAAGTCAATAACATGTGATTTGTGGATATGGATAATATCCAGAGAAAGGTTATAGAATGAAAACAAAAGAGAACCAAAAATAGGCCCTTGAAAACTCCAATACTGTGGCAGAGTAGAGAAAGAGAAACAAGGAATACTAGGAAGAATAATCAGGAGAATACAGTGTCAGTGGTCAAAGGAGTAAAGTGGGAGAAGAAAGGGATGGATTAATTCTGTCTGTAAATGCCTTAGGGAAATATCCTTTGGATCCCCACTGTGACATATTTAGGGGATGGTGATGTCATAGGTAATAACTCCTTCCAACATCCTTTAAGCTATTGAATTCCTTCCCTTACACTATGCAATGAAGTTCTCACATCTTAGTTTCATTTAATGTAGACCAGTGTTGAGTCTATGTTCAGATGAACTAAGTGACCTGTGAGAAAACACTTTTTAGCCAATTGAATTAACACATTGAATCCAGATTTCTTATTCAGTGTACCCAGATCAATATATCTGTGTTCCCCAAACTCTGACATTTTAATGCACTAGATCCCAGGCAGTAAGACTTCATATTTTAAACATGCATGCCGTGAGCTGTTTTTTTTTCCACTGGCAATGCGATTATTTCTGTCTTTTAATCTAATTAGTTTACAGAATCAATTCCAGATCCTGTCTTTTGAGGCTTTGTTTTCCTGATATTAAATGCAAAAGCTATTCTCCCTAGCCCATGTTTGAAAGGTTTTAGTATGTGTTAGTTTTAGGATAAAGAACTTGAGGTTGATACAGTTGTTGGAAGAGCTGGAGGAGCAAAGTCTGGGGAAGCTGCCACTGACAATCTTAGCATGAAGCATGGAAGTGAGTACTTCTCAAGATCTTACCAGGGACCTGCTTGAACCTGACTGAACCAGCCCCTGGAGAAGAATGGCTTGTCCTTTCTTAAGTCTCAGTGAATGAATCTAATGGGGAACATGGAGGGAAGGGTGTTCTGCGAAATGCAGTTTCTAGCTTTCCTTCTGAAATGCAGAGAAAATTTTAGAAAAGAGTGGTGGTAATGTTGAGTTGGCCATAAATAGTTCAGCACAGGGCCTGAAATACTGAGTCACAATGGGAGACCTAGTAAGGTTGGGAGCCTGAGAAGATGCACTGGGGTCAATAGTTAGAGATTGAAAGCAAGCAAAAACACTTGGGGAATATTAAAGCCTAAAGGCATGGCTACACATTAAGGTTCAAGCCGAGCAGAAGGTAAAACAAGTAATTATTGGCCAGGCAGGCCCTCCATGATATATTCTAGAGCTATCTTTCCATTGTTAGCTTCCTGATTACTGTGTTCAGATCTTCTTTTGTTCCTCCTAATGTGAAACCTGTGTTTCTTGTGTTTCCTTCTGCCTGGGATGCTTTCCTTCCTCTTGTCGCATGGTAACCTCCATCTTATTGTTCTTCGATCTTAGCTCAGAAGACATCTCCTCAGAGAAATATTCCTATACTACTGTATCTGAAGTGTTTCTATACCCAATCACAGTGCCTCAGTTATTTCTTCCAGAGTTTTTAGCATGATGTATAATTGCCATCTTTGTGCTATTTGTTTAAATGAGTTTCTAATTAAACCTGAAACAAACAAAAAACCTTTAAGAAAGATATTCATTAGTATCATTCTTTGTTAGCAGGCCATTAGGAAAGCTATTTGAGTCCTGTGACTTTCCACTATCCAGCAAATCATGATATCTAGTAGCTGTTGTTCTTCTTATTAAACACAGATATACATATAGATAAGCATAATCTTCCCTTTAACCAGGCTTTTCCTTTCCTTCACTCATCCCTCATTGTGTTCTTAGTATCGAGCTTCAGTTAATTGCCATAATGTCTGCTATACTCAGGCATTATGGCAACGACCACGTGGTCAAAATTCTTAAATTGCTAATTGCTAATTTGTTTGCTCATCTCACAAATATTTACGTATATCTACTAGCTCTCTAAATTTTCCAGCACCCAGGTATCAATGGTATTGGATTGGCATGGCAATAAGATAATAGCTGTCATCTTCCTTTTATACCCCTGCCTATTAGACAACATCGGTAAGATTATAGCTATGCTATAATACTTCATTTTATTTACATCCCACTTTATGAAAACAGGCACAAATAAAAACAAAGGAAACTCTTAACCTTTAAATATAAATCATTTCCTATTTGTCATTATATATTATACTGCTTAGGTTGGTGGGAATTTGGTTTACAATATTGTTCATGATGAAGGCAGAACTTTCATCTATGTTATAGTCCAGGAGTATAATGAGCTTTTATTATATGTATTTACTTTTAGAGACATGATTCAGTACATGATAAAGCTGATTCATGGAATACAAATTCTTCTTTTATAGAGACTAAATTCCTTTTTTTCCTTATTAGGTGGCACTCTATAGATTATTTGCAGAATTGTGTGTGTGTATATGTGTATGTGTGTGCATGCACGCAGTATGATTTGATAATCTCAATCTTGTTAGCTACTAATTCTCCTTTATTTTATTTTGCTTACCATCTCAATTTCTTCATCTAATCAGTCACCAAGCTCTACACATTCTGCTTTGCTAAGTCTCCTAGACAAATCTTTCACATTTGCACCTCTAAAGTATTAATTCAAGCCTTCTCTAATGATGTATTTCTTGGATGATTGCAACAGGTTTCAAACTTTCTTCCTTAATTTGTTTCTTTTCTTGGATTTGTGTCTGAACTCACTCCTTACCAGATGGGTAACTTGGGGTGAGTTACATAGTCTCTCTGAGATTGAGTTTGCACTTTGCAAAATGGGCACAATCATATGAGTTATTTATACTTGTGTGAAGATTAAATTAGTTAATGTATGTAAATGCTTAGCATACATTAACAGCATGGGGGGACCACCCCCATGATCCAATCACCTCCCAACAGGTCCCTCCCTTAAGACGAGGAGTTTACAATTTGAAATGAGATTTGGGTGGGGACACAAAGCCAAACCGTATCAATGGTGTTTTATTTTAAAATATTAACTAATACTTAAGTATCACTAGATATTGAAGAAATAGAAACAATACAAAAGGAAATGACCAAGATAAAGAAAAATAGAAAGCTGAAACCAGGAAGAAGAACAAGTAACACAGGGAGCTGAGTTCTCAAAAAGCAGAAGAGGAAGAAAATGTTCCCCATAAAATGATCACTTCATCTCCTTCCACTTTCTTAAAGTGACCCTGCTGGAGTCAATAAAACTCCTCATTGCACCTCAAATATGCTGTATGTTTACCTGTTACCATTTCCCCTTCTGCTTGTGAAATCCAACTCAGGCTTTAAGGTCCAGCTCAAATGCCCCCTAAACTTACAGCATTCAGTGATGCTAATAATTGGAAGTAAATTTTCCCTTCTCTGTACACTCCCAGAGGCATTCCTTCTCTTTGCCCTAGCCTATCCTTATCTTTGCTATTTCAAATGTCCCCTAAGTCATCAGTATACTCTCTTCTCCCAGAAAATTAGATGGTAACAGAGGGGTGCATTTAGAACCTTCATCTTGAGATCTAGCAGACTGAACAAATAGATACCCTCTTTTGTTTAAGAGTAAAGAGGCTATACACTTCTAAGACATCATTCTTGCCTCACCTACCGTACCAGACGTAGCATCCAGTCAGCCTGTTATCTAAAGATTTTTCTTTCCATGTTCAGTTTCACACAATATTTCACTTTTGTATCAAATAATCTTTCAGCAACTAGTTAGGTTGCTTTCTATTCTCAATCCTTAAACGATGCTGTATTTCTTCTTTGTTCTTGTTACTCCTATTTTGACTGAACTATGGGGTTGGTAATTAATTACCTATAGTAATGGTTCCTTCTATTGTACTTTTTTGACTTTATAATAGAATTTCCATCTAAGAAAATAATGTGCTTAACGCTGAGGATATAGATGAATCTTTAATACTGTTAGTGCCTTTTTCTTGCCTTTGAGCTATGTAATTTTGTCCCAAGAGCTTACCTTTCCTCTGCTTTAATGAATTCCTCTTTATTAGGACTAGCCTTTTTCTGTCTCTAGGTCTCATTCACTCCCTTTATTCCCACCCACCCAGGAAATCTACACCAAACTTTGATAATAACAAATCTTGATGCATAGCCTTTTTCATGTACCTGATATTCACCACATGCAGTCCATATTTATGGGTAGGAATGACTTTTATTTTATAACTTCTATTCATTATAAACTTTCTGAGGATAGGAACAGTGTATTAATCACCTTCACACCCTCCATGCCTTCCCTAGTGCTTTGCAAATAATAGGTGTTAAATAAATGTCTAAAGAATGAGTAGAATTGATTAGGATTATGGCTTGGATTTGAAGATGTTCACTATATACAATATGGAATTGTGTAATATGTTGCTATTCTTTCCTTTGCTTTTTTCCCAGTTAAATACTTGGTTTTGAGCCAGAGCTTTTCAATATAGATACACAGACTTTCAGAGCTGAGAGGGATTTCTCTGTGCCTCATCTTCCAAGCACTGGATAGAAAAAAATCTGTGCCTGGAATGGTCAATTCATTTCTATACCTTACATGCTCAGACTGAGGCAGGCAGTGACAAGGTGCCCTGGAAAGTTCACTGGGGCTGTAAGACATTACATAAGGAAAACATCAGGCCACTTAAAGTCCTCTTCAAAGGAATCCTCCTGCAGACCCGTGCCTAATACAGACATTACTTGTCCTTGCTGCTCCTCTAGTTAAGCTGTATGTGCTCATTTTGGTAGCACTGAGTACTTCTCTGAAGGGGCTGACATTGTCAATTTATCAGTTTTCAGAATAAACATGCTTGAAGTTTATGCTGATTTTGCCTAGTTTTCCATCTCAATCATGCTATCTATACCAACAACAATAAAAACTAGTAAAGTGACTGACTGTTTTCATACCAGCAAGGAAGAAAGTTTTTGATACTGCTTTCAGCTTAAAACAAAATTATGGACTAGTGTGCATAGGTTTTTCTCTTAATTTGGTTTTGTATTTTTTTTTCTAAAGATCTTTTACTTTCTATGTGTGTGTGTGTGAAATCTTTACCTTTCTAAAGATTTTTGAGGACTTAGGGTTTGTAAGTATTTTCAATAGTTGCATAACATACAAGTTAAGAATTACATTTTTGGCCAGAAGCAGTGGCTCATACCTGTAATCCCAGCACTTTAGGAGGCCAAGGCACGTGGATCACCTGAGGTCAGGAGTTTGAGACTACCCTGGCCAATATGGTGAAACGCCATCTCTACTAAAAATACAAAAAATTAGCCAGGCATGGTGGGGGGTGCCTGTGTTCCTAGCTACTTGGGAGACTGAGGAAGGAGAATTGCTTGAACCCAGTGGGCAGAGTTTGCGGTTGCAGTTGCAGTGAGCCGTGATCATGCCATTGCATTCCAGCCTGGGTGACAAAGCGAGATTCTATCTCAAAAAAAAAAAAAAAAAAGATTTGTGTTATTGACAGATATAAATTAGTAGGAAGCTAGGTCATGTTTCTTTGAATTTATAAATAAAGTCCTTTTTGTACTTGTATGTGCATGTACCAGTTTAAATCTGTGGGCCCTGTGTATATACCCAAGGAAAGGGGAACCTGTAAAAGAGAAAGAATAGGCATATTTGGAATCATAACAATGTAAATATTTAAGTGAATAGAAGGCTTTTAAACCAAAGTGTTACATTATATCATATATTTTAGTTTAACATAGTATGAGGTTGAGAGGAAAAGACAGAGATTATATAAAAAAAGACTGCTTTCCAAAGAGATTGAGTGATCTGCTGGGTACAGCCATAGCTCTAAGTGTTAAAATTGCTGTCACAAGAGTAAAATATTTTCTATTTTCACCTTTTGGGGGAATCCTAGTCAATATGTCTGCTCCCAAATCTTAGAACCTTGTATGAATTCTCTAGCTGACACGTCAGCTTACAAAGTAGTGAGTGCAGTTAACTTTCATTAGGTGAGAGTGATGTTTGGGAAAATAAATTTGCAGGAAAGCAGAAGAAACCTATGTTATCTACATATATTAATCAATATGGTTGTATTAGTCTGTTTTCACATTACTACAGAAACTACCTGAGACTGGGTAATTTATAAAGAAAAGGTCTAGGCAGAGCACGGTGGCTCACACCTGTAATCCCAGCACTTTGGGAGGCGAGGAGGGTGGATCACAAGGTCAGGAGTTTGAGACCAGTAGTTCGAGACCAGCCTGGTCAATATGGTGAAACCCTGTCTCTACTAAAAATACAAAAATTAGCCAGGTGTGGTGGTGGGCGCCTGTAGTCCCAGCTACTCAGGAGGCTGAGGCAGGAGAATTGCTTGAACCCGGGAGGTGGAGGTTGCAGTGAGCTGAGATCACACCACTGCACTCCAGCCTGGGAGACAGAGTGAGACTCCATCTCTCCCCCGACCCCTCCAAAAAAAAAAAAAAAAGTTTAATTAGCTCACAGTTCTGTATGGCTGAAGAGGCCTCAAGAAGCTTACAATCATGGGGTAGAAGGTGAAGGGAAAGCAAGGCATGTCTTACTTGGCAGCAGGAGAGAGAGAGTGAGCAAGGGGGAAATGACACGCTTTAAAACCATTAGCTCTCAATGAGAACTCACTATCATGAGAACAGCATGGGGGAAACCACCCCCCATGATCCAATCACCTCCCACCAGGTCCCTCCCTCAACACATGGAGATTACAATTTGAGATGACATTTGTGTGGGGACAGAGCCAAAACATATCAATGGTGTTTTATTTTAAAATAGTAACCATACCTAGGTATTGCTGGATATTTAAGAAATACAACACAAAGGGAAATGACCAAGATAAAGAAAAGTAGAAAGCTGAAACCAGGAAGAAGCACAAATAATGCAGGGAGTTGGAAACCAACCAACCAAAGACAAAGCTACTTCTTGAATTATAATTTATATCTTTAGAGATATTTGTGATGATGACATATCCATAAAGCCAAAACAATTTTATAAAAAAGGATTAGAGACTAACAAAAAATATGACTATGAAAAAATCAATAGAAATTTTCCAAAAATACAATCAAGATATTTTTCAGGAGATAAAGAAAAGATAGAAAATATAATGACAGGTTCCAGAGGCAATAAGTATTAATCCGGGAAGTTTAACACGAATCTAAAAAGAGGAAACAGTAGAAGAGAAGAAATAAGAAATACAAGAATATTTGTTAAATTTGAAGAAAGACACATCTTTTCAGATTGAAAATGTCTACTGTGGTCAATAAGATTGAATACATTTTAAAAACACAGATATATTTTTGTGACATTTCTCAACAAGAAGGATAAATAAAAATTAAAACTTCCAGGCACAAAAGCAAGTATGTACTAAAAATAACAACCAGATTAACATCAGATCGTTTTTATCAATGATATAATATGTGGAAAGTTCTGATGGATTGATTTTGCGTCTAAAATTCAATACAGAGCCAAAAATCAAAGATAAGAGGATCATAAAAATGTTCCATGATGTAACAAATTCAGAAATTCTTTCTACTTTTAACTTTTCCTCAGGTGCGGGCAGGAAGAAATTCAGTGTTATTCTAGGAGCAGGAGAAAAAAAAAAAGAATTCTAAGAAAAGGGAAGAGTATGTAGGTAGTACCAGGAAACAAAGGAATTACTCGAGTATAATAAAAAGAAATCTCAGGATGACAGATGTATAGGTAAATTTAGAGTACATTCAGTCCAATTTAGAACAGGAAATCAGAAGCTTCCTTTAAGAATACCTTTCAAGGCTGTGCATCGGGCTCATGCCTGTAATCCCAGCACTCTATGAGGCCAAGGAGGGCAGATTGGTTGAGTCCAGGAGTTCAATACCAGCCTAGGTAACATAGCAAAACTCCATCTCTACTAAAAATACAGAAAATTAGCTGGGCCTGGTGGCATGCACCTGTAGTCCCACCTACTCAGGAGGCTGAGGTGGGAGGATGGCTTGAGCCTGGGAACTAGAAGCTGCAGTGAGCCATGATGGCAACACTGTACTCCAGCCTGAGCTACCAGAATGAGACCCAGTCTCCAAAACAAACAAACAAACAAACAAAACCACCTTTCAGAAACTAGAATATAATATGCCCAATAGATAATGTGATTAAAAAACTAGAAGTTCTTAATAATATAGTGACTTTCTTACAAGTGAAGAGTAAATAGAAATTCTATTTAAAGAAACAAATACATAAGAAAGTCATGGCCAAAATATGTAACAAATAAAAACTGTGGATGATTTGGGCACTTCAAGAAGTAAAAAGAAAAAGAATCCATTTGATCTTGATGCATATAATGTCCTAATAGCAGTAGGGGCTTAGTGAATGTTATCTTTCCTATAGGTCTATCTGATCGATTAGTTTTATAATTAAGAGTAATTATATATTATAATGATGTAAATGCTGTTTCTTGGTTTCAAATTTTACAAGTGAAGCACTGAAATTTTGATTATACTTCCAGAATAAGATGTAAATGTTGTAAACCTTGACCATGTAATTGATGATATAGCTGATGTGTCAGAAGGTACAGAGAAAGGATTATTGTAGTGGTGCATAGTAGGATGTTAACAAAAAGTAGCTAAAGTTGAAAGAGCAAGAAAAATTTGAAGTATACAACTTTATAGGGTTAATTACTTGAAGAACTAAAAGTTAAAAATGTAATCAATATACCTAAGTAGTGAGAGGAAAGGGAGGAACATGGGAGCTATATATGGGAATTGATTCTTTCTTAGTAGGGTCAATAGTTATCATTACTGGTACATAAAAAAAGTAAATGGATAAAGTCAATAAACTAAGCGTGATGGTTAATTTTTTGTGTTGACTTGACTAGGCCACGAGATGTCCAAATACTTGGTCAAACATTATTCTCTGTGTTTCTGTGAGGGTGTCACTGGATGACATTAACATGTACATCCGTAGGCTGAGGAAAACAGGTTGCTCTGCCTAATGTATCTAGGCATTATCCAATCAGTTAAAAGTCTAAATAGAACAAAAAGGTTGACACTCCTCTGACTAAAAGAGAATTCATTCTACCTCATTGCTTTTGATTGGGACATTATTTTTTTTTCTGCTTTGGACTCACTGAAACACTGGATAGTACTGAGTTTCGAGGCTACTGGCCTTAGACTGGAACTACACCATCAGCACGTGTGGAGCCCTAGCTTGCCAACCCTGCACATCTTGGGACTTGTCTGCCTTCATAATTGTATAAGCCAGTTCCCTGCAATAAATCTCTTCATATATACAGCCGATTGGCTCTTTCTCTGGGGAAGCCTGCTCAATACACCAAGGAATTTAGTTATAAACATATCCTTTAGAATTATGGTGATATCCACAGAAGATGTAAAAACCAACATAACTTCTAAAGAATGAGACTCAGAGAAAAGGATTTGGGTGAAAAGACTAGATTTTTGTGTTATTATATTTCATTATATATATGTATTAGATTATAAAAATAATAAAATATAAACCTAAAGAAATATCTTTTAAATTATGAATTATATTTTATTTCTAGCTTTCTTAAAATGTTTCTTTCAAAGTCTTAAAAAATATATCACATATATTGTTAAAGTGAGAAAAACTTACAATTCAAAGTAGTAAACTTGAATTTATAAGGCATGTCATAGTTAGATCTTCTAACAAGCCTGGACAAGTAAGCATCTTTAAAGTTATTAATTGTTGATTTATCACAAGCAAATTGACTATTCTGCAGTTGGAGACTGAGTTTGATTAAGTTACTTCTGTTATTAAATTACATAGTATGAAAGTGCTATGGGGGGCGGAGCAAGATGGCCGAATAGGAACAGCTCCAGTCTCCAACTCGCAGCGCGAGCGACACAGAAGACCGGTGATTTCTGCATTTTCAACTGAGGTACTGGGGTCATCTCACTCGGGAGTGTTGGACAATCGGTGCTGGTCAGCTGCTGCA